>NC_143021.1:11926500-12235000 GCF_055824585.1 Amblyomma mixtum
CTGGCGTGCGCGACAGCCGCTTTTTCTGTGCTCCTGTGCTTAACGACGAAGCAAACTTGAGGAAAGCTCAATACTGAGCACGGGCTTAGTGAGCCTGCGCTTAAATTTGATATTTTCGCGTTTGTTCCGTCATAAGCTACAGGAGCATGGAAAATGCGGCTGTCACGCACGCCAGCTAAAGATTTGGCCGGCTGTACGCATTAGTACCTGTTGACTGAATATCGTTGAAAATCGTAGGCAGCTCAACCCACGTCAATGCTCGTGCGTATAGCAAATTCGGCGCAGCATACGTATCAGAGCACCAGGCCTTCGCGAAAAGCCAGCATGGCTAGCGTTACGTACTCAGCCAAGGTCATTGCATGCGCACTGCGCAACATTACACCCGTTGTTCCGATATGGAAACAATTTCGGAGTCATCACGCGTGTCTAAAGACGTCGTCCGGGTCGTGCGCTAGTCCATATCATACAGAACGACTGACGCACGCCGCTGACGGACAGCACCGGGATCGGCGCGCTCGGACATGAGTGCAGACCGTGTTACGCCTCGAGGAAGTTGTTACGGACCACGGTGGGCTGCCTAATCGGCCTCGGTTCGGTAGGCTGCGGAATTATTTTCCCGTCTTTCGAACCAGGCTGTGGCCCCACCCCTCCCCCGCAGGCTAAGATAAAAGGCGCCGGCGGAAAATGCGCTCACCAGGGAAGCCATGAACGCGTCCGCGTCACCGCTGCAGAGCCTCCACGAGCGTTACGTGCTCCTCGCGGACCCCCGTACACGAGCATGGTTCTTCATGGGCAGCCCGCTGCCCGTGGTGGCGGTTATCGGCCTCTACATTCTGCTCGCCACACGCGTGGGGCCGTGGCTCATGAGAAACCGCGAACCGTTCGACGTGCGCCGTCTGGTGGTTGCCTACAACATGGTGATGGTGGCACTCAGCGTGTACTTCATCTACTTCGCCGTCTCCTACGCTGCCATGCGAAGGCCGGGTCAAAGCGTCCTGTGCTGGGCCACCGATCCCCGGCCCACGGACGACAACATGTTCTTCCTCACACGGGCCTGGTACTACATGCTCATGAAGGCCGGCGAGATGTTGGACACGCTGTTCTTCGTGCTGCGCAAGAAGACGACGCACCTGAGCTTCCTGCACCTGCTCCACCACTCGCTGGCGCTCTGGTCGGTGTGGCTGGTCCTCACGCTGGGCATGACGGGACACGTCTTCTCGTTCCCGCTGCTCAACTCTGCCGTGCACGTGGTCATGTACGCGTACTACGCGCTCGCCGCCCTGGGACCCGCCATGCGACAGCGACTGTGGTGGAAGAAGTACGTCACCCTCTTCCAGATCGCCCAGTTCGCCGTGCTGTCGCTTCACGCGCTCATACCGGTGCTTGTGGACTGCGGCGTGTCCAGGATTCTTGCGTTTGTCGGGGCCTTGGAGGGACTGCTTTTCGCGACTCTCTTTTCAGAGTTTTACCTGAGGACGTACGTCCGTAAGAAACAATTGAAATAACTCGTTACCTTGACAGCCCGTCAAAGACACTATATGTGGAAGCCAACTGCACACTCATGATGATGAAAGAAATACGAGCCAGTGTTCTTGCATACTGCTCCCAGCAAGGTTAGGTCTCATACATTCGGATCACCAGAAGGCCTGAAGAGTGGTCGCCATTATTTCCAGCAGCTAAGGTAAAAAGATTTCTAGGACAGGTGGCAGGTGTTAATACCAGAACCCATGGCACTCTCCTAGAGTGTTGCTTCAGAGAGGCCAGCTTATTGCATTTCTTCAGCTAACTATTCCTGTGTTCGAAGACCCGAAATTGGTGGTAAGGTTCATACTGGCCTGCTGTTCATCTTCTTTGCAGATTTATGCTTGCGAGTCGTGCACTAGGGGTTAATTCTGTCAGGTTATCACAGTGATTGATGGAATGAATTGAGGAAGCAGGGTTACCGTGTCGTGTTTTTTTTTCTTTTTCTTCGTCGTAGACTAGAGGCATTGAAACAACAGAAATTATAGCCTGACACGCTTGGAAGATCACATGTTACATTTTCAGCAATATTAAGGGGTATTCTTCGGGGAGTAAGCTGAGTTCTTCTTGATGAAGAATATTTAACCGGTGCTCTCGGACCGCTAAAATGACAAGAAAATAGGATGAAATTATGACACCGCACTCCAAAGGACCTGCTTTCACAGAGTCTTACAATTTGCATTCTGAACAAGACGCACTAATAAATCAATATCATACTTCTGCCAAAAGAATCATATGGCTGTTTTTTTTTTTTGTTCTAGCCAAAACTACCCAAAAGGTTTAACAATGAAACAACTTATATAAACGGATGCTAAGGCTTGGAGTTGGCGCTACATTATCAAATTGACCCTTCCGATACATTGTCAAAAGAAAACTGCAAACGAGCTCGGCATTGCGATATCATTATTCTACTACATTCTCTTTAAAGCCCCTTGCCAGTTTTTTTTTTTACCAGAAGCCAGCGCCGAAGAGCTCATTCTAGAGCGCCGCACCTGAGCACTGTACCGCTAAGTTAAAATATTTTGCCATATGGGACGCAGACCGCATAATCGTTGCTTAGGTGCTGAGCGCTGAACATGAGATCTGTGCTTCAAAACTGTACATACAGCTCAATATAATGCGACGCGCTATAGCCTCACGTAATTAGTCACTCTGGAACTAGAAAAGCGCATTTGATCCCGACACGCAAAGGAACCTGGCCGTCTCTGAGACAGCTTTACTTTTCAGCGTTGTTTAAACAAGTACTCCGGCTAAGACGCATGCTGACTTGACATAAGAATCACTTAGCTGAGCGAAGGTTGCCTGAAGGGTTGGGCAGGTACGTGATTTGATGTCTCTAGCTATTTCCTTCTGGTATTTCCTTTTGTAAACATGCTTGAGGGCGGTAACAGGGACGAGACAAGAGAACAAAGCCTATGTTACAGACCGCCACTTCTTTTCTTTCAGCGCTCTGTAATGTGTTCTAACGCGACAGCGGTCAGGGTGCTCTACAGCGGAGAACCCAGTACCGGCGGCGTGTCAAGAAAATCCTGATGTCGAAAAGATTGCACGTCACACGTGGACTGGAGGAACTGAAAGCTCATTAAAAGATTGAGTAGTGTCATTAGGGCATGTGCGTACGCAATGTAAATAAAATGCACTGAAGAGAAATTTGGGCCATGAAGTCAGGAATAGATAGAACCCGGGACCTTTGGTTTGGTTTGGTTTGATTTATTGGAGTTTAACGTCCCGAAGCAACTCAGGCTATGAGGGACGCCGTAGTGAAGGGCTCCGGAAATTTCGACCACCTGGGTTACGAGCCAGACACGCTGCTGTTAGGCCACGCAGGCTCTCTTTTTTTATATTGCATGGAAATCAATCCCGCTGAGCTACGAGTCTCTTTACGTACACATGTACTTTTCCGCAGTGCAGACACACATTCTCATGTCTTCGTACACTGCACACCACCTGCACATCGAAATTCAGGGAGACATACACATGCGTCAAGGATCGCCAACTATTCAGGCGGCCGGGCCTGCGCAGCATAAACCCCCGCACCAAGGCGCCCTGTTCATTACAGAGACTGATTTGAACGAGGTGGTTCTGAGTGTAGATTCATTATGCGGCTCTTCCACGGGCAACAAGTCCAATCACCACTGACAGATCACACGGAATCCCGGAGTCTTTCAGAACGGGCTAGAACCTAATGGTGTCCGGCGATATCTCAATGTCTTTTTTTTTTATTTTTCGATGCCAAAGAAAAAACACTGCATCACTGCATCACACAAAGCAATGATCGATCATCTCTGGTTCGCCGCACACGCTACAGTTCACCGACCATGGCACAAAAGTCTCCTTGGCGCGAAGCCAGGCCTAGAAAGGTAGAGTCCAAGTGTTGAGTTTAACACAAAAAAAAAAGGTTTTTGCAGGTGATTGAACATACATGAGCCGAACTGGCTTCAACACACTCCATAAAATGAAGCTAAGTCTGCCGATACATGGGCACAGAGAATAGCGATTCTATTAGTAATTTTGTCGGGTGCTTTTTTGACAGAAAGAATAAGTACGGCAACGAGAAGCGAACACTCAGCGAATCAAAAGTATCAGTAACCTCCTTCAGGAAATCTCTATCTTCGCGTCTGAATGTGTTCCGTGGAATCGCAAGTGAGCAATCAGGAAACCATTCTTCCTCAATTGTGACACTTCAGGAAGCACTGGTGACTAGTCGCATAATGTACCAATTGCCTTTAATTTCCCCCTCAGCTTGGCCACCTCGAATTTTTGCACAGGAAGGGCCTAAGAAGACCCCTTGGAATTCCGCAAGGGGCAGCGAACAATGAAGTCTTCATGAGTCATTATCGATACCTCTTAGCCTTATCGCTTCGCAATGGTTACTAATGCAACTTGGCTCCCTCGGAGTGACGGAAGCTGGGCAAGCCTTTCTGGAACGGCTCAGGAAGAGATCTGAGTCCAGAGCCTACCTGGCACTTAATACTCTTAGTTCCCTAGGCTTGATGTTCGAAGACAAAGCCAGCGGTTGAAACTACCACGGTCATTTACGAGCTCGAACAAAACAGCGCAGCAACAGGGACAGGAGAGAAGACGGGACATGCGCTGACTCGCAATTGAAGGTTTATTGAACAGGAGCATAAAATTGATTGATTGATTGATTGATTGATTGATTGATTGATTGATTGATTGATTGATTGATTGATTGATTGATTGATTGATTGATTGATTGATTGATTGATTGATTGATTGATTGATTGATTGATTGATTGATTGATTGATTGATTGATTGATTGATTGATTGATTGATTGATTGATTGATTGATTGATTGATTGAAAACACCTTTATTTACTGAATATTCTTAGAAAATGTGGGTGGGCCGCCTAGTCCGGTAGTCCTGTTGCTGCTGCGCTGGCCCTCCCCACCAGCCAATGCTGACGGTCAGGATCATCGCTGAGCAGAACAGCCTCCCACTGCTTCTCTGAGGGGTTTGGAATGGGGTCAACTAAGGGATTAAATTGGCATGCCCACACCATGTGGTAGAGGTTAGCTACCTCTCCACAGTGTAGGCACTGCGGAGAGTATAGTGTAGGGTACCACTGGTGTAACTTAGCTGGCGTTGGGTATGTGTTGGTT
The DNA here is from genome assembly GCF_055824585.1 of Amblyomma mixtum. Classification (NCBI taxonomy): domain Eukaryota; kingdom Metazoa; phylum Arthropoda; class Arachnida; order Ixodida; family Ixodidae; genus Amblyomma; species Amblyomma mixtum. Next base: position 11,931,647 of record NC_143021.1, read on the forward strand.
TGTAGTCTCTTCTAACTTACTGAGGGATTTATGTGGTGTTGGGTACTCCTTCCTGGCTGTTCTGTATGGCGCAAGATTGTCAGCATACACTGCTAAACCTATCAGGTCGCGGCACCCTTCATGGTCATCAGGGGGAGCGCGCGGTATAGAAGAGCTCGGGCATGCCTCTGAGCGGCTTCGTTTCCTCCTGGTAGTTCCAGGTGACCGGGAAACCAGATGACTGAGGCTTGGCTGGTGGACGCTTAGTCAGCGATAACCACGCTGACCTGTGAATTAATCCGTTATTGAAGTTGCGACAGGCGTTCTGGGAATCAGTGAGCGCAACGGCGTTGGGGTTAGATGCTACAGCTAATGCAATAGCTGCCTCCTCTGCGTGAGTGGGGCTCGATGTTTTCACCGAGGCCCAATTCACCATCGATCCTGAAGGTGTTGAGACCACAACTGTCATGACTGCATTCTGTGGTCCTGCTACGTCCACGTAAAGGGTGTTACGTTGCTTGTCCCATTTCTTCTGAAGGGCTTCCCCTCTTGCTTTCTTCCTCTCGATGTTATATGCGGGATGCATATTCCGCGGAATGGGGCGCACGTTGATGCGTCTTCTCACATCACGTGGAACCTCTTCCCTTTGGTCTATTGTACAGAGCAGATTAACATGGATCTTCTCGAGCTGTTCTCTGACAGGTTTTGTGAGTGTGAGCCTATTGTGTTTTGAGAGCCATTGTGCTTCCCACATCTCTTTGAGGGTATTATGTACTCCTAGAACCATGAACTTTGCCCTTGGCATGGAGTTTGGTAGTCCCAGTGCCGTCTTGTAGGCTTTCCTGGTCAGTGTCTCCAACTTCTCAATTTCCGACCTGGAGAGGTTAAGGAATGCCGTCCCGTACATTATCCGAGAGATCACGAAAGCTTGCACTAAGCTGATGGTGTTTCTTTCCTTTATGGACTGGTGTTTATTTCGGATACGATGTATCATCCGGAGGATTTGCTCGGTGGATGTTGTAAGACATGATTTTGGGCTAGTCGCTTCATGATTAGAGCTTTTGTTCGACCAGCAAACGTGATGCCCACGTTTGCTGGTCGTATAGCCCAAGGTCGAACAAAAGTCTACTACCCTATAAAAGCGCTCATTCCAAGCTAGTAAAATGTGGCATCATCATGCCCGGTTGCCTCTCTGCCCTGCAGAAATCCTGTACCCACACCATGTAATCCAGTTTTCAATGTCAAGTTGAGCGCCTTCTTTCTCCTGGCTATCCCCGTCATCTACTTCTCAGCGCCTGCGAAAGCTTGCTTCAAAGGCTAAAATCTTCACTTGAAAAAGATAAAAGATGCTCGGAACCCAAGCCACCTTTTGTCATGCCGTATTTTCATTGCCTTTCCCATAAAATCAAGAAGGTAGCGGAAAGGTATGGGATGCGCGTTGTTTTTTCGGCTCCCTGTAAACTAAAAAAAAGTGTGCCCTCTACTTACTGGAACAGAAAAGGAACCCACCACTTGCAAGAAGAACCACCGGAGCAAGTTCCCAAAATGTGTTTCCGTAGCTGTTTATGAAATACCTCTGTCATGCGGTTGTTCCTACATTGGCCAGCCCGGCCGTTGTTTTAATGAGCGCGCTTTGGAACACAAGCGATCCCTCAGCAGCGGCACTGGCAGCAATCTACCCTTGTATTGTAAGAGCTGTGACCCCAAAAACTGTTCTCCTTACCTGGAAAAAACCAAGTTCCTTTCTAAGGCCAAAACAAAAACCGAAAGAGAAGTTATCGAGGCTTATTTCATTTCCGAAAGGGGCGATAAGCGCGTTAGTACGCCTTCTTTATCTCTTTCAAGGCAAGAGATCTATTTCTTAGATGGGCACATCCGAGCTTTCCATGGGTTGTAACCACTCGTGGTCTTGTTGACACTGTCATTCCCGTGCGCCAGTTGCTTTTGCTTCTGCTTGTCTTCTTGTTTGCCTGTGATAGCCTTTATAAGCACCCTGCTTTCGCAAAATAAAGGATGTTGTAAGCTCCTTCACAGTGGTGGTGTTCTGTCGCCCCTGCGGGATTTACTGCCCTAGGATCTTGATCTCCGTGGGTTTCTGTACTGGGTGGCTCTCTATACACACCGTCATTTTCTGCACTAGGGGTGTCCTCGGGTTCTTCAGGATGAGCAACTCAGACTTTTCCGGCGCACACTGGAGGCCTCTCTTCCTGGCGTACCGGTCCACCATGTCAGCTGCTGCTTGAAGACGCTCCTGGATCACGGCGTCACTCCCCGAGTTGCACCAAACAGTGATATCATCCACATACAATGTTTGTTTGATGCCGGGGATTTCAGAAAGGAGGCCTAGTAGATCTTTAATAACTAAATTTAACAAAAGGGGCGACAGTACCGCCCGTTGCGGAGTTCCTCTCCGGCCTAGCGTGATGGGATCAGATTTTATTCCACCGAAGTTTATAGTGGCTTCCCTGGCTGATAAGAAGTTTTTGATATAGCTGTTGGTTCTTGCGCCACAGTTGGTATCGGCGAGGCTTTGAAGGATATCTTTATGTAGAACGTGTGGGAATCCTGGCTTTCCGCCGTTGCCTTTGCGCGGCTGTGCCGGCTTCCCGCGTTGTTTCTCCTCTTTCCCTTGCTCCCGCCTCAGGCGGTGGAGAGGCGGCTAAGTGACTAATCACTGTCATACTGTCATTTGGCCACAACTCCGCCCCGGCTCCCCAACGGCCTTTGCCATTGGTGCCTTTTGGCGGGATTTTGGGACCCGCTTGGGCGGCCGCGCACCGCGCGACCGTACGAGCGGGACCCAGAGAGCGATCCCTCCGAGACAGCGTAAGGTGCGTACGCTACTGTTTTGCCCGTGCCGGCCTTTGGCGTTCGGACCAGTGCATACTCGAGCTCGCCCGCACGTGTCCTCTGACCTGCAGCGGCTCGAGCCTGTACAGCGGGGTCCAGCGACCTCCGACAGGCGTACCTTGCGTTGATTGCCCACTCTCTCTCGCAACCGGCCCAACGGTCGACATGAGAGAAAGATCACAGCCCTGCCGCGGGGACATTCTCCTGCAGCGGCGCATTGCTCGAGTCGCTTCGTGCGCGCAGCGGAGCCTTGCTCCTCGCGCGCCCCCGGGACGGGGTGACTATTGAGTGTGTGTGTATCAGCTAGAGGACGTCGTGAATAAACGTCTCCTTGGTGAACTTGGAGGCCTATTTCTTGGCGGCTAATCGCTCTCCTTAAAGCGGAGGTTGAGTTCGTGTGTGGTGTGTGTGTGTGGTGACGGCTGATCGGGGCCCTTGGCTCGCGCGAAGCTCGAACCCGCGGTGGGTGGTGGCCTGTGTCCACTCAGAAACCCACAACTGGAGCCCAACGTGCTAAGGCATTGGCGCTTACGCCTTTGATGGCACATTAGCCGAGCAGGTCGCCTTGACGATCACGCTTGCGCACTATGTCTTAACACCCCCAGCGAGGCACTCGGCAGTTACATGTCGGCTCCCTACGGAGTTGTAGCGTCGTTTTATCCGCTGGCTGCTGTTCCTTCGAATAGCTAGACACCGTGGTTGGCCGCGGCCCCATTGTGGTTTACGGCGACACAATCCAAAATGTCGTGGAGCTGTACCGGGAGCACCCTGCGGTGCATCCGCTGGTCACATGCCTCAGCTGTGCAAGCTTTCCGCCCAGTGCGAAAGCAGTTCGTGTCACGCTGCCGCAACCGGCAGTTTCGAACAGCAGCAGCCGTGCCCCGCGAGCAGTCAATTCTGCTCTGGGAACGGCGAGGCGCTGGCCCGGTTCCCTGTGGAAACCACTCCGCTCATCTAACTGAGAGCCTTGCCTCCCTCGTTCGTGCAGCGCGCCCAAGCCTCCACTGAGGCAGGGGTGCAGTCGCTGAGGCCGGGGCTCCATTGAGCCAGATGCGGAGAAACTTCGAGCCATACTCGAATTTCCCGCGCCCAAGAACGTACGCGGCCTGCGCCGTTGTATGGGGACGGCCAACTTTTATCGTCCTGTGCCCGCGTGCAGGCACCCTTGACCAAGCTCTTGGGAAAGACTGCAGCGTGGCAATGGGAGCCCGAGCAAGAGCGATCCTTTCGCCTCCTGTCTAGTGCCATTGCCGAGACAGCGCAGGTCAGGCTACCCGACCTGACCAGACAGTTCGTAGTCCAGACTGACGCGAGCGATCTGGGTTTAGGAGCAGTTCTCCTACAGGAATTTGATGGCGTGCTGCAACCGCTGGCCTTTGCTAGCCGCTCCTTGCTGCCCTCGGAGAGGAATTATTCCGTGACCGAGAAGGAGTGCCTCGCCATCGTGTTTGCACTGCACAAATTCGACGTCTACCTTGATGGAACGCAATTCGTGGTGCAGAAAGACCACAGTGCGCTCAATTGGCTGATGCGGCTCCGCGAGCCTGCGGGTCGGCTGGCGCGCTGGGCTCTCCTGATACAGCATTACGACTTTTCGGTGCAGTATCGAAAGGGGAGCACGAACGTGGTAGCTGACGCGCTATCCCGTGCCCCACTCGCCAGCGGCGCCTTCACGCCGGCAAGCGGAGGGGGCGAAACAGCGGACGAGCCGCCGGGCGGCAAGGAGGGGGAGCCTGCAAACGGGTCAACCCATTCCGCTAACCAGGCAAGCAGCGCTTCGCAAAGCGGACGAGAGGCAAAGCTCTTCGTGAGCACCTCGGAGGTGCCGACGCGAACGGAAATTTTGGCTGCAAACCTGAGTGGGGACGAGACCAGGCTCCCCTCTGGGCAAAAGCATTTGTTGGGCGAGTTGGTGTTTTTGATGATCCATAACTACAGCGCAAACGACAGGACAGAGATGAAGAAGGGACACCACACAGCGCTGACTCACAACTAAAGTTTATTGGATGCCAGAAGGTATAAATACCTCCCTGGCGGCCAGAAAGAATGCAGTCGACACTTACATGCGTGACTGACATAATAGTGTACCAGTCATATGCCGCCAAGCAAATCACATGCGCGAGAATACAATATAAGCAGGGACAGAATACAATATAATCAGTGAGCAAGCACTTGTCAATATTCACAATCAAGGTATCTTCTTTCTTTTTCTGACAACGCGACAGATGAAGCACTGATGCATTCTTCCGAGAGCCTACCTATTAAGTGAGCTTCAATGATCTCCCTTGCTAACGAGTCACGGTTCTTTTCTAACACTGCACTTTGCTGATAGTTTGGCGCACAGACGTAGGTGTCATCGTCATCTTCATTGCCTTTGCAGTGCCTGCAATGTTTCGCCACGTGGCCAGAGATAGCGACACGGGAGACATTGTACTCATGCTCTCTGAGTCTTTCGTTTAAACATCGGCCGGTTTGGCCGATGTATCGCTTACCACACGACAGTGGCAGCGAATATATCACCCCTTCCTGGCAAGGCACGAACTGTTTTGCGTGCTTTATCGGGCACTTGCGCGATTCTTTAATCTCTGAATTGACATTCTTAATCAGGCTGGACAGTCGTTTGGGCGCCGAAAAGACGACATCAACGCCTGCATGTTTTCCGATTCTTTTCAGATTGTGCGACACTTTGTGAAGATATGGCACCACAACAATCTTCCTTTTCTTCGTCTCTTTCGTACATTTACTATTTCCTTTTGATTTTAACTTTTCCAGTAGTTTTCCTGCCACGGAAACTAATAATTCAGACGGGTAGCCTGCCTTTGCCAGGCGGTCTACTTGGTTGCTGAAGCTATGCTTCAACCTGTGTTCACAGGATTTGTTGACTGTGTTGCTAAAAACAGTATGTACAATTGCTCTCTTCACCAGCTTGGAGTGAGCTGATGAAAACGGCAAGATGGGCTTAACAGCACGGGGCTCATAAGCCCAACAAACATGAGATGGACTGAAATGAAGCGAAAGATCTAAAAACCTAATAAAATCATTCAATGGTACTTCGTGTGTTAAAACCAATGGTGTGAGGCATTCTGAGAACACCGAAAGGACGTCAGGGAATTGCTGCTCGAAACCGAGGTTGTCACAATCTAAAAACACAAGGTAGTCATCAACAAATCTAAAAATGCTACAAACTCTGGAACCTTCAAATCGCTCTTTCATGCTTCTGTCTCGTGCTGCTAGGAACACTTGTTGTCACTGTATCTTGGCTCAACTTTTGCGGAATGGAATGGCGAAGTTTTTATTCAGAAAGAGGGGATCTGTATTGGTTCATGTCTAGCGCCTTTCCTTAGTGACGTGTTCCTAGCAGCACGAGACAGAAGCATGAAAGAGCGATTTGAAGGTTCCAGAGTTTGTAGCATTTTTAGATTTGTTGATGACTACCTTGTGTTTTTAGATTGTGACAACCTCGGTTTCGAGCAGCAATTCCCTGACGTCCTTTCGGTGTTCTCAGAATGCCTCACACCATTGGTTTTAACACACGAAGTACCATTGAATGATTTTATTAGGTTTTTAGATCTTTCGCTTCATTTCAGTCCATCTCATGTTTGTTGGGCTTATGAGCCCCGTGCTGTTAAGCCCATCTTGCCGTTTTCATCAGCTCACTCCAAGCTGGTGAAGAGAGCAATTGTACATACTGTTTTTAGCAACACAGTCAACAAATCCTGTGAACACAGGTTGAAGCATAGCTTCAGCAACCAAGTAGACCGCCTGGCAAAGGCAGGCTACCCGTCTGAATTATTAGTTTCCGTGGCAGGAAAACTACTGGAAAAGTTAAAATCAAAAGGAAATAGTAAATGTACGAAAGAGACGAAGAAAAGGAAGATTGTTGTGGTGCCATATCTTCACAAAGTGTCGCACAATCTGAAAAGAATCGGAAAACATGCAGGCGTTGATGTCGTCTTTTCGGCGCCCAAACGACTGTCCAGCCTGATTAAGAATGTCAATTCAGAGATTAAAGAATCGCGCAAGTGCCCGATAAAGCACGCAAAACAGTTCGTGCCTTGCCAGGAAGGGGTGATATATTCGCTGCCACTGTCGTGTGGTAAGCGATACATCGGCCAAACCGGCCGATGTTTAAACGAAAGACTCAGAGAGCATGAGTACAATGTCTCCCGTGTCGCTATCTCTGGCCACGTGGCGAAACATTGCAGGCACTGCAAAGGCAATGAAGATGACGATGACACCTACGTCTGTGCGCCAAACTATCAGCAAAGTGCAGTGTTAGAAAAGAACCGTGACTCGTTAGCAAGGGAGATCATTGAAGCTCACTTAATAGGTAGGCTCTCGGAAGAATGCATCAGTGCTTCATCTGTCGCGTTGTCAGAAAAAGAAAGAAGATACCTTGATTGCGAATATTGACAAGTGCTTGCTCACTGATTATATTGTATTCTGTCACTGCTTATATTGTATTCTCGCGCATGTGATTTGCTTGGCGGCATATGACTGGTACACTATTATGTCAGTCACGCATGTAAGTGTCGACTGCATTCTTTCTGGCCGCCAGGGAGGTATTTATACCTTCTGGCATCCAATAAACTTTAGTTGTGAGTCAGCGCTGTGTGGTGTCCCTTCTTCATCTCTGTCCTGTCGTTTGCGATGTAGTTATGGATCCCCTCTGGGATGACTGGAATCGTTTTCAGCCGCAAAGAGCTACTGAAAGCCCAGCAAAATGACCCCTTTTGTCGCGTGGTGAGCGACGGTCTCAGGGAGACGGAGCGCCGTGACGCTACTGGTATTGTAGCGGACGCAGGGGGGCAGAAGCCAGCGTGTGTCGCGGCGAACCCCGGGGATTCATATTTGCTGGACCATGACGGGCTCGTGCTGAAGTACATAGCCACCGATGACGAGTCCATTGATCCGTTCAAGGTGGTTATCCCCAAAAGTCTGAGAGGCGCACTGTTACGATTCTCTCATGACGAACCACTGGCCGGTCATCTGAGTGGCTCCAAAGTTTTAGCAAAACTGAATCAATCGGTGACGTGGCCCGGCATGAAGCGTGACATTTTTCGCTATTGCCGTTCCTGCCTTGTCTGTCAAGCGGTTAAGTCACGGGGCGGCAAGCCGCCTGGAATGATGAAACCGATTGACAGTGTGCGTCCGTGGCAGATGTCCACCTGCGATTTGATGGGGCCTTTCCCCAGGAGCAAGCAGGGGTTCATTTACCTGAAGGCCTACGCGTCACGGTCTGACGAGCTTGCGCCGGTACCCATTGGTATCAAAGGCAAGCGCAAAGGCACAACTGGTGCTGCGGAACGCAAGCGTACGGAGCACCGGTACAATCTGAGGCGACGGTCACCGGTGTGATTGATGCCGGACAGTGGACTCTTCCGCAACCGAAGGCACGCAGCCTCAGCTAGCCCTGCGAGCTTTCTCGTCGGGACCTACCCAGGTGAAGCTCGGTGTGTTCCTTTATTTTTTTTTTTCCCGCATGCTCAGTTCCAGCCTTGTGTTTATCAGTTTATTTATTTGTTTGCTTTAGTCAGTTTCTAGCCACTTTCGTTTCCTGCTTGTTCGTCTGTTTTCGCTCTAACATACCGAGATGTACATAGGCAACATGCGTTTGTGTTGGCGTTCAGTTTTTTTTTACCAGACTTGTATATACATAGGGACACTTCAGCCCGCTCGTGCTTGCTCTTATCTTCTAGAAGCAAAACATGGGTGTCGGTTGTACGGCGCGCCTTTTCTCATTTCCGGCCCGACTGTGGGTGGTTGGCTCGTTAAAAGGGCCACTGACCAGGGTCCGGAGATTTTTGAAAAACAAGCCCACTGCATAAATGAGGCATCGAAGATAACCTCTGCAAAATACTAGAGCCATGCGCGCCCCGAAAAGCTGCGAAAATTCAAATCAAAGCCCGCTCGTTCTTTCCTTCAAAAACGGCCCCGTCCCACTACTCTTAACCCCGTTGACGTCATGGGGGGTTACTTTCGCTAAAGGCACTCCATTGGTGCATCGTTGTGACTGACGGGAGAAGTTTGGGCGTAGCCTTGGCGTCGCGTCGTCTGCACAGCGCTTTCCGCAGCGCCTTCTGTTCTGGCAAAGCGCTTACAAACCCGCATGAAGGAACAAAAAAAAAAAAACTGCGGAGGGAGCGTGCGGCGACAGCCTTGAACCCTAGCAATAAAAAGTAAAAAATAGTAAAACTGAGTGAGTTGGTTCGCCCCCCCCCCCCCCCCCCCCCCCCCCCCCCGCCGTGATCACGTCACGAGACGCTCTGTGTGCGCGCTCCCTTCTCAGTTTTTTTTCTTCTATGCAAGCCCCCCCAAAACAAGGTTTTAATTACTAGTGCAGCAGAGCCTTTCCCTCGCTCGCCCACTTGACCGCTCCGCCCACACACCCGCTTATCCTTGGTGCATCTTGCGTACGCCTTGACTCCAATGAACGACATGGGCTTCGGAGCGGAGAAAAAAAACAAACACACAGAACACAAACACACATGAAGAAAAGCAAATGGTCGGTTGCCGGGTCCGCGCTTCACCATGTGTTTCGAACACAACCGACTTCCGCCCCTCCGCTCGTGAAACGGTGGGGAGGCCTAAAGAAAATGAAAAGGTGGCTCGCTAACTGGGAATGACAAACAGATGTATGAAAGGATGCGCTCGCTAACAAGTCTAGGTGGTCGAGCCGATCGCGCCTCTCTATCGTTCAGTGTGCGGAGAAAATGCAAAAACCAAGAAAAGAATTCTATTGAAGGCGGGGCCATGACGTAGCATGTGACGCACTCCCCAGACACCACGCCTCCGGCTTACATCGGAGAACGAAGGGGTGATTTTGCCTTGCCGAGCCTACTCGACGATGAGCGGGAGAGAAAAATGGCTGAGGCTTAACTTGGTTAAGCCTGGAGAATGCGAAGCATCATCGTGTCGCGTAATTTGGAGGCGCACAACCACAGCGACGGCGCGAGGTGGGCCCCCGTTTCTCCACTGTCGTGACGTCATCGTGTCACGTGGTGTGACGTCATGTATCACGTGATTTGGAGGCGCACAACCACAGCGACGGCGCGAGGTGGGCCCCCGTTTCTCCACTGCCGTGACGTCATCGTGTCACGTTGTGTGGCATCATCGTGTCACGTGATTTGGAGGCGCATACCCACGGTGAAGGGCTGAAGTGGTAGCTAAAGTAGTATGCTTCGCATAAAAATATCGAGGAGGGAACGGAAGGAGAGGAGGCTCGCTCCAAGAGCGGTAGAGAGTGTTTGCGATCCCAGGGTGGTCACGGGCCCTTTAAGGAGCCATGTGTCGCGGTGCGAGTTTTGTGCGGCCCGTATGGAGGGGAAGTTGGCGGGGCGTTTGGGGCGATGGGGGAGCGGAAAGTGCACCCTTTGAGCCTCGCCGCGGCGCCTCTGGACGCTTCTGATGAGCGGATCGTTGTCGCTGACCGGCGACCGCACACGTGCCGGTGTGTGCGTGTTTGTGGCTGTGTGCGCGCGTAACCGTGAGCCGAGGCGACGCCTGTAAGTTGTGCCGTTGTGTGCTTCTGCGTGAGCGTGAGGATGAGAAGGACCCCTCGCTGCGGCCAAGGTTACACATCAGGACGCCGCCGAACGTCCTCGCCCGTTTCAGCCGGTGTGAAAGGGGTGCACTAACTGTCTTGTGCCGAACGTGACGTCGTGTCCAAGGGCGAGAGGTTAGTGCTCTGCCGCGGCCCCGTCGTCATCAACGGAAAGAAGACCACCATCAGTCGTCGGCCCTCCCAACCCGTTCAACTTGAAGTCTGCGAGCGGCGAGTCGCCGACCGGCCCACTGGGCCGTGCCATCGAACTTTGAGGCTCACATCCACCTGTCACATAGCTGTACAGTTGTATTGACATCTCCTTGTGTACCGTGTATATAATCTGCATGCTGTTTTGATTTACTGAAGCGTATGCAAGTGTTGTTTGCCTTGTTTTCCTTTGTTTGTGTGTTGTTTTGTTTACGTTGTTCTGGCTGGAACTGAAGTGTAGCTAGTTTTTTTGTGTGTTCATTTATTTATTTTGGAACTGAAGTGTAGCTTATTTTTTTCTGTATTGATTTCTTTATTTTGGCTGCGTGCTTTGCCCATGGGTAGGAGGGCATTTAAGGAGAGGGGGATGTGGGAATCCTGGCTTTCCGCCGTTGCCTTTGCGCGGCTCTGCCGGCTTCCCGCGTTGTTTCTCCTCTTTCTCTTGCTCCCGCCTCAGGCGGTGGAGAGGCGGCTAGGTGACTAATCACTGTCATTTGGCCACAGCTCCGCCCTGGCTCCCAAACGGCCTTCGCCATTGGTGCCTTTTGGCGGGATTTTGGGACCCGCTTGGGCGGCCGCGCACCACGCGACCGTCCGAGCGGGGCCCAGAGAGAGATCCCTCCGAGACAGCGTAAGGTGCGTACGCTTCTGTTTTGTCCATGCCGGCCTTTGCCGTTCGTACCAGTGCATACTCGAGCTCGCCCGCACGTGTCCTCTGACCTGCAGCGGCTCGAGCCTGTACAGCGGGGTCCAGCGACCTCCGACAGGCGTACCTTGCGTTGATTGCCCACTCTCTCTCGCAACCGGCCCAACGGTCGACACGAGAGAAAGATCACAGCACTGCCGCGGGGACATTCTCCTGCAGCGGCGTGCTAGCGGCGCGCATTGCTCGAGTCGCTTCGTGCGCGCAGCGGAGCCTTGCTCCTCGCGCGCCCCCGGGACGGCGTGACTATTGAGTGTTTCGTGCGCGCAGCGGAGCCTTGCTCCTCGCGCGCCCCCGGGACGGGGTGACTATTGAGTGTGTGTGTATCAGCTAGAGGACGTCGTGAATAAACGTCTCCTTGGTGAACTTGGAGGCCTATTTCTTGGCGGCGAATCGATCTCCTCAAAGCGGAGGTTGAGTGCGCCGCATCGGTGTCCCAGTGTGTGTGTGTGGTGACGGCTGATCGGGGCCCTTGGCTCGCGCGAAGCTCGAACCCGCGGTGGTTGGTGGCCTGTGTGCATTCAGAAACCCACAAACGTTATCGAACGCTCCTTTCAAATGAAGTACCAGGATGGCCCTTGCCTGTGACTTGGGAGGTGTCTCAAGGAGGTCTTTGTACAAGTACAAGAGGGCGCCCTGTGTCGATAGGTGAGGGCGAAAGCCAAATTTGGCCCTTGTCTGTGATTTGGGAGGTGTCTCAAGGAGGTCTTTGTACAAGTACAAGAGGGCGCCCTGTGTCGATAGGTAAGGGCGAAAGCCAAATTTAGTGTTGGTAGGAAGTTGTTGTCGTCTAAGTATCTAGTCAGTCTCGTGTTGGTGACCCTCTCTAAGAGCTTCCCCAAACACGAGGTCAGCGATATCGGTCTTAGATTATCCAGTTTAAGGGGTTTGTTAGGCTTAAGAATAAACTGAACCTCGCCTGTCTTCCAGGATATTTGTAACGTTCCTGCAGCCCAATGCTGCTCGTTGAAGCATTCCACCAGCGAGGTGGTGGTGTCATCGCTGAAGTTAAATAAAAGCTTCGCTGTTATTTGATCTGGACCTGGAGCTGCGTTTTTTCTCATGGCCGCGATTTCTGCTTTGATTTCTTCTTTGGAGAGTGGGATGTCCAGCTTGGGATTAGGCAGCCCACAATACTCTGGCTGTTCCACGACTTGTTCCGTGCACAGATACCTTGTCTCGAGCTTTTCCATCAACTCTGTGTTCGTACCCGGGGTGGTGTGTACGATCTTCGTGAGCCTCTCTTTAGTAGCCAAATTGCTGCTGCTGTTGTCGATTAGCACACGTAGGAGCTTCCAAGTCTTTGACACACCTAGCTTCCCCTGAATACCATCGCAGAGCGAATTCCAGTTCTATCTGGTTAAGGATATGGCATAGGATTCTGCCTTTTTGTTTATCTCCTCTATTTCTTTCTTGAGTTTGCGGTTAAGCCGTTGTCTTCGCCATCTCTTTGTCAGTGAGTGCCTCGCTTCCCATAAATGTAGAAGGTGCGGATCAACCGCTGGGCAATCTTCTGTCGTGCAGACCTCTTTCGTAGAGGCTTCCAAAGTGTGCACCTCATCCTTAACCCATTCCTCTAGGTCGGTAATAGGGTTTGCAGTAGATGCCTGGGCCTTTCTCCACCTGTCCCAGTTCGTAACTCTTGCGATACCTATTTTGCGCTTGCACGCGTTTGTCCTTATCTCCAGAGAGAGTACGAAGTGATCCCTTCACAGGTGCTGTTCGGTATTCTTCCAAAAGGCGCTTAGTACGTTCTTGGTGAACGTCAAGTACATATAAAATGTACTCTCGTAACAACCAGGGGTACGCATGATCTACACCAACAACACTGATAAGATGTCCACCTAAATCAAGGTGGTCAAGCTCATGCGTGCCCCTGGTTGTTAAGAGAGTATATTATATATGTTCCTTTCCTTTAAACCTTCTCGTTTTTTTTCCTTTACCCGTTCCCAAGATCAGAGTAGCAGGCCAGATATTCATTTTTCAGGCCGACCTCTCTGCCGCTCATGTCCATAAACTCTCCTTCTCTCTCTCTCTCTTCAGTTGCTAGTAAGCGCCTGTCCTGCCTTCTCTCTTGTCCCTGTTGCTGCGCTGTTTTCTTCAAGTATGTACCAACTCGCTCAACTCGCCGTTTTACTGAAGTTCATTTACAAGCATTGACAGTACGGTCTATATTCCTAACATGTGCTCTAAGCGCAGTTCTTCTTTGGCGGCAATATGCTCACTAATACTCGACCATGTAGAAACAGAGTATTCCCGCCATCTTCAAATTTTCACTGATGGTTCTGCGGACAAGGCCAGAGGAGCTAGAGCAGCAGCTATTCACATTCCTCCTTTGAATACGATCTCGTCTGAACTCTTTATTGAAGACATGCCCTCCGCAACGGCCGAAAGCCTTGCAATTAAGGCGGTGGTTTTACGGCGGCTAGGGTCTTATCCGGCTCAACCTGTTGTGATCCTGACGGAATCAAAATCTGCCCTTCAAAGGTTAGAGCAAGGGTTTCCTACTGATGCCAAATCTGACTGTGCAGCCTGCTCGTGCCCCCCCCCCCCCCCCGCCACCGAATACGGGCCGGTGTAGTTTCGGCTACTAGGCTTTGTTTCGGTGCAATGCCAGCAGTGGGGATGGGATGGCCGGGACCCATCCTCTGGGGATGCAAACCCCCAATGGGAGTGGCAGCGACTCCCAGACGACAGTGAGGGCCAGTCGTGCACGTGAGGTCCGATGCCTGAGCGGAGGCAGGCCTGGGTTTATACTCAGGTTGGACCCACGAAATCCGGCCCGGAAGGCATGTCAAAACGCCAAAAGGTTTTCAAATACATGCTACCTTCCTTCCTCTGCGCGCGGGGGCGTGCAAGTCTGGCTACCGACGCGTCGGTTTCTGGTTACGGAGAAACCAGGTCCGCGCGGGGGTTCATAGTGGCCAGGCTCTGAGGACCGCCGCCTCGGGGAAGCGGCCTTACGGCCGGCCGCACGCTTAACCGCCTGCGGGATGCCGGGGGATGAGGGCTTAGTACTGCCTCGTAAGAGTCTGGCGAAAACCGAAGATGTGTGGAGTACCGGTGGAGTAGGCCCGGGTCATCTCATCCCAAGCCACGTTCTTGGTTAGTGGCCCGGTCGCCCAGCCTTGAACACTCTCTCCTCTGTAGGAGAAGAGCAAGCTAGGAGAGGAAATAAGTGCATGGATGGTTGGAGGAAGCACAGATGGGTCCCCCCGGAGCGACCAGTTCTGAGGCCGCGAGACCGTTGACGTTCTGGACATCCACTGGCCGGGACTATCACACATACTTCCGGTGTCCGAAAAACCGCGAAAAACCTTCGACGGCTAGTAGCCGGCAGGTGGGAAAAGCCCTCTAGTGAGCGATGAGGAGCCCCAGGTAGCTACTGACCCCGTGTTAGGTTTTCCTGTCTCCGACGGTCGGAGCCCGTTGCGTATGGTGGGTGGTCGGGCATCCCGTGAGTGGGGCCGCACCATTGGGCAATCTCGATGCTCTCCCTGCCCTGGCCAGGCGGGCCAGTAATGGAGTCGAGATAATTGAAGGATCAGAGCAAAAAACTCGCTGTCCCCATTCCCTTCCCACGTCCCATTTCCCTTTCCGCTACTTCCCAGGGGAGGTCAGGGGAGCCTCCCCGGGCCCGCTCTCTCGGCTGTGGGTCGCTAATGTAGCATTTTCCCTATTATTTTATTTTTCCACCCACGGGTGGTCAAATTACAACTTGCCTACGGGCCTCCTCTTTAATTTTTCAATTGGGTTAAGCCTGTTGTGTGTAAGCGGTGCAGGCAGGGGCCTATTATTTTTCCTTTTCGGTTGCCCCAACCTATTCAATGATGCCTTGCCTACCCGCGATACATCAGTGGTGCGGGAGAGGCAAATTTTCTTATTCATTTTTTACGCCTCGAATTATATTCTGATGCCTTGCCTCTTAACTCTCTCTACGTGTGGTGCTTAATCTGCAAAGCAGAGGCTTCTCCATACGATTCCAATGGGTGTCCATACATATAGGGGTCATAGGCAACGACGTCTCGCCTATGTTGCGCTGTCAAGTAATCCATGAAGTAAAGCCCCTCAAGAGCCGCCACGGTGGCTCAGTGGTTATGGCGCTCGGCTGCTGACCCGAAAGACGCGGGCTCGATCCCGTCCTCGGAGGTCGAATTTCGGTCGAATTTCGATTAACTGCAGCTCTTACTTAAGCAGGCATTATTCTGCTGCAGAAAACCTGGCTCTCTCTTTATCAGTCCTTCTCACTTAAGAATTTCCGTGCGTTTTAGAGCTGATCGCACAGACAGCAGCGGGGGAGGCGGAGTTGTTAACATCGATTTCATCAAAATTATTTCACCGCGCGAATGTGTCACAAAAATTATGCGCCAGGAAGGTGAAATCATTGCAGGTGATATCCTTGTATCGCAGCGTGCCGCTTTAACAGTTGCAAATATTTACTTCCTTGCTGGCGTCCGTAGAACAGGCTGCTTGGATGCGTTATTGCGCAATAACTCCAATGTGGGTTTTGAGGGAGACTTCATTTCACATCATGCTATATGAGACTCCCGCACAGATATCAGTGGGCAAGTACTTTGGTATTGGATGGCCGCAGATGATGTGCGTTGTTACAACAGCCGTACTAAAACTTGTATGCGGGTTCATTCGGGTTCAGGGAGTGATCTGACTTTCACTGTTAATGGGACTGGGGTATCTTTGTGGTCGCCAGTTGACTCCGGTACGTAGAGTGATCACTACCCGATAACATTCACTACAGGTCCCCTTAAGGTGACCGGTTCCACTCACATATTCGTTAACACTGCAGTAAAGTTTAAGAAATTGCTAGGCCAGGCACTTTCCTCTCCAGACCGCTAAGTTAGCTCAGAACCCCCCCCCCCCCCCCCCCCCCCCCCCCCCCCCACCCGGAATTTTATCTTCTTTGTTAGAAGCCACTCCGCGTTCTGTGTTTACGGTTAATTCAGCTGTGAAAAACAAGACTCGTTCGTGCTGGAGGAACGAAGACTGCGAAAACGCCTATCGTCGCAGGACGGCCACATGGAAGAGCCGCGCAAAATCAGTCCCCACACAATTGGGTAAATTACGAATTCTTTGAGGCATCGTTTAAAAGACCTGTATCTAAAGCTGAGGAGGAATACAACGCAAATTTAATTAACTATTTGTCTATCCCAGAAAATCGATAAGCTATGTACAGATTTATAGAACGCACTAACTCTACCTTCCGGTCCCGTAACACGTCTACAGTTCTATCCCCCAAACAAGCAATAGACAATCTGAATTGCATAGCTCAGGGCCTCGATGCGCGTTTTCAAGCACGCAATCCGGTTTCTTCGATCCCACGGGATCTGCGTGCAGGCTTCACTACAGTCGTTCCATCTGAGTTAATGTCTGTAGTTAGTGGTCTCATCTGCAGCCCCTGGCGTGGACGGAGTCACAGGTGGCATGTTGAATGGATCAGCTTGGAACTTCACCCAGAGTATCTTACACATTGTTAATTGGTCTTTGGAAAAAGCCTGGACTCCACTAGACTGGAAAACAGCCAAAATAATTTTACTGCTAAATGACCCGGGGGAATGATTGTGGAACGGATGGTACACAGCACCCTCACGAATCATGTACCGATTCTACGTGCCCTCAGTGAGGCTCAGACTGGTTTTTGCCGTAAGTGTTCGATTTTGACCGCACAAATTGACTTGGAGAGCCGAACTGATGACGATAAATTTTTATGACGCAACGGCATCTGTGGCCAAAGAGCGCCATGACGCAAGGTATTTTCTTCTACTCAAGTTAGCGTCAAAGACCCATTTGCTAAGCATTTCGCCCTAAAGAAGCGGAGCACCAGGCCAGGGGAAAAGTTGTTCCTCGACAGCCTAATTAAGGTTGCAGTGAGGCAGAAGGAGGTCTCAGCTCTAGTTGCATCACATATTGGAAAGACAATGACAGTGTTGAGCACAGTATTTTTCTTAATAAACTAGCTGACCTCAAAAATCCCTCGTACCTCCTTGCACGGAAAAGACAGTTCTTAAACGATAGGCAATTCTGTTGCACTGGTGACCATTACAGTTCCAACACATACGCACAGTCGAGGAGCGTGTCTGAAGGTTCGGTGCTCTCACCGTTACTGATTAATATATTCACACAAGATAATCCTATCCACCCAGCTGTCAAGGTCTACGTGTACGCGGACGACATCACATTCTTGGCTTCTGCGAAGGACTTCCACACTTTTTATCGGATGTTGCAAGCGTACCTCAGCGCTCTGGAAGTCCGGCTGGACAGCCTAAGGTTAGTTTGAGATGTAAATAAGAGTGCCTTTCTTGTTTTCCCGTCGGCACCCACTCTTTAGATCTCCCCTCTTTACCCCAATCCCACAGGTTGATCCCGTAAAATACCTTGGTATTATCTACGAGCAGATTTGCGGCTACAAACTCAAAGAAATGTGCTTAAAGGTTAGCGCGCCCCTGGCAGGTTGGTGAGAATCAGCCACAAAAAATTCGGCATGCGGCTTGACAGTTCACTTTTTCTTTATGTAGTTATTGTGTAAGGCCAACACTTGAATTTGCGTTCTTTTTTGATGGTGTCCAAGGTACAAGCTTCAACTTTTGATTCTTTTGGAGAGACGTGATCTGCTTCTTTGCCTTGGACTACAAAGAACTGTTGCCAATTGTGTGCTGCTCTTTGAGGCGCGAATACTTGGTTTAAGCTCGCAGTTTCAGCTTCTTACTCTGCGACCTTTCCTTAGAGCTTCAGAGACTATACTAGGATTGGCTAGCCCCATATTTACGACTTTCTCCGATTCTGTTCTCCGGTAATATTTGGCCTACGTATGAATTTCCTCAGACTGAGTTCACTAATTCTCTACTATCAAAAATCTCGGTCGCAATCAGTTCTGTAGTAAAGGTTCACAGCTTTCGGACTGATGCTGATATTCCCTTTGACAACACCTGCCCTACAAATGCAAAGGATTTTCCTGCAGATGTTTTAAATGTGCTTATAGAAGTTGGTCAGGACAAATTTCTAACACATGCTGCAGTTTTCTCAAATGCCTCTCAGCAAAAGAAAAAGACAGCTATTGGCATTTATTCCGGAGCTCTTGATTTTAGTTATTCCTTTGGGGCCCCTGATTACACGCCTATATTCGCTGCTGAATTTCTAGCGATTGAGTTGGCCTTAAAAAAGGTTCCTTGAAACTTGGCGAGGTTATTATCCTTCCTCACAGCCTTTCTGTCCTGACTGCACTCGAAGGCTCGAGAGACTCTCGTCTAGGCGGTTCCTCTAAGATTTTTCAAAAGTCCACCACATGTTAAAGAAGGGCGCTTTCACTGGATACCTGAACATTGCGGTATTGGTGCTAGTGTGATAGCTGATTTTTTAGCAAACTGTGCCCTTTGTGGGCATGTGGTGTCATTTACTCCAAACATTGTGCAGTTGACAACAGCCCGCTTCCACCGGTTCCTGCAACTGCATTCCTTGAGTTCATGAGCATCTCCTTGCTGCAGCGGATTTTCAGCATTTGGCACTTCCTTGAACTGATCTCTTATGTAGTTCGCGGCAATGCGAGGTGTCTATGACCGTCTTGCGCTGGAGAGTTCCACGACTAAATCTATATTTGTACCGATCAGGGCTCTGTATGGCGAACCTAGGTGAAGCGTGTGGTAAATTCGAAACGCTAGATGACTTTCTCGTCTACTGTCGGCGGTTTACTTCTCTGCGAAAAGCTTATCTCCAGATTCCCTTCGCTCGATTAGGGCTTCCTCTTTCTATTCCAATTCTTCTGTCCTTCGGGGCAAGCACCAGGGGATACGTCCTAAAATCAGTGTGAGATTATCTGTATAACTTCATCATGCAAGGGTGGTCAAACGGGCTAGTTGGTAGTTCATATTTGGAAAAAAACTGCGCACCCTTAAGACATGGACTGAGCAAGATAGGTGCCCTATCGTCATGTGTCGTCCTGTCTTGCTCAGTCCGTGTACAAAGGGTGCGCTGTTTTTTTTTTTCAAATCATTTCATCATTGCGTCAGAGGGACTCCTTTATTAGTTACAGCTCATAATTTTTTAGCACCAAATTTCAAATCGACTACCAAGAAATAGTCAATGTTTCACAATTGTTTGCCTGTACAAGTCACCCTGGCCAGTCCCCCACTGTGGGCATGAGCCACTCCAACAGATGACAACAACAACAGCAAGAACACGAGGCCTGATCAGCTGCGACGATAGCACAGTGCTTTCGTGCTGTGGCCAGCGAAGCTGATTTGTTCGAGGCGCCATGGTTTCGGATCTTAGTTGCAGCAATGCGTATTTTTATTTATTTATTTTTTGGCTCAGTTACACTGAAGGCGGATACCCGGCTGAACCCACGAACAGGCGATCAAAAGATGCTTCTGAAGGAACCAGCGCACAAAACACAACGGACAAGAGAAAGGCGGTACACGACGGACAGGAGCGCTGAACTTATAACTTTATTTCGGAAGTAAAGATGCAACGTATATATACAGCCATGTCAGGGAGGCGTGCCACACAAGGAAAGAAAGAACAAGTGAAATCTACAAGGTCATGATGAGGCAAGCGGCACAAGCAAACCAAAGATCTTAACTAATATAACACGTGAAGGTGAGGAGTTTCAATGGAGGCAAGAAAAACAACAGGGAAAAAAACAAGGGAAAAAATGCCAGACCTCGTGAAAACGTCAGCAGTCGGTTGGAGGGTACAAAAGCAACAAAGATTTTTCGTTTTGCAGACGACTTTCTCGTTTTTCTCGATTGCAATCAGGATACCTTCCAAGTTGATGTCTCGAAAACATTGGCCATTTTCTTAGAATGCTTATCTCCTTTAACCCTTACACATGAACTTCCAAATAATGGGTCCTTGAGATTTTTAGAATTGGGCCTTAATTTCAATAGTGATCACCTATGCTGGTCTTATGAGCCAAGGGGCCAGAAGCCGGTACTTCCTTTTGACTCAGCCCACTCTAAATTGGTTAAAAGGAATGTAGTTCAAGGAATCTTTAGAAATGCGCTGGTAAAATCGTGTGAATACCAAATTGAGAGCAGTTTTTTAGCGCAAACAATTAGATTAGAAAATGCTGGCTACCCCACTAAGCTTTTAGCCTCAGTCGCTGAAGCAATGCTTAAAAAATAAAAACGACCCGATTCGACTGCCCCGACTGACAACGCCAATAGAAAGAAAGTCTCTGTTATGCCCTACTAGCATCGCATTTCGCACAACATGAAGAAAATTGGGAAACGTGTTGGAGTTGAAGTCGTCTTTAGTGCCCCAAAGCGACTTTCCCAGCTTTGCAGAAAGGTCAATGAAACTCGTAAAAAAGAGAGTATATGCAATGTCAGGCACCAGAAGAATTTTTGTGCAATGTACCGATTCAGTTGTTTATTCCATCCCCCTGTCCTGTGGGAAGCAGTATATTGGACAGACAGGGCGTTGTTTAAATGAAAGACTAAAAGAACATGATTACAACGCAAATGTTCAAAAGTGCCGTCACATTGGTATCCATTGTCGGGATTGCAAAGATGTAGAAGCAGGATGTTTGCCGCACTTTGAAAAAACTCGGGTAATAGCCACAATCAGAAACACGAGGCCCCGTGAAATAGCTGAGGCAATCACGATAGCGTCGTTAAAAGAAAAGTGCATTAGCCAGCCTTCAGTGTCGCTATCTGAGAAAGAACTCGCCTATCTGGCACAAAATTCGAGGCACTAACATTTTAACTTCCCACCTTATGCAACCGTCTTTTTCCCGCCAACTTTATTCCGCTATTTGATACACAAGACTTAACCTTATGTTTCTGTGGGTTTTACCTTTTAGCTGTTAGTTTTTCCGCGATGTTTTCTTCATTTTAGCTGTTAGTATTTTTGCCGTGTTACTTGTTGGCATCTTATCTTTTTCATTTCCATTGCCCTGTTAACTTTATTGCTTTTATCGCTTTTATTGGTTTTTGCCTTTTTGTTTTTATCGGTTTTGTTATCAGTACCAATTTTCTTCTTCACGAGGTCTTGCGTTTTTTCCCTTGTTTTTTTCCCTGTTCTTTTTCTTGCCTCCATTGAAACTCCTCACCTTCACATGTTATATTAGTTAAGATCTTTGGTTTGCTTGTGCCGCTTGTCTCATCATGACCTTGTAGAATTTACTTGTTCTTGCTTTCCTTGTGTGGCACGCCTCCCTGACATGGCTGTATATATACGTTGCATCTTTACTTCCGAAATAAAGTTGTAAGTTCAGCGCTCCTGTCCGTCGTGTACCGCCTTTTTCTTGTCCGTTGTGTTTTGTGCGCTGGTTCCTTCAGAAGTATGTATTACCAACTAGCCCAACAACAAGTGTTGCTCAAAAGATGCGCTCTAAAAAGCGAACTTGGCGCAACAGTTTCGACATCAACATTTCGAACTTTTGTCGCTTCACGATGAAGGCGTCTCTGAGCCGAGGAGTGGCTTTGCTTCCTCTGGATTGAGTTCTTTACGGATGCAAAAGAAATTGCTCCTTCTCCGGCATATGCTCCGTCTTCGATGTGAGAGTACTAGTTGAACAGCAGTGATGGAAAAAGAGGGGAAACACAAATATAAGCTAACACAATATAGAAATTATAGTTGTAAGTTGTGGGGTTTAACGTCCCGAGACCACTAATTGCCTATGAGGGACGCCATCCTGGAGGGCTCCGGATTCATTTCGGCCGCCAGGGTTTCTTTAATGTGTCCTGACATCGAACAGCACACGGCCGAATTTCATTCCATCGAAGTACAGCGCCCCGGCCGTACTCGAACCCGCGACATTGGGAACCACAGCTGAGCACCAGTGTCACTGAGCCACCGCAGCGGGTGTATACGAGTTGAAGTTCTGTAAAAGTTTTTTTTTTTCTCGGCGAGCGCCTTCATACTTGGTTGTCAGCCACGAGCGAACACACACACACGTACACTATAGTGCCAACTTGAAACTTATTTATCAATGAATGAAGGCGTTGAATATTACTCTAGAAGCCACACTACTTTCAATGTTAAAACTCAAGGATTACTGACTGCCAGACAGCTCGGCCGCACAGTGCGTTGACTGCGGTGGGATGCAAGCTCCTGCAGTGATGAACCCGACATCACAATGCGCGAAAGATAAAGAAAACTAGCTGCGCAATAACTATGTGTGTGTGTGTGTATATATGTATATATATATATATATATATATATATATATATATATATATATATATACATATATACACCTTCACATATACATATATACACATATACATATATATACATATATATATATATATATATATGTATATACATATACATATATACATATATATATGTATACATATACATATACATATATATATATTCACATATACATATATATATATATATATATATATATATGAGAGAACCCAACAGCTACAGAAACCAAGGGAGAGAGGGGATGTTTAATTTATTTATTTATTTTGTGCTGTTGTTGGACTTAGAGTATTACTGACTATGTTATCGCTTAAAGCTAATTGATTAGAAAAGCAGATGAAAAAACAACCACATGCTGCCGGTGGGATCCGAACCCGCGACCTCCGAATTACGCGTCCGCTGCTCTACCGCTGAGCTACGGCGACGGCTCTCAAATCTTCTGCTTTCGGGGGTATTTATGTTTACAAATACCTAACCTTGAGAGCAATCATCAGCGCCACCCACGTTCTTAAGCGGCGGATGTAGCACGCCCTGAGTTACCGCTTATGTGACGTAGAACGCCATCGAACAGCGAGGGTGGAAGCTGTGTGAGAACCCTCTTATGCTTCCTATGGCGTTAAGGCTGTCAGAACCGAGACCCTCGCTAAGCAATTAAGCAAACAAGAGAAGGGGAATGAGGGGCTCGTTATAAATACGAGAGAAGCCAACAGCTACAGAAACTAAGGGAGAGAGGGAATGTTTAATTTATTTCTTTATTTTGTGCTGTTGTACTTAGAATATTACTCACTATGTTATCGCTTAAAGCTAATTGATTAGAAAAGCAGAAGAAAAAACAACCACATGCCGCCGGTAAGATCCGAACCCACGACCTCCGAATTACGCGTCCTGGTGCTCTACCGCTGAGATACGGCGACGGCTGTCAAATCTTCTGCTTTCGGGGGTATTTATGTTTACAAATACCTAACCTTGAGAGCAATCATCAGCGCCACCCACGTTCTTAAGCGGCGGATGTAGCACGCCCTGAGTTACCGCTTATGTGACGTAGAACGCCATCGAACAGCGAGGGTGGAAGCTGTGTGAGAACCCTCTTATGCTTCCTATGGTGTTAAGGCTGTCAGAACCGAGACCCTCGCTAAGCAATTAAGCAAACAAGAGAAGGGGAATGAGGGGCTCGTTATAAATACGAGAGAAGCCAACAGCTACAGAAACTAAGGGAGAGAGGGGATGTTTAATTTATTTCTTTATTTTGTGCTGTTGTACTTAGAATATTACTCACTATGTTATCGCTTAAAGCTAATTGATTAGAAAAGCAGAAGAAAAAACAACCACATGCCGCCGGTAAGATCCGAACCCACGACCTCCGAATTACGCGTCCTGGTGCTCTACCGCTGAGATACGGCGACGGCTGTCAAATCTTCTGCTTTCGGGGGTATTTATGTTTACAAATAACCTAACCTTTAGAGTATTCATCAGCGCCACCCACGTTTTTAAGTGGCGGACGTAGCACGTCTTGAGTTACCGCTGATGTGACGTAGAACGTCACATCACAGCTTCCGAACACAGCTTCCACCCTCGCCGTTCGATGACGTTCTACGTCACATCAGCGGTAACTCAGGACGTGCTACGTCCACCACTTAAGAACGTGGGTGGCGCTGATGAATACTCTCAAGGTTAGGTTATTTGTAAACATTAATACCCCCGAAAGCAGAGGATTTGACAGCCGTCGCCGCAAGAAACAGTATTAAACTTGTGTATAAAAAATGATTCATGAGCTTCGTGTTCATGGTGGGTCTTGAAGCCTGATTCCAGTAAAGTTACTTGATTTTTTTCGAAAGGGTGCTTAGTGTTATTCACATGTTCAGAGATAGGAATGCTAGGCACTGTCTTGCAATGAGCTTTGTGATTATTAAAACGATATCTGAACGGTGTTTATGTTTGGCCTATATACTGAATTTTGCGGACTGAGCATTCAAGCATGTAGATTACGTTGCTGGTATCGCATGAGTAGTTTCCCCGAATTTTCAATGCAGTGCTGGAAGCCGTTACTGATGTCATCATCTGCGCGAAGACTTTGCAAGGTGATTTATTACATGGATGGCAGCCGATCGACACACTTGTGCTTGTTTTAGAAGAAGGGAGAACGTCACTGAGGTTTTGCCACAACGATAGACGACCCGGGGAGCTTGTTGAAAAATGTGTTTCAGTCGATCACTTTGCATGAGTATGACATGGTGTTTTTTTTTCAAAATACCCGCGACGTTTGGAACCGATGCTGAGTGGGTTAGTACCAGGCTGATATGCGATTGATGAGATGGTTGGTGTTTTGCTTTGAGGAGTGCCTCACGATCAAGAAGGCCTGCGCGTTCTACAGCATCGTTTATTAATCGCGCAGAATATTTCCGTTTTGTCAGGGCGTTTCGGAGGTTAGTACAGTTTCTTTCGAAGTCGCGCTCGTCAGAACATATCCGTTTAAAGCGGACGGCTTGTCCATATGGAATGCTAGTCTTCCAGTGTTTAAGGTGGCTGCTTTCGAAATGTAAGTATTGAGGTCTGTCACTGGGTTTCCGGTATAAATCTGTGCTAAGTTTGCCATTCTTTAAAGAAACTGTCACATCTAGAAAGCTAATTGGTGGTTACCGAGTATATATGCATATATATATATATATATATATATATATATATATATATATATATATATATATATAATAAGGGATTCTAAAGTCATTCTAACCGTCTCGTTCACACATCTGCCTACACTCTTTATTACATTAAGTCAGGTCTAGCACCCGCAGTTGCTAATGCTTGCAAATGAACGCATGTGTTTGCCATCACTGTATACTTTGTACGTGTTCTGTAAGAAGGTCACTGACCTACACTGACCGGTGTCGTTTTTCGTCTCGTATTCGTGTTTGCCTCGTGCTCTACTCCACATGAATTTACACCGAGTCGCCCAACTGCAAGCATTAATTCACTGACTGAACATCTGGTCTGGGCAGTATTAATTTTTCCGCGTGACATGGGCAGCGCGTAAAACACTGCGATGGAACATTTCATAAAGGATATACATGTCCTTTTTTGCGCTTTTTTTATTAATTTTCATAACCAGCCGCCACGTTACCATCATTGCAAGTGCGTGGGCACCGCTTTATATGCTTGCTCAAAGCTTAAAAGACACAAGGCGCACCTTGCATATTGGCTGCTCTTTTGAGGCTATGCGAGATTTAGACGCTTTCATGCTTTGATGTTTCTTAATCAGTTCTTTCGTCTCCTGAGATAGCTTACTGGAATCCTGTCGAACTATCCTACAGCCTCCTTCTACTGCGCACTCCGTAATGATAGTTGTGAGATTATCGTTCATTGTTTGAACGTTAAGGTCGTCTTCCTCAGATAAAGCCGAATATCTGTTTTGCAGCAATATTCTGAGTTCCTCACATTCTCTCTTACCGCTGAATACTCAATGGGTTTCCGCTTAGCTCAATTCTTCCGTTCAATCTTCAAGCGCAAGCTAATTCCAGACCTTACCATTCTGTGGTCCCTATACCGCGCCTTTCTGAGGACCTCCACATCCTACACGATGTCAGGGTGGGGGGCACAGTATGAAGTCTATTTCATAAAGTCTCACCATTGGGGCTCTTCCACTTTCACTTCCAGTTATGTCGTTTCTGGAAGCTGGTGTTCATGATCCATATATTATTTCTCTGTGCGAACTCTACTAATAACTCCCCCCTGCTATTCCTGGAGCTTATGCCATAGTCGCCTACCGCCTGGTCTACGGCCTGCTTCTTCCTTCGCATTGAGTCACCCATCAGTGAAGTGTACTGTGATTTTACTTTGTTCATTGCCGATTCCACATCTTCATAGAAGCTTTCAACCATATAGTCATCATGACTGGATGTAGGCGCGTAGAGCTGCACCACCTGCAGCTTGTACCTCTTATTAGGCCTAATTACGATAGCTGCCACCCTCTCGATAATAATATGTTGCCACCTGTTGAGCACAGTACGTGCCCGCCCCTCAGTACTGTATACACCTCCTTTGTCCTCCAACTCTCACTAAGATCTATGACATCCTATTTAATACCCCCTAGTTCCTCGAGCAGCACTGCTAGGCTAGCCTCCCTGGATAAGGTTCTAGTGTTAAACGGTGTAATTCATTCTAAGCCAATGTTTAAATTACACGTCATATTGAAAAACTCGATCTTAGTGACTTAGACATATCATAAAAAAACCTATTCTTAGTAACTTAGATTTCTATCTTTTTGTGCCATTTTAACAAATAAAGCTCACCACATTGCTTTGTTGAGCCAATATCTCAAGCGTGCCTTACAGCTCGGTCTTAGGACCTTTATTAATATTGCGAAAGTATGAGATATCTCATCAGCACGAAAACGCGGCATCGCCCCAAAAAGTGACGGCGTTAGAAAACTCGCGATTGGTCGAAACGGTGTGACATTTTCAAAGGTGGGAAGATATAAATTGTTAACGGGTATTAATCAGTAATAGTACTTGCAGCTGCCTCAACTACAAAGCAACTGAATAGAATTAGAACAGAATGGGAATAGGCTTCTAATAGAACTGGAAAACAATTGAAATTTAATTACAGTAGAAATAGATGGAAATGAAAAACAACTTCAATGCTTTACTTTCGCATTACTCTGAGGTAAGTGCCCCCGATAAATTTTTTGCTCTAAGTTAATGAGCTGCCTCGTAACATCACATCTGAAATTCGCATGTATGCTCTCCACTGCGTACTGTGCGGTGTTATTCACTTTTCATATGAGGAATAGGAATGTCAATTTTCCCAAAGCTGTCATTATGACGTTTTCTAATAGCTCTACCTCATCTAGTTTCTTTCCCTCATTCTTTTTACGACATAAGCTTCTTCAAAAGACCGATATTTTGCCTATCAAACTTGCACGCGCACACTTTTGCTCAGGAAATTGACTTCCTTGCTAGTGAGATGCAAGGACGGTGCGCTGACGCATGTGTCACTGTGTTCGCATGTGAAAACTGTGCTCCACGTTTTAACAACATTTCAATAATCGAAAAAGGAAAAACAGGAAGGAGAGGGAAATCCTTGAGGCCTACCATATTAGGTTGCAGGGCAGTCACACATGCGTCAATGCACCGTCCTTGCATCTCAGTAACAAGGAAGTCAATTTCCTAAGCAGAAGTGTACGCGTGCAAGTTTCGTAGGCAAAATATCTGTCTTTTGTTTTGTTCTTTGCCAGTGCTGGAGCGTGTATCCACTCCTTGGTGATTTGCTACTCATGTACTTGTTTGTTTCGTTTAGTGTGTCTGATACGCATGCGTCTTCTGGTGACCTAGGTTGGTCGTTTCTCGATTAAACTTCAGTTGTTAGTCCAGCGTTGTCCTGTGTTCTTCTCGGGGTGTCTCGTACTTTCGCTGGTGAAGTTATGTCTGGTGTACACCAACTAGTCCGCATGGGTACCTTGTTAAAGAATATTAAGATTGGGAGCGTGGAACTTGTCCAGACATGAAGGCTGCTAAAGAGGATTAACCACTGTCAAAACGTATGGATTTCATATGTAATAAAACCGTAAAAAAAATGGGGTTTATCAGACGAACATCAATCCAGGCTCTGAAAATGTTTAGGGAAAAGCCCTAAGGTGGAGTAGTTTTGTAATAAGGGAGTAATTACTCATTGACATCCACCCAAGCGCAGCCATACGGCTACAAAGGAAAGCTATACAGCTTCTCAGAAACTTCTTTCTCAGAAACTTCTTCTTACTTAAAAGTAACAACAGCTATTGTAAGTGTTAAGCACTTTATGACGTCATATAGAAGACACATTGTTATCCCGACTTCTACAATGGCAGGTCAATATACCATAACCCCTACCCTCCTCATACTGCCTCACATCCTTTTTGCCAGTTCCTCCTTCACCAAGCTTCAAGAGCTTGGCAAAATTCACCAACCAGAGGCAGACCTTTGCCATGGGGGCATATGAGGTAAGACATTCTCCCTTGGTTTTCCAAAGACATGAACAGTCGAGTGGTTTCAGCCATAATAGACACCTCTATACCGGCAGTCGAGCACAGCAATGGGACATCCCGCCAGTAACGAAGGAGGAAGTAAAGAAAGCCTTGGGAGCAATGCAAAGAAGGAAAGCAGCTGGTGGGGATCAGGTAACAGCAGATTTGCTGAAGGACGGAGGAGAGATTGTGCTACAAAAACTAGCCACCCTGTATACGCAATGCCTTGTGACCTCGAGAGTACCAGAAGCTTGGAAGAACGCTAACATTATCTTAATTCATAAGAAAGGAGACGTCAAGAGCTTGAAGAATTACAGACCGATCAACTTAATGTCCGTTGCCTACAAGGTATTTACTAAGGTAATCGCTAATAGAGTCAGGACAACCTTGGACTTTAGTCAACCAAATGATCAGGCAGGCTTTCGTAAAGGATACTCGACAATAGATCACATTCACACTATCAATCAGGTGATAGAGAAATGCGCAGAATATAACCAACCCCTATATATAGCCTTCATTGATTACGAGAAAGCATTTGACTCAGTGGCAACCTCAGCTGTCATGCAGGCATTGCGGAATCAGGATGTAGAAGAGTGCTATGTGAAAATATTGGAAGATATTTATAACGATTGCACAGCTACTATAGTTCTCCATAAAGTCAGCAATAAAATTCCAATACAGAAAGGTGTCAGGCAGGGAGACACGATCTCGCCAATGCTCTTCACTGCCTGCTTACAGGAGGTATTCCGGGGACTGGAATGGGAACAGTTGGGGATAAGAGTTAATGGAGAATACCTGAGTAATTTGCGATTCGCTGATGACATTGCCTTGCTAAGCCACTCAGGACAAGAACTGCAAAGCATGATCAATCAGTTAGACAGGCAGAGCAGAACGGTGGGGCTATAAATTAACATGCAGAAAACCAAAGTAATGTTCAACAGCCTAGCAATGGAACAGCAGTTCGCAGTTGGTAGCCAGGTGCTGTTGGGTTTGGGATGCCCCCCCCCCCCCCTCTTGCCTGGGTGGATTAAGGCAGCTCGCGGTCCCCTCCTGCCTAAGTGGATTAAGGCAGCGGACCCTGACCGGCGAAGGCCGAAGATGCGGCGGGGGCTGGCAAAGACGGCAGCAGCGGCAGAAGCAGCGGGACCATGGTGGCAGCGGCGAAGGTCAAAGAGGGGTGCTGTAGCGCCTGTGATGCCTCCCCTCCTGCCTAAGTGGATTAAGGCAGCGAACTTCCAGGACCGTGGGACCATGGTGGCAGCGGCGAAGGTCAAAGACCGCCGAAGGCCGAAGATGCGGCGACGATGGTGGCGTCCCGTGGCCGAGTCGACCCTCCGGTCAACGGACAGAGTGGTGGTGTGCTGAGTAAAAGACAGCAGTGTTTAATTACTGAGGCTCTACCCTCTCCCATCAACCGAGCTGCGAGAGAGCCTCACGGCCCAGCGCCGCCCCTACCGTGGGCGGTATCAACAGTGTCCACAACTGTCCATCTGATTGGATGTCATTCTTCGAACTATATTCCCCAGACAGGGATCTGGGGAATACGAAGGTTATTTAACGAGGTGTTGTTTTGAGGACTCCAGTGCACTCCTGTTGACTCCTGAAGAAGTTCCCTTCATCTGAGAACCATTCTCAGTTACCCTTTTTGTAAATAATGTAAATATTCGTGTATAACCTTTTTCCTTCCTTGTTCTCCCTTCGTAACCCCGTCTCCCGCCTTCATCGTCCCTTTTCCGGCCCGACCACGCTCACCCGATCCTAATAGTGCTGGAAGTAGTAAGAGAATATGTCTATTTAGGGCAGGTAGTGACAGCTGATCCAGATCATGAGAGGGAAATAACCAGAAGAATAAGAATGGGGTGGAGCGCATATGGCAGTTTACCAATATCCCTCAAGAGAAAAGTATACAACAGGTGTATCTTACCGGTACTCGCCTATGGGGCAGAAACGTGGAGGCTAACAAAGAGGGTTCAGCTTAAGCTATGGAAAGAAAAATGATAGGTGCAACGTTAAGAGATCGGAAGCGGGCGGAGTGGGTGAGAGAACAAACGCGCGTTAATGATATCCTAGTTGAAATCAAGAGGAAGAAGTCGGCTTGGGCAGGGCATGTAATGCGAAGGAAAGATAACCGCTGATCCTTAATGGTAACGGAATGGATTCCAAGAGAAGGCAAACGTAGCAGGGGGCGGCAGAAAATTAGGTGGGCGGATGAGATTAAGAAATTTGCGGGAATATGGTGGCCGCGAAGGACAGGGTTAATTCGAGAGACATGGGAGGGGCCTTTGCCCAGCAGTGGGCGTAGTCAGGCTGATAATGATGATGATGATGATGATAAGCAGAATGCGACGCGGGCCTGATCATCGGCGCATGCTCGTCACTTGTTCCTTTTCTTGTGCCCTTTCCCGCAACACCTATAAAACCAGCGCGAATAAACGCCGGGGCGTCTTCGTTGCTCGGAAATGGTATACCCCGGCTGTGAATCTATCGACACAACGAACGATACATGGTGTCAGAAGTGCTCGGAAGCCACGGCCACGGTGCTCGTGCGCGGTAAAGACAGCAGCATGGAACTTGTCAAGCCACCGGGGCCGCTACACTTCACCGCCGAAGTCAATAAGCAGTGGAAACTTTTCAAACAAAAGTTTGAATTTTTCTTGGTTGTTTCAGAGCCCAACAAGGAGCCTCGAAAGAATGCCGCCAAGACTGCTTTACTGCAAACTGTGGCAGGAGATGAAGCACTGGAAATTTACAACAACTTTACCTTCAGTGCCGAAGAGAGCCGGGAAAGTTATGCAACGGTGATTGCGAAGTTCGGCACCTACTGGGAAGAGCACCTAAATGAAGTTCATGAGCGCTACCTTTTTCGGCAACGCATCCAAGATCAAGGTGAGCCCGTAGAACAGTTTGTCAGAGATCTCAGGAAGATGTCTCCCTCCTGCAACTTTGGCACTATGGCAGATTCGTTCATACGTGACCAAATAGTTTTTGGAACGAATGGTGAGAATCTAAGGCAAAAGCTGCTGCAGGACAAGAAGCTGACCTTGGTTAAAGCTGAAGAAGTCTGCAGGGCAGCGGAAGTGACTGCCGCGCAAAACGAAATCTGGTCCCGAGAACACAGACAGATTAACGCTGTTAAACGACGGGAGCAGCAGCAGCTGTGTGACAAACAGTCTACGACGTTCAAGTGCCGCAGGTGTGGGCGTACACATGGACCGCGAAGCTGTACTGTATTTGGTAAAACTTGCAGGAAATGTCAAGGGCACAATTATTTTGCTGCACGTTGCAAGTTCAGGAAGTGAAGAGCACTGACGACAGCGATGCGGAATTTGACATCCTCGACGTATCTATCAACAGCGTTGGAAGAGCGCGTGACCGTGACTGGGTGGTCCGGGCGCAAGTTGCGGACACAGCACTAACCTTGGAAGTTGACACAGGATCGCAAGCCAACCTCCTGCCATTCTCAGTCTACAAGAAGCTGCAGCCGCGGATACCCTTGACTAGAAGCAACTGTATCCTACGAGCTTACAACGGAAGGGTCATCAAACATCTTGGCGTCATGGCTACTACAGTGACTGTCGGAAGAAAGAAGGCAGAGATTGATTTTTTTCGTCGTGAAGAAGGACCGACAGGCCATACTTGGACTGCGATATAGCGAACTGCTTGAACTCTTCTCGCGCGCCGTAAACGACGTCGGAGTAAGCAGCAGCAAGGAAGTTGTTCAGCAATTCCGACATCTTTTTTCTGGGACTGGATGTATTCAGCGACCATACCGCATGGTTCTTCGAGAGGACGCTGTCCCTGTCGTCCAGACAGCCCGCCGGGTGCCTCTGCGCGAAGAACTTTCCCGCATGGTGAAAGCCGGCATTATAACCAAGCAAGACCAGCCTACAGACTGGGTAAGTCCTCTGGTGATTGTCAGAAAAAAGGACGGCAAACTAAGATTGTGCATGGATCCGTGTAAAATTAACAACAGTCTAAAGCACGAGCACTACGAGATGCCGCGTCGAGAAGATATTGAATCTAAACTAGCTGGAGCACGCATTTTTTCGCGCCTTGACGCCAACTGTGGATTTCACCAGATACCGCTGCATGACGAAACGTCAAGGATATGTACTACGTTCGCGACTCCCTTTGGCCGTTACCGCTTCTTGAGGCTGCCCTTCTTTGTGGCCTACGCCCCAGAAGTGTTTCAAAAAGCTCTTAGCGAGCGCGAGACGGGGCCTCGTCGTGCGGTGTCCCGGACTAAGGATACCGACCATGTAGCGGGGTCTTCTGCCCCCCCCCCCCCCCCCAAACTCTCTTTGAGTATTAAAAAAGTTTTGCACCACCCCGACCACCCAGTTTCGGAGAGGTGGTAAGGGTGTTGGGGTGGAAGCACAAGATACTAGGGGGTACCGGCGTAAATTTAGAAAGATTGGCTCTGTTTTGAGAGGCCTCCTAGAGACTCCGAGCGATTTGTTCAACGGGCAAGGCGTCGCGTTCCGTGGACTCACTGGCAGCGCTGCAACACGCTGATGCGTTCCACTCGCAGGACCATGTTTTTTGGGACAGGCTTTACAACTGCACCCACGGTGTGGTGCTCTAGCACTATACCCAAGCTATGAAATTGAGATTCTGTAGTTGGTAGCGCTGGAGGGGGGAAGGAACGAGAATTTGGGGGATTAGTGATAGAGACCACTGAAACGGGGCTACGCATGGAGAGGGGAAAAAGAGTGTGAGAAGGCGGATCGGGAGTGGGTGGGGGGAGTGATGTGTTGTTTCCCAAGTGTGTGACTGGACTACAAACCAGTATCCATAGGCTCCTGCTAGACTTTTAAACTTCGCCCTCGCATGTGAAGCAGGCGCGTTGGTGTTGGGCGCAGGCGGGTCACTATCATAGCAAGTGATGAAGAGTTTGGCTTGGAGCACCCCACTGCACGCACACAGCGCTGGGAGCCCGACGAAGGCCAGGTGCGCGCTCCGCTGTCCATACACGGTTGCGCAGCAAGCAGACGGACTCGGTGCGCGAAGGACTCGCTCCGCGCCCACCGACCGGAGCAGACTTGCGCGGATGGGCTGCCACCCGACCCCAGAGGCAGCGAGTATCTCTCCCCACCATCGCCTGCTGTTAGCCGGCTGTCCCGACCACCTCCCTACCGACCCGACCGATTCGGCGCGGAACCTGCTTGCCGGATCGACGGCGCCACGGTATGAGTGCCTTCCGCTCACCTCCCGCGCCTCGTCTCCGTGCTTCGTGTTGGCGATTTCCGTCGAACTAATTCCCCGTGAGGCCACAGGACCACTAAAAGACCACTGGGCCGTTGACGAGCGGTGCGACACCGCTATGCGGCACCTACCCGAATGCATACTCTCCAAACCCGTTCTACGACGACTCCGAAATGGATTCCCGTGATACTGCCCAGCAGAACCAGGACCTTCTGTGCTCTTCGTCCGTGGTAAACACAGGCTCACCTCTTGGCGGTGGTCCAGGCTGGGAGCACGTACTCAACAAGTGACGGGCAAAGAAGCTCCGCCGACAGGCCAGGGAAATTCAAAATTCATCTACTTCGGACACTTCTGCCTCCGTTGGCGGAAACTCGCCGAACACGTCCGGGAAATCATCGAACGCAATCCATCAACCGGGAACTCGCCGTCCCAAGCCTCAACCCCTACCGAAAAATGATATCAAGGTCGTCATCCGACCGACACGCGGACTAGCACTCAAGACCTAGGCTCGGGTCATTTCGGCAGCGCTCGTTCATTCCTGCCGAGACTCGACCAAGGCAAAAGACAAGTACATACTCTGACCTCATGTCGGGTCGAACATCCTTGTGGTCAGCACCCCGCACGAAGAAACAGCGGCGGAGCTTTGCCAAATCATCCACCTCACCCTGGACGAGAGCCTCCACCCCGTGCGAGCGTACGTCCCCTTTCCAGCCACCACACTCCGAGGGGTCATTCACGGACTCGATCCCCGGGAGACACGCGACATCCTCATGGCGGGGGTGCGCATCAGAGACCACCGCATAGAACTCTTAGAGGCCAGAATTCTAGGCTCTTCGACGCCAGCCCTTCTTACACTCGAAGGAACCAAACTCCCCCGATCAGTATACTACGAAAGCTGCGAATACCCGTGCTTCACGTACAGGCAAGCCAGGCAATTCTGCCAGATATGTACGCAACCGGGACATCGCCCGGACGTCTGCCCAGGACCCACCCCTAACAGACCAATGCCAACCCAAGTGCGGACTGTGCGCCGGCCAGCACGACACGGGAACCCTGGAGTGCCCAAAAACGTCTAAAGCCAGCCAGAACACCACGACCCGCCACTAACAAAGGCGGCAAGAAGACCACTCACCAGTCCCGTAAAGACATGGGTCCCAAGATCTACAACAACAGATGGTTTTCATCGGACGACGAGGACACAACGGGTCGCAGCGAGAGCGGCAGCCGCTCACGGAGCCGCTCCAACTCCAGACCCCGAACGAAGACACCAGTCCCGCCCCCAGCTCTTCCGGCCGCGGACGGGAGAAAACGAGCTCAAAAGACGCCACCACAAGGCCAAAAGCAGGTGAGCTGGGCAGAGAGAGTACAGGGACTTCCCGCTCCTTCAAACGACCCCCGTTTCCAACAGTTGCAGGCTACCATTGCGTCCCAAAGCGCCGAGATAACCGACCAAAACACGAAAATTAAGGCCTAAGGGCCAAATCAGAACAGGTCTTTCAACAGAATCAAGCACCCACGCATCCACGTGAAGACGCAGAGCCACCCCTCGCAAAATCGACAGAACACGTAACCGTCCAAATTCTCCGCGACATTGGTCTCAATGTCCACAATTATCCAAACACTAACGCAGAAAATATAAACTTTCACCATACACTCGCGCGACACGAGACTATTCAAAATCAACACACAACTACAATTCATGCACTTCAAACTGAATACCGTAAACAAGCCTCGTCGGACGAACACGGCCAGGGCCCCTCGCAATTACGCAGTCGCAACAGCTCAGTGAGCAGCGATTCGGGTCGCACCTCATTCCGAAACGCCCAAGATGGCCACGCAGCCTAAAAGCAGCCAGAATGCAGAACACATAGAAATCTGGCAGTGGAAATGTAGAGGTACAAGCGCAATGCGGGTCTCCTGAAACAGTTCATTGCCACCACTCCAATCCGTCCAGACCTTATCTGCCTGCAGGAAGTGGGAGCCGATAAGGCCCCGACGCTGGCGGGATACTACACGATTAGTCAGCCCCTGATGCCATCGGTTGGGATCCTAGTGGCAAAAGAGATAACTGTCGTGGAACACGCCCTACCGTGGTACCGGACGCCGAACACTTGTCGGTCGAGGTTGTGCCCAACAAGCGTGGCCGAGCAAGCACCTTTGTCATAAACATTGTGGGATATACAAATATCCCTCGCCGCCCCGCGCTGAGTCACGCGACGAAGCGCCGCCGCCGGGCGTGGGGAGAGGGGGGCCACGCGGCCACTCTCCTCACCCCCCAGCTTGGACGTGACGTCACGCCTACGCTCTGGCGTCTTAGGAACGGGGTGAACGACCCCTCTTGGTTGCAACCGGTTGCTCAAGGGGGTGCAATGTCGTAGGGGTTTAAGGAGAGCTCACGCGGGAACAAAGGCTGTCTAGTCTCCCCTCTCGCCGTGGTGACTGCCCGATTGCCCCGCCGACCCCGTCTCCTGCCCGCGCCTCCCTGGATTATTCAACGCCGGTCGACGACGACCTGGTAAGCTGCTGAACCATATATTATCGGATAGAACATTCTTCCGCAGTGTGCTTTGCCTTGCGCTAGGTTAATAAACGGTTTCCTAGCGTACTCTGTTCGTTGCCTACTTCGTCCGAACCCGCCGTGGCTGTGACTCTGCGCCACGGGTTGGGGACACGAGAACGCCCGCGCATAGCTGGCACGGAAGCGCGCCTTCCAGGCCGGCTGACCGCGGGTGACCCCATATCTTGGCACCCGAACGTGGGGCGAACTAGGCATTGAGCAGTGTACTTTGTTGGAGCGAACGACTGTCGACGCGCTAACAAAGGATTGCAGCTGATAGGCCTGACTTCCAGTCTTTGTTCATGCTGTCAGAGCTAGCGGCACAGAGCCAGGGCTCCCTACTTGACTTGCCTTTGGAAGGCGTAAATCTTGAGTATTCCACGCGGAATAGCCGAGTTGCATTTCCGGGCGCGTCGGCAGGACTTAGGCCTGGTACGGAGGGCACCACATCGGGCACCTCGCCGCTCCGTGGTGCGAACAATAGGGCACCTACGCCTCATTGTTCGACGCCATCAGCGGCTGCGCCCAACTCCGGGGGCGTTAGTCCGCAGTCATCCGAGGTGCTCTTGCAGAACGCGATGCAAGTTATGCAGAGCTTAGCGGGTATGTTGCAAAACAATTTGCAAGCCCCGGCCCAGGCACCCCGTCTTAGGATAGACGTACCTACCTACACGGGGTACCACGACAGAACAGGGGCTAATGAGTACCTCGACCGTCTGCTGCGTTATCAGCAAGCGACAGGAATCGCAGACGCCGAACTGCTCGCGCGTGTTGTGCCTGTTTCTTTGACGGAGCAAGCGGCCCGCTGGTACCGACTAACCGGTAACCGAGCGAGGACAATGGAGGAGTTTAGCGCAAGCTTCCGCGACGAATTCCTTCCCGCTAACTACGAGTGGCGTTTGAGGAGAGAGCTGGAACTCCGCACCCAGCACCCTGACGAGTCTTTGTTAGAGTACGTCCGAGCGATGTACGAACTGTATCGCCTCGCTGACCCTCGCGCCACAAACACGGAGAAAGTTGAGCGTGTCACACGACAAGCGCACCCGACTTTCGCGGCCTACCTGAGAGGAGGCAGGTTTAGAGACCTGGACGAGCTAGCAGCTGAGGCGAAGCGCATTCAGGGAGACATCCTCTCTGCGCGAGCGTATCGGCCGCCGCCACCTGCATCGCAGTCACTTGAGCCTCGCTGCGCGTGGAATGGCAGCTCAGCGCGTAGTCCGTCTAGAGCTGAAGCGACAGCACAGTTTGCTGACGAGAGTGTCCCGAGGGGTTGGGAATTGTCCGACCGCGCTTTGGACCCATTCAGCTACGCGCTGCGAACAGCACACGCTGCCGCAGAGCGGAACACCTGTATCCGAGATCGCGAGGCCGACACGCGGCCGCACGAGCGGCCCCCACCGTCCGCACCGCGAGATCGAGATCGAAACGACCGACCGGAACGTGGCGACCAGCGCCTAGCCCGTCGGAGCCCGAGCAACCGCTGCTACAGGTGTGACCAACCGGGGCACTTCGCCCGCGACTGTGGCCGTCTCCCCGCCCGTGACCAAACACAGTCGGGAAACGGCTACAGCCGCCGGTGATCGACCTTCGATCCCGCGCGGCTTACACAGAGAACCCCGGTTTATTAGCGCCTTTGGCATGTCGCGTAGGAAGTTCTGTTGACTTGCCAGCGCCGTTCATCGAGCTAACGATAGCTCGAAAGAAATTCACCGCGTTACTCGACACAGGGGCAAGCGCTTCTTTGTTCGGTGACGAAGTGCTAAACCATCTCCGCCAGAACAAAATCCGGTTGAGAGAGTGCGATACCACTTTTCGCCTCGCGAGCGGCACAGCGCAATCCAGCGGTGCAGCTAGGATAGTGGTTCGCTGGGAAAGACGCGTGCGGCGACAACGCCTCGTTCATCTTCCCTGTTTATCCGTTCCTGTAATTCTTGGGCGAGACTTCCTAGCCAAGACAGGCATTGTGATAGACATAGCCAGCGGAGGCTATCGAGAGCGCACCACCGGCGCCTTGAAGCTTTTTGCAAAAGCTCCCGCGGCCTCGCAGTCAATTACGGCTCCGAACGCGGAGCTAGCGGGGAGTGACCGTGGAAAATCACCCCCGCCGGCCCGGAAACAAGCATGCGGGCGGACAGTCGCCGCTGAGAGAGGGCCCACAGAGAATGTTGTCGCGGTAGAAAGCTGTTCTACCGTGCCACGGAGGGCAATGCACCCTTTGTTGTCGGAGGTGAACAGCGTATCGGAAAGGGAGAAGGCACGTTTGTCATCTCTCCTCTACGAATTCAACGCGACATTCACAGACCGGCCTGGCCTCACTACACTAGTAAGGCACAGAATAGACACGGGTGATGCACTGCCTTGGAAGTGCAATCCTAGACCAATCAGCTTGGCTAAGAGAAAAGCACTAGACGGCGCCTTAGACGAACTTATCGATACTGGCGTTGTTGAGAGGTCTAACAGCCCTTGGGGCTTCCCGGTAGTCTTAGTCCCAAAGAAAGACGATACATATCGGCTTTGCGTGGACTACCGCAGACTGAATGAGGTTACGAGAAAGGATGCGTACCCTCTACCAACCATTTCTTCCCTAGTGTCCAACCTAGGTGGGGCGAAGTACTTTACTACGCTCGATGCTAGCCGCGGATACTTTCAGGTTGAAATGGATGAGTGTGATAAGGAGAAGACTGCTTTCACTTGTCACAGAGGTCTTTTCCAATTCAAGAGAATGTCTTTTGGCTTGGTAGGAGCACCCGCTACTTATCAGCGCCTAATGGACCGTGTTCTGGGAGATGCGAAGTGGCACCACGCGCTCGCATACCTAGACGACATCGTGGTGTACTCGAAAACGTTCGAGGAACACCTGCGCCACTTGAGGGACATCCTAGAGAGGCTGAGGTCCGCGGGAATCACTTTGAACCCGAAGAAGGCGCAGATCGCCGCGACCCGAATAACACTGTTGGGGTTCACGATCGACAAAGGCCGCATTCTGCCGTGCGAGGATAAACTCGAGGCTTTGCTTAAGTTTCCGTCGCCGTCAGATCTAGCTGGTCTCAGACGCTTTTTGGGAATGGCGAACTTTTATCGCCAGTTCATCCCAGATTGCGCAGCGCTGCAGGCACCTTTGACAAAACTTTTGAAGAAGGGAGAGCGCTGGAGTTGGGGTCCCGAGCAAGAGGCTGCACTGCGCAACCTCGTTAAGGTGCTCGCGGACACGGCTGAGTTGCAGCTACCCGACCTAAACAGGGAGTTTGTGATTCAAACCGACGCAAGCGACCTGGGCTTAGGAGCAGTGTTGCTTCAGGAGCATGAAGGCGTCCTCCGACCGGTAGCGTTCGCGAGCCGTTCACTGACGCCGGCAGAGAAGAACTATTCGGTGACAGAGAAGGAATGTCTCGCGATAGTTTTTGCTCTGCGGAAGTTCGACTACTACGTCGACGGGGTGGCATTTGTGATCGAGACGGATCACATGGCGCTCACCTGGCTGAGACGCCTCAGCGAGCCGAGCGGCCGCCTGGCGCGTTGGGCCCTGTTGCTGCAGCGCTACGACTTTACCGTGCGCTACCGCAGAGGGAAGAACAACGCCGTGGCTGACGCACTCTCGCGAGCGCCTGTCCAGCGCGAGGAAGGTCACGCGACCGACCACCCGGCAGAGAGAGAGAGTGAGGGATTGTCGCCAGCCGTAGCCGATGTAAGGGACACGGACCGACCGTTGACCCCAGGCGAGAGCGTGAACCACGTGGACTACGCGAGTTCCGTGGGGATCGTGTTTAGCAGAAAGGAGTTGCTCGAAGCTCAGCAGATGGATTCATTTTGTTGAAAAGTGTTCGACGGGCTCAGGGAGCCGGGCGGCCGGGCCGCCGCGCACACGGGGACAGCTGGTTTTGCTGTCGGTGCGGAGCGCTTGGAAACAGCTGGTAGTGCTGTGAGCGCGCTGGATTCCTATCTGCTGGATTCCGACGGCGTCCTGCTGAGGTATATCCCATCCGAGAACGACACAAGTGAGGCG
Source organism: Amblyomma mixtum (assembly GCF_055824585.1). NCBI lineage: Eukaryota > Metazoa > Arthropoda > Arachnida > Ixodida > Ixodidae > Amblyomma > Amblyomma mixtum. The sequence continues at coordinate 11,971,860 of NC_143021.1, forward strand.
TTCAAGGTGGTGATACCGCGGGTGTTGAGAGCGGCACTGTTACGCTACTTTCACGACTCGTGCATCGCTGGGCATGCAAGCGGCCCCAAGACTTACATTAAGTTGTGTCGCTTTGCTTCCTGGCTTGGCATGAAAAGGGACGTAACACGCTACGCCCGCTCATGTCATGTGTGCCAAAGCGTGAAGCCTCGGGGTGGACGACCGCCCGGCCTCATGCAGCCGATTAACAGCCAGACTCCCTGGCAAATCGCGGCGTGTGACATCATGGGACCGTATCCCACGACACCGAGTAGGAACAAGTTCCTGCTGGTGGTCACGGATCACTTCAGCAAGTGGGTTGAACTTTTCCCCCTGAGAAAGCTGACGGCACGAGTGATCATGGAGAAGCTGATGGACGTATTCACCAGGTTCGGTTTCCCAGAGCAGCTGATAACGGACAACGCGTCCTACTTCACTGCGAAGGTGTTCGTAGATTCGTGCGCTGCACTCGGCATTAAGCACAAGAAAACGACCACCTATCATGCTCAGTCGAACCCCACGGAACGAGTCAACCGCAACATTAAGCACATGCTTGTCGCGTACTCTGAGAGGCACAAAGATTGGGACTCCTATCTGCCGGAGATCGCGTTCGCTTTGCGTTCGACCGTTAACCGCTCGACTGGGTATGCGCCGTCTTCTCTCAATCTGGGTAGAGAGCTGCTAAATCCGATGGACCGGGTTCTAACGGACAGCAGGAAGACGCCAGTCGCTTCGTCAGCACGAGCTGAATACGCGACGCAGCTGCGCGCTAAGATGACGGAGGCCTTACACAAGGCTCGCCGAAACCTGAGCACCGCTAGGGCGCAGCAGAAAGCACAGTACGACCGCTCGCACCGGGATGTTCACTACGAAGTGGGCGATCTCGTGCTTCGGCGCCAACACGTTCTGAGCGATGCTAGCAGACAGTTCGCGGCCTCGTTGGCGCCGAAATGGATCGGGCCGTTTCGCGTGCGAGAGAAGCTTTCCTCGCTCGTTTACAGGCTCGAGGACTTGCGGTCGAAACCGACAGGCGGACCGGTGCACGTATGCGACCTGAAACGTTACGTGCAGCGAGATGAGTGGGTCCAGGACACAGCCCGACCCGCGCCGCAGTCGGAAAACGAGCGCTGCGATCAGCCGGCAAACTCCGCGTCCCGCTATAACTTGCGCCGTAGGCAGAAATAAAATCTGCCTGCGCGGACTAGAGCGAGGGCGCAGGCCGACACGCAGTCTCGTTAGATGCATGAACGTACGGGCCGCTCATGCCGATCAATGTTACGTGAGACTTACTTGCGTTAGCCCTCATGACTCTCGTGAGGGCCGAACAGCTACGTAGCACGCGCTGCGGGAGTTGGTTACTTCTGTGTTGACCTTTTCAGCGCAGATGGAAAAGAAGCAGGGCGCATCAGAACGACATCGTTCGCAACTACCACCAACTAGAACCATCTAGAGCCACCATCCAGCTTCGGCAACGCGCCGCGCCCATGGCCCGCCGCTACGCAGAGCCCGCGACCTGAAGCCGCCACCCTGCCGCCACCTGGGCACCCCTGCTACCTGCCACGCCGCATCGGAGCCAACCGCCTGCCTACCGACTGTACGCCTCTGCACCCGCCTACCCAAGAGCAAGCTGGCAAAACGAAGTCAGAGCAGCCGTGGCCTCATTACCACCTCAACCCTGGGCCCTGGCCAGCTGATCAAGTATGCCAGGGCGGCCCAACCGCGGCCTCTAACATGAAAGCGCCGCGGCCCTCGCCTCTGAAGCCACCTGACCCGGTCTCTCAGAGCGACGCAGCCACAGACCTGGCCTCCAAGCAATCGAAGCCGGGGCCAAGGAGGCGGTCGACCATATTCACCGGAGCGGCGCAGCCGCGCGTACTCGGAAGACGGCGACCGGTAACAAGCCACCTTTCGACGTCGGCATCTCGCGGGTGGTCAAGCCTTCGGACCAGCTGATCGGTGCGGGTGTGGCGCGGACATCAAGTGTACCGGCGGGAGCCGAAGAACTTCGATCCCTGGATGGCGAAGAAGATTAAGTAACGTGGCGCCTGCTTCTCTGTCCGGGAGGCTTCTTAAGGAGGGGAGGATGTGGGATATACAAATATCCCTCGCCGCCCCGCGCTGAGTCACGCGACGAAGCGCCGCCGCCGGGCGTGGGGAGAGGGGGGCCACGCGGCCACTCTCCTCACCCCCCCGCTTGGACGTGACGTCACGCCTACGCTCTGGCGTCTTAGGAACGGGGTGAACGACCCCTCTTGGTTGCAACCGGTTGCTCAAGGGGGTGCAATGTCGTAGGGGTTTAAGGAGAGCTCACGCGGGAACAAAGGCTGTCTAGTCTCCCCTCTCGCCGTGGTGACTGCCCGATTGCCCCGCCGACCCCGTCTCCTGCCCGCGCCTCCCTGGATTATTCAACGCCGGTCGACGACGACCTGGTAAGCTGCTGAACCATATATTATCGGATAGAACATTCTTCCGCAGTGTGCTTTGCCTTGCGCTAGGTTAATAAACGGTTTCCTAGCGTACTCTGTTCGTTGCCTACTTCGTCCGAACCCGCCGTGGCTGTGACTCTGCGCCACGGGTTGGGGACACGAGAACGCCCGCGCATAGCTGGCACGGAAGCGCGCCTTCCAGGCCGGCTGACCGCGGGTGACCCCATAACATCTACAAGCCCCCCCAAGCCTAGGAAAGGGGACTTCACAGATCTACTATTGGCTGTCTCTCACAAAGCGCAGCGTAATCAGCTCGTGATCGTGGGAGATTTCAACGCGCCTCACAGAGAGCGGGGGTATCGCGGTAACACGGCAAGAGGTCAGTCTATAGTGAAAGCGACGCACACGATAGGACTGGAACTCCTAACTAACCCTCCTACCTTTCCGACACGAGAGGGAAACAGTGTGACTAGAGACTCCTGTCCTGACCTCACCGTGGTCAAGAACGTAAGCCACTCGAAGTGGACCAACCTAACCGAAACATTGGGGAGCGACCACTGCATCCTAAGCACCTCAATCACTTCGTCCAAAATCCTGAGAAGCCTTGAACCAGCCAGAATAACGGACTGGCCAAAATTTCGCAACTCGGAATTCCCCATGGGACATATGAATCTATTCAGGATTGGAGCGCGGTCCTCCGCCAGGCTCACAACACCGCCACCGAAGTCGTACAGCGCACAAACGATACACCTGAGGTAGACAGGCATCCACTCAAGTTATGGGATCAGCGCGCGAAGCTCGTTCGCCGTTGGAAGACCCAAAAGTTGAACAACCGACAACTTCGAACCCGTATAGTCGAGCTCACGGAAGAGGCACAAACGTACGCCACGCAACTCTCGCATCAGAACTGGCAACATTTCTGCGAGTCTCTGCGAGGCACTTCGGGCTCGTCTCGGACATGGGCAATTCTCAGAAACTTGATAGATCCAACCAAGTCTAGGTCCGAGGTACACTCAAGCGGATTTCCCACCTGTCCCTGGGTGACGACGCAGCTCTTCTCGCAATGCTTCGCGACAGATACATAGGCACTGGACTACAACACCTAGCACGACTAGCTACCAGGGCACCCAAAATCGAGCTTTGGACGCCCCCATAACGACGGCAGAAGTATACGCTGCGGCGCGATCCTGCGTTCGTATTACGGATCCAGGTGCGGACAAAATCACCAACGCCATAATACGCAACCTCAGCAAGGACCAAATTCAGGATCTAACTCAATACATTAACGAAAACGAAGAGCTCTGGGAAAAGAATTTCATCCCTCAAGAGTGGAAACACTCCGAAATCATCGTCATTCCAAAGCCGGGAAAGCTGCCCACACTTTAGGCGCTCCGCCCCATCTCGCTCACGTCGTGTCTGGGCAAGCTATACGAGAGGGTGATCCAAACTCGTCTGCAGAACTATATCGAAGACAGCAGCCTCTTCTCTCCTTCCATGATAGGCTTCCGATCCGGGCTATCTACTCAAGACGCCTCCCTTCTGCTCAAGGAGGAGGAGGTACTGGCGCACGTTCCCAGCGGAGGGGAGCACCTTGTGATGGCCCTTGATCTCAAAGGTGCCTTCGACAACGTGTCTCACGATGCCATCCTCGGGAACTGAACAATCTATATTGAGGGGAACGCGTCTTTCACTACGTCCAAAATTTCCTATCCAACAGAACAGCTACGATCGGCATAGGAGCTAGCACACGAGCTTGATCAGCAGCGCTCACTCGTTGCGCAGGCTAGAGCGGTGGCCAGTGCCAGTGGGGTCTTGAAATGAAGACACCACCCATTGTATATTTCTCCTTGAGTCTTTTGTTTTCCTCGTCGATAAAGTTTTCTACTACTACTCGGTGCGCGAAAGCAAGTCCGTCGAAAGGAGAGAAGCGCTACGAGGAGGCGACACGCGCGTCTGGGTGTTGAGAGAGAGCGTGAATCTGGTTGTCATGAGGCACGTTTGGAGCGTTGTTTGAAGAGCGGAGCACAGTTGGTGCGCCTGCCGGGCTAGCTGATCGGTAGCTTCGTTTCCTTCAACGCCCACATGTGAGAACATCCACTGATATAAAACAGATTAGCCGGATAATTACACCTTCTCTCTCACCGCATTTAGGAGGGCCTAGAGTGCCGATCCCGAGTCATGACCAACGCAGGAAAGGGATGAGGCAATCCGAGGAGGCAATCAAGAGCCAGCGCCAAACCAGCCAGTTCAGCAGAATTGGAGGACGATGGTGTTCGCAGCCTGCATTGGATGTAGATTTACGCCACGCACAGGGATAGCGCAGGCGGCCACAGCTGAACCGCCGCCGTCAATGTGAACCTTGTTCAGAAAGCTAAATTTTGGCGAAGAGAGGAGCACTGCCACATCTGCTTTGCGAAATACTGACCTCGGGAAAAAGAGGATATCGCACGCGAGCTAAGACTCCGGCGTTTAGGAGCACTAGAGCTCATCACGTTCCCGCAGCCTTGTTCTATGGCATTTCTCGCCGGCAGTCTTTTGCATATTCCCTCCCTCTCTCCACGCGGCCAGCGCCTCCCAGCGCAAGCTGAGGCAGGAGCGGAAGATTGGTGCGCCTTTTCTCCGCGGAGTGGGGCCGCTGTCGATCTCGCCGCAGAAACGGGGACCCCTTCCGGTCCTCCCTGACGCCCGCCGTCACCATCGCTGCGGCGGCTCGTGCTTGTGTAATGTGCCGCTTGAGCCACCGCTTCATGGAGGATCGAACGGATTGAGGCAGCAGCGGGTGAGTGTTACATGGACCCCCTGGGACGGGAAGGTAGCTGCACGTGCAGCACGCGCTGCTCTCGCGCGAGCCGCACCGACGCCGCTGCCGCCCTCGGCAATGCCTCGGCATGCGGGTTAGGCTTGCTTCTAACTTTGAGTCGATCGGCTCTCGAATTCCAGCCAGTGTGTTGGCTGCCGGCCGCCGAGTTCGGCGGTTCCGAAGAAGCCGTGCACTGCGGCGGCGACTTCTCGGGATCGCGGCTGCGAATGACCTCGGGCGCGAGGAATGCCCGGCGAGGCAGGCACCGCGGTCCGCGAGGGGAGGCGCCGCGGCGGGTGCCTCGTAACCCGAAGCCGCGTTCGCCAGCTGCTCTCTTTCCGCAGCATAGCCTGCACTGCAGCCACGGAATAAACAGTCGGGGGCGGACGAGGCGTGGGCGCGGGGCCGGAAGATCTCGACATGGCGGAGCACGCTCCCCTCAGTCGAGCCGCGCCTCTTTTTATCGCGGCCGATACCGCGGCGACAAGCACTGCGGGGCATTGGCTCTGCCGGCGCCTTTCTTTGTTATTGTTTCGGGGTCTCAGCACTCACCTTCTGATGACAACGTACTACGTGATTCCGAACACGTGTTCATGCTGAAGCGGCCGGCCTGCAAGAGTGCGTGAGGTTTCTTTCATAGGTGACATCGGACCACTCAGCCGTGAGGGCTGACTGTGCGTCCTCAGCTTCATAGCTTTGTAAGAGCGTAGTCGGCACGCATTTCACGAGTTTTACACACTCGATGACAAGAATTGAGCCAGGTGGGATTACAGCTGTGTTCTGTGCTTGGAGCGTCCAGTAAGGCATCTTTTCTCGTGAGTGGCAGTGGTAAAGTGCGAGACAGGCCACGCGAGTAGCAAAGCCATGTTGTCGTGCTAAATTGAAATGATTTAAGTGTCCAGCTGCTTGGTACTGGAAAGGAGTCCATGAAAACGTTTCGGACGAACGTTGGCAGTCATTGCATTTTTGTTGTATTATGTGCATTTACTGAGTATTTTATTCTGGGTTGTTTGTTGTGTTATTTGTGTATATTACTAGTTTTAATTCATTATTACGTGTATTTTGTTTCAAGTGCCTGTGCCATATTTTTATGTTTGTATCCCCCCCCCCCCCCCATGTAATACCCTCGCTCGAGGACCCTCAGGGGTATTGTAAATAAATTGCATCGGCCGTCGGTCGAGTTGGAAATTCCGTGCAGCGGTGCTGTAGGTGTTTCAAATATTTCAAGCTTGTCAAGCGTTTGCAACATAAGAACGTCAGTGCTGTGGTTGGTTACCAGTGACTAAATATTTAGCAGGATGGCTGTTGTACTGTCCTCCCCATCACTTTGCCCATGGCAGGAGCAAGTTGAGTAGTGATGAGAGCATTGCTCTCACCTTATCTTTTGAGCATCCACCGTCAGGCGAGGGGCAGCCAAGTGCTCCACTAGAGGACCGTCTTGAACTCAGGGAAATAAGGAGGTCAGAGACCAACCTTAGCTTTCTTGTGCATAGTAATGCAAGTCATTGAGCTGTCTATTCGCATGCATTTTGGTTTTTGTTAGCAATGATATAGGACTGCCTTTGTGGGAAGGAGGTTTTTGTTTGCTCCTTGTTAGGCTGTTAGCAGCTAAAACTGCAATGAACTATAGCCATAGGCTTATCATGGGTGTACTGTATCGGACAGCATGCTTGAGGTTGTGCTCCTTGAGGGCTCACATACACATAGCAGCCCACCTGCTGCTTTTGAACCTTTTCCAGCCTTTACAGGCCAGATCAGGGCTTAAGACCTCACGCTCAGGGCATTTCATGATTAGGTTTCATGTGAACAGAGCAAAACTTGTTATAATTAATGGTTGAACAAGATGGTCAGTTTTAAAGAGGCTCTGAAAGGGATTCTAAAGTTGCGGTACGCCTGGGATGTTGAACCACACCATTTCACAAATATTGTCCAGCAAGAAATTTTTAAACGCACTTTGTAGTAGCTAAGTTATCTGTCGTCGAAATTTGAATTTCAGTGTCGTCGCACTTTACCATCTTCTCTCGTCACTTTTTGCGCACTGGAAGGTCGGCACTCCTCCGTTGGCCTCACCTCCGGGTGCGGAGCTTTCTGACCCAGCGGAGCTACGCGGCTTATTGGTCAAGGCCATAGTAGCTGCCTGACGTCTGAAAGAATCTAACCAATAGCCACCTCTTAAATTGTATGCGCTAGTGTGAATGGCAGAGAAGGCTGCTAGCATGAAAAAGTCGCTGGGAATTGCTCGCCAGCTTTCGTGCGTGTTTGCAGGTTCTCTGCTATGTGTGGAAAGGTGTTATTTGGCTCAGGTTTTCATGACAACACAATCCACTGATTGAGCAAGTTGATGTGCTCTCCATGGAAAATGTTTCAGAGTCCCTTTAAGTTGCTGCAGAAATTAAAATGCGCACTTGATGACCTCGATTTCCTGAGGGAGGCGATCAAGTCAGGGGTCTGAACACACAGGCTGGTGTGGTTGGCTGGTATGAGGAGACATGAGTGCAGCTTTTGTGGCACTTCCCTTTAAGGTGCTGACTGCTCGGTTTTGTACACTGTGAACTGGCAGCTTTGCAAAGTCTTCGCTCAGGTCAACCACTCATTTCTTCATTTTAGGTGAATTTGGCATCCTTAACCTTGGAGATAGTGGCTTTTGTGCTAACTAGCGAATGCGGCAAAATATAGCTTAGGGAACAGTGAGTATGGTAGTATGTTTTCCACCATTTTCTTGACCGATATTGCCACCAGTACTAAAGCCTATTTTTTCTTTTGGATTTCTTTCCTCATTGTATCCTGAGAGCATAAATTGCTTCTGTGATCCCTAGGCGGTTGAGTTCACAAACATTGTGGTGTAGTATTACAGCTCCCAACTAGTATTTTGACGGCCTGTAATAAATTTTCTATATGTGTTTCAAATATTACCCTTTGGTGTTTTCCATAGGAAAATTAGCAGATTGGTTTTCATAAGGGCTAGATATGCTATTTGGGTCGAAAAATGTTTGTTAGAATGCACCTGATACATTGCCTGTTTGAGGGGGAAGATATGAACATGTTTATACTTTTTTCTTTCTTTCAGTTTTACTTACTAATGTACTCGTAGTGCCGTGAGGCATTTCAAGGGGGGCAAAGCAACAACACAACCAATAAAAAACAGATGAAGCAATTACAAGGAAGCCAGGAAACAATAGAATATACAATCATTTAAGAGCCAATGTAAAAGCAATCAAAAACAAAAGCAAGAAAGTGAACCACAGTAAAACGAGCAACAGAATTTACAACCATTGAGAGGACAAGGTTTCAGTTACAATGCATATTCTGCAAAGAGGAAGAATAATACGTCAGTGGAGGTAACGGTAGCAATATCATGCGTCAGGTTATTTCATTCCCATATTGTTTAGGGGAAAAAAGACATCAGAAAGAAGTTCGTTTCGCATCATATTTCTTTGATTTAATAAGCATCATCAAACTGTACTTAGAGACGTAGTCAGGATAGCACAGATAATGCTCCCGATTATCCCGATTAATACCAGTGTTATTGTGATGTTTATTGTAGAGAAATTCTAGCCTGAGCAATCATCAGTGTTGGTCCTGTGGTTCTTGTCTAAGGTTTTTTTTTCCACTCGAAACACTGAAATTGCGGAAACAATTGCATTCACTAATGGCAAAGCCAAATTCTGGATCCTTTCCAACTTACGAATGTCCACGTGTTGATACCAACAACATACAAGCACGTGTACAGGTCTAGCCTTAGTTTTACAAAACAGCTGTTTAACATTAGGTGGCAAATTCTTCACATTTGTGCAGGGAAAATCCAGTACTGTGGAGGCCTTGCTTCACCAGGCTAATTGGGCAGTAAATGCCTATGTATTTATGGTGGAAAGCTGTTGATGGTGTTTCTGCATTAATGGGGCACGCTGCCAATATTGTCGTGACAGAACAGGTTTATGGGCCATATTCCGATTTCAGGAATGAAATGCTTATATCATAGAAGTATAAGGAGCGGGTTAATCTGGCAGCATAATTTTGAACTCATTTTTCGAAATTTTGTGAGCATTGTGAGGCGTGTTGTTCATGACGTTCACCTAGTACAGTTGAGGGGAGAGAAACAAAAAGCCCGTGTACTGTGCAATGTCAGTGCACATTAAAGAACCCCAGGTGGTCGAAATTTCCGGAGCCCTTCACTACGGCGTCCCCATAGCCTGAGTGGCTTTGGGACGTTAAATCCCATAAACCAAACCAAACCAAACAAAAAGCACAAAGACCTCACAGCCGTCGCGTAGTGTCTTTGAGTGGTATCGTGCTAATTGAACACCATAAACAACACTGCTAGCCCCTACTGCCACTTTGCTATGAGTGTGATCCATAGTTTAATTTCACCCAAACAAGTCATTAGGAGACAGGTAATTTTTCGTGTTATGACTAGGGGTGTGCGAATATCAAATTTTTCGAATACGAATCAAATACGAATACTTAGTTCCGAATATCGAATCGAATAATCAAGGAAAGACGCATTTAATCACTACAAAACATTTATTTGGGCACCCAAGAACATCACAGTTCAACTATCGATGATTAAATGAACACAAAAGGTGTGTGTGGCTGCACAAAAAGTCTCAGTCTCAAACATTATTCTTAGAAGAGTGGAAATATCAGAGAAGATGGCTAGTACACAGCATTGATTAAAGGGGCCCAGAAACACAATCTTAGTTGACTGTTTCGCCTGTTGATCGCGTACAGGGAGTTACAATGGTGCTATTAGCATTGGTGATACCGGGTATATTCCGTTTTTTAATATTTTAATGTGCTTCCAAAAACAAATTCGTGGCTCTGATGGTGTCCCCACACAGTGGCGGGTTTTAGCAGCGGATATGACATCACCTGGCGCGAGCTTGATGATTGGACAAGCAGTAAATATACTGCAAATTGTGTGAATAAACAGACACATTTTGTTACCTGTCGATGTTTTATATTAGATCAACAAAAACAACTTGTTTGTCTTAGATAAAAGCCCTGCAAAACGAGTAAAATAAAAATACACAACTAGGGGCTATGGCATGGAAACGACTCTGCCATTCTCAGCAAGAGCGAGTTACAGAGAGCAGGCAACCATGGAGTGCAAACTTCCGCGACGTGCTCTGGCAGGCTGTTTTGATTGGTTGCGCCAGGTGCCGTCATTGGGAGAGCGAAATAGGAGTGGGAAGCCCCGCCAAAATCGAGTTGAGGGCAGCGTTTTGCTTGCTTGTATTTTGAAATTTCTTCATTGAATAACTCCCGTTCCTGTGCATCGATTTCTGTAATTCTTTTATAGTCAGTATCTCTGTTACATAAAGAATCCACCTGTAGTATAGCCGGTATCGCCCCAAGCAGTGTTTCGCAGCCCCTTTAAGGCTAGCTTTCCATCAGCACAAAACCGCGTTGCTGGGATGACGTAAAAGGTTGCCGTGAAGGAAAACCAGCTGCACCACATGGTCAGGCAGAAGTAGTTCCCTTCTAGCTGAAACGACTCCTGCAGCCACAGAAAATGCCCTCTCACTTGGCACTGACCTGGCACGTATTGCGAGGTACTTCGTGCACAGCTCTGACTATACCAGCTTCGCAGGTATAGCCACAAAAAAGCTCACCAACGCAGTCAGCTACGGCATGGCCCTTGGAGGAAGAAAGAATTTTCCTTCCGTGTAGGCGCCGCCATGTTGTTATATATCTGTCGATAGGGCTAGCGGACCGAAATGCACGCCGGTGCTCACAATGAATATTCGGCTAGATACAAATATTCGCGTCGGATCGAATATTCGAAACAACACGAATACTTGGATTTCGAATCGAATTCGAATACTAAAAATATAATATTCGAAATATATTCGAAAATTTCGAATATTTGCACGCCCCTAGTTATGACTCATTGCGCAGGTGGTGTTTCAGAATGCCTAATATTTTATTAGATGCTAAGATGATATTACTAACCTGCGTATCGAGACTCCAGAGTATTTCTAGATTTTAATACCTTTAGCAGTGAGTTGTGAATTTTTGTGAGGAAGGAAAAGAAGGTTGTGGCATTGAGAGTGTTGCCATGCAGTGAATTGAGGCCACGGGAGCGTGCATTCACATTTAGTGCTGTTAAGTGTCGTAGCAAATTTATGCACCTTTCCATAGTTCCAGAGAGCAGACAATATTGAATATACATCTGAGGGAAGCCAACAATCACCAAAACCTGGGAACATATGGGAATGTTTCTGTATTATTTTTGTTTATGGTGTTGATCATTGGGTAATAATAGGGTATTTTATCGCCGAAAAATATTTGGTTTGAAATTTTAAGAAAAAACATTCACTAGCCACTGTTGGGATCCGAACCCATGACCTCTGAATTTTGCGTCTGGTGCTGTACCGAGCCATGGTACCGGCTATCCAACCTTCTGCTTTGGGAAGCATTTATATTGTGCGTAACCAAACCTAACCTCACTCTTTTGGCATGTGATTGCATTTGCTTCTACTTTCTAATCAGTTATCTTTCAGCCATACCAAAGTTACATAAATGTATTCAAGTTTTCATTCTTTCCATGAACAGTAGAATAGAATTTGCTCCCGGATGGAATAGCCTCGGCTCTCGATTTTTCATCTGCCGTAGAGAGCATCACATCAACTTTGATTTATTTCCTACTTCCAGTGTTATGCTTTTTCCAACTGTGTAACAGATTTTGCGGTTGCCTTGGAATGTGTTGTCTTCCGCTTTTAGTTAAAATAATAGTTGTTTGTATTTTCGTTTTATAACTGATTTGATTATTTTGTTTGTGCTGTTCTTCTTACCTTTGTGTTTGTAAATAGCCCCCGTATGGTAATGCTGAGTTGTGGCTGTAGGTATTTGTAGTAAATAAATAAATAAAACAATTATGCTATTATTTTCCCACTTATCAACACTGCAAATATAAAAAAGACAATAGAAACACTCAATAGCCTAACAGTCTTGGCAGCTTTAAGGCTGAGGTAGCATAAGACGGTTCTCAGTTAGCTTCCGCCCTCCCCGTTCAATCAAGTTCCCCATGACAGTCGCAGTGATACAGGCCGTACTACATCCGCCACTATTGATGAGGGTGGCGCTGGTGAACACTCTCAAGGTTAGCTTACACGCAACTTAAATACTCCTAAAAGTAGGGGATCAGACGGGCGCTGCCATAGCTCGGTTGGTAGAGCGGCAAGTGCAAAATTTGGAGGTCGTGGGTTTGGACCCCACTGGTGGCACGTGGTTGTTTTTCTTCTACTTTCTAATCATCTGTCAGCAGTAAAATTATTACACTATTAATTTCCCACTGATCACCACCACAAATATATATAGAAAAGATAGAAACACTCTCCTATGCCCCTTGGTTTTGGTGGCTGGTTGCTTCCTTCGGATTTCTATAGTTCTAATAAGTTTATCATCGTAGGTAATTCATTCAGGGGCGTTAGTGATGGTATGGTAAATGATGCGTTCGTCTGCTGTTGTACATATATTACAGCGCATGTTGTATTATATCGTTTATTTTTTCAAGTTACCCCTAAAGGCACTCCAGAAGAGGGTATTACATGGGGGGGGGGGGGGGGGTACAATCATATTAGTAATCGCAATATATTTTAACAAATAAGTGTAGGAAAAAACGTTAATTAAAACATACGGCATAACAGAAAGGAAAAATGAACACTAACAAAAACAGCAAACTTTCACACATTTCCGTCACAGTGAAGAAGCTCTTGGAATTTTTTATTGTCAGTTTCTGTGGCGATGACTGATGGCGAACTATTCCATTCAGTGATAGTACGGGGAATGAATGAATTGTCGTGAGACGATGAATGTGTATTTCGTGAGCGATTGGGGCATTCTCAAGCCTTCGGCCCTTGGCCTCGCTGAATGCATTCGCCATCATGTAACAATATCAAAGGCCAGGGACCAGGGCAGATGTATTGGGGGTGGCAGAAGTTGATAGAGGGTGGATAAGTTTTTTTTACTAGGATTATGAGCCGTCAGAAAAAAATTCTTGAATGCACATTAAGTTATTACCCTAGGTTCAGCAGTTCAATTTTTTATAGGAAATGCCAGTGAGGTACTTATCGGAAGTTTTTTAAAACCGAGAAAGTTAGCATTAGACAGTACCTAAGAATCGAGGTAAGTGCGCTAGCCATTGGTAAGCAGTGCTAGTTTTGTTTGGAAGAGGGTGCCACTGCGGTAACTATGTTGTAAAGGTAGCAAAAAATGATTTTATACCTGGAAAACCATGATTTGAGGCCAGAAAGTCTGTCCATGGTCTTGCAGCTCTGCTACTTGTTTGTGAAATTACAGGAAGGACAGCACTGGGTTTATTACATAATCTGTAGAACGGAGCAGTCTGTCTGTCCTACTTTCCAGACATCTTCCTTAAGCGAGTTAGTGGGAAAAACAGTTTATTAGCTGCTAGAATTGTTTGGAATTAGTGGATAGCAACTTTGATGTTGTGGAAAGAAATGCTGTGCTGTGGATTGCAGTCAGATGGAATGGACCCCTGGTAAATAGAACTTTAAGGGGTGTGGGGGGGTCGAAATGTGGTGTAGCGAGAAGTTTCATTTCACCAAACTGTGTGTATTTCATGAAGTGCAGCCTTAGCATACAAAGAAGCATGCATCAGCGAAAATATTGAATGCTTCTCAGAAATCAGCGCAAATATTTTGTGGTTTACTAGTTAAAAAGTAAAAAGCATGGGCAGAACTAGTGACTAGTGAGCTATGCCATTGTGAGTAATGGAAGGTGTGACTAATATATGTGTCCCCTATGAAATGTGAAAAGAGAAGCATATAGCGGAGAGTTTGAGAGTGCAACATTTCACTATAGTGATCGTTAGTTATCAGACTACTTATTCTTGTATGTATCTTTTGTGTTATATATTTTTTTGTTTCATGCAACCAACTGCCTTCTGCAGTACCTAGGTGGATGAGTGGACGTGAAATGAATAAGCAAACGAGAAGTTGCTGCAAAACACCATCAGGCCATGCAGTCATGTCCACTTGTTGTTGCTGCACTTTCTTGGCTGTTGGCCAAAGTACTACAGCTTCCAGGGTGCAATCTGTGGCGTCGGTGGTCTTGTACAACTCCCTCCCAAATTATAACATTGTGTAATGCCTACCCGTCTCTTATTCAGATTGCTTATAGTGTGTCTGTATTTAAGAAAAAACTGAAGATTCTTTTTCCCCCTGTTTAAATTTCAGCTATCTCTGTATACTTAGTTTTTTGAGTGTGTGTTTGTGTTCCTTTTTGTTTACCTGAATGTGCATATTATGAAATGTTTTGTTTACTGTTAATTGATATTTATTATTGTCTATCATTAACTATTTTGTATTATGATAATGTTGCTCCTTGTTTTTTCCTCTTTTGTCCATTGGGCAATCGTCTCCATGATGTGTTAATCGGGGTGTGGGCCTTGTGAGGAGGCATGCTTGGTCTACTTCCTTTAGCCTCACCTTGAGGGCATATTGTACATAATGTGACCAAATGAACATACTACTACATGTTTATTTTTTTTTTCTAATTTTTTTGTCCCTTTTTCGTTTATTGGCGCATGCTCCAGAAAGCGCATATTCCGCTTTTAGTGATAATGGGCCGAACAGCAGGAAGGCAGACCTTGGCAGTAAAGCTGCATATTGGGCAAAATTCTCACCTCCAGGGCAGCCAAGCAGCCCTGTGCTGGCAATGGCGTCTTGCACACTTGGGGTCCATAGGGATCAGAATGGTCAAGACTGCTAACAGCTCACTATTCGAACAGAACCGAGAGCATTCTAGACAGCAGGCACACAGCCCCATGAACAGTCATCAACTCAGCCTCGTGAACTGTCCTGTGTGTGACTGCAGTTTTTTGGAAGAGCGCAGTAGCAGCTCATCTTTGTTGGCTGCGCCCTTGTGTTGGCGAGGGTATGACGTCGCTTCCGACATTGATGGAACAGGAAAGGCGGAAAATCTAAAACTTCAGTGGAATTGGTTCCTCAGTCGTTCTATTATACCAACCCACTTTGAGTGCTAGAATGATTTTTTGAAAGAAGTTAGCGCAAAAAACGGACAAGGGACAGAAAGAAAGGACACAGAAGACATTCACGAGCGCTACTACCAACTGTTTATTCATGCGGTCGTACAAGGCGTATGTAAAGGAAAAACGGAGCACACGTGTAGAGAGGGCAGAACAGGCACAGCAATCAAGCAAGAAGTTACTAACAAAACAAGCCTAAAAAGGCACATTCAGCGGAATACACGTGAACAGATGTGTCACTCACACAACGCTCGGACAATGTTTTTATATAATAAGCCTCTAGAAGGAGCCTAGCCTTATCATTCCTGCTGTTGCCAAGAATCGTGGCCCTCTCAAATCTTGCCCTGCACGTCCTTCCTTTTTTATATACCTTGTACGACCGCATGAATAAACAGTTGGTAGTAGCGCTTGTGAATGTCTTATGTGTCCTTTCTTTCTGTCCCTCGTCCGTTTTTTGTGCTAACTTCTTTTGAAAAATGCATTGCCAACTAGCCCGGCAGCTTGTTTTTTTTTTTTTTTTTCAAACGAAAATCCATTTACAAGGGTACAATATGCACAATGCTTTAGAACCCATAGCCAGAGGCTAGTTTTGGGTCCATCACAATATTGTGCATTTTAAATGCGGCACACGAAGACGACACATTGCGTTCATAAAGTAAAAGTCACATTCTCAACACTTTAGAGATAAACAAAAGCAAGCGTACACAATACACACATCCTCACAAAAAGAAAAACAATGCACCATAACTTCACATATTCATCAGGAACGTTTTGAAAGATTGCACAAAGTTTGTTTTCAGTTTAATATTGTCAGGTATACCATTCGAAATCAAAACTCCACTGAACTCTATTAGCCTTGCTCTCCTGAACTGCCAGAATAATGTATTTCGCTTTCTATGCATGTTGGAGCATGAACGTTTTTTTTTCTTTTTTTCTTCTTTTGCAGGCGGCAAGGAATGGCAGCAGCGGCAGGAGGGGCACTGCTGCGGCTAGCCGTGGCTGCAGCTCTGTCTGCAGCCCTGGCCTCGGCCAGCGGGGCAGTGCGGCGTCAGTGGGGCGTCCCAGACACCTCCGTGGTCATGGGGCGCCTCTTCAACTACTCCATACCCGCCGACGCGTTCCAGGGGCACATCTCCCGCCTTGAGGTGAGAACTCTCCTGGTCACTTTAGTAAAACGGGCTTTTGGGCAAGTTGGTTACTTCGCTTCCACATAACTGCAGCGTAAAAAAATGACGAGCACAAAGGAAGAAACTTCCACGACACGGACGAGCGCTGCTCCAACTGATTTTCTTTCACCAGCAATGGGAAATATAAAGGTTCCGCCGTGAATGCTCGCGCAGGAAAGTACACATGCCACCATCAACAAAAAAACATTATCACACCGTGAGACAAATCTTATCGTGTGGCAGAGAAAAGGTCACATTCTGCGTTATACAAATCAATAGAAGTTTCGCTTACACAAAAATCGCCCTTTTTCTTTATGTGGTAAGCTTCCAGTAGTTCACGTGCAGTTTGATCTTTGCTTTTGCCTAGAATCCTTGCACCTTCAAAATGCGGCGAACAATCCAGGCAATAGCTGCTATGTTTTACCAAGTTAACATCTTCATCTCTCTCTAAATTTCGTTCATGCTCCCTCAATCGATTGTCCGTGTCGTAGGTGTTTCTTCCTTT
This sequence comes from Amblyomma mixtum, assembly GCF_055824585.1. NCBI lineage: Eukaryota > Metazoa > Arthropoda > Arachnida > Ixodida > Ixodidae > Amblyomma > Amblyomma mixtum. The sequence goes on from NC_143021.1 coordinate 11,988,787, forward strand.
GTGCTCGTCATTTTTTTACGCTGCAGTTATGTGGAATACTTGGTCACTAGGCATTGTAGAACTGGTGGTGGGCAGTCCTTTGAGCAGTGTATAAAATGGAACACTTTGAAGGGAGCCAGCTGTCTGTGAAGACTCGCTCGTTTTTGTTTTCATTTTATAAAAAGAAGGTGCCATAATTCAGTTTTCTTTAAAGTGCCATCAGTACCTACACATCCAGAAAGAGAACACTTAAGGGAGCAGGAAACAATGTTGCATTTTTATTGCTTTTCCTTCCAACAATGGTATGCATGTGCACACTACTAGTCTGGTGAGCGTTGTCCACAGAGTGGGAAGGAAGTTTTAAAATTGGCTGATATGCCTTCCACTGTTTTAGACACCCGGAATGGGCACTTATGGTTGTCATGGGACGTGTTCACTGCAGGAACACATGGCCATTTGTGCCACTGTATTAAACCTGCCACAAGCTGCAACAAATGGGAGTTCGTGTGTGCATGTATGTGAGAGAGTTGAAAAGTTGTTCCAGTGGAGACCCACCCAGACGCATTTCAACAGCCAGCTGAAACTGAGCTGCCATACTTGCATGAGGGTCATGCGTTATGGTGTGCTGTGCAGGTACATTCCAGTTGTGACCAAAGGGACTGATGGAATGGAATCCCATTTGCTCCTGTATTTTGTGCGGTGCCGTGCAAGCTTTTCACCGTTACTGCTGTTGTTAGTGTGTTTTCACTGTGGCTGCTCTTGGTGCCAAGTCAAAGTGTCAAAACATCGCTAACAAAAAATAAAAAAAATTAAGGGGGTGCATTGTTGGCCTAAAGTGCGGTGAGGCAGAAGCCTTAAGCGCGGTGTTGCTGCTTGTGTCACTGATGTGTGGTTAAGGTTAAGCTTCGCCTCCAAGAGTGGAACGCGACAGCGTCTTGCAACGCTGCCAGAAAGTCCACAGAACGCCATCGCCTGTTCGGCTCTACGCCCTGCTCGTCGGTGATTTGGTTTTTGAGGAAAGGAAATGTATCTATCTCACATATCTCGGTGGACATATGAACCTCGCCGTAATGGGAAGGGAGGAAGATGGGAGTGAACAAAGACACCGTATTCACTGGACGCACCTTTGTTCATTCCAAACCATCGAGCTGGCATGGCGGAGTGGTTAGCGTGCTCGCATCGCACTACGGCGACCCTGGTTCGATTCCCCAACTCGACCAATTTCCTACGCGGCTTTATTTATGTACAGTGAAATCTCGATACAACGAACTTCGCGGGGCCGCGAATAATCGTTCGTTATTTTGAAATATCGTAATAACGAAAGACTCGCGAAAAAAGGTAGTAGTATTACTGGACAATGAAAATACTGTACCTTCAGGAAGGGCACACGACAAGCTATGTAATTTTCAAACAGGAACGCAAACGAGAGGTTCAGCGCTCATTTATTTGAAGAAATCCGTGATTCTGGCGGGTGCGACACAGGCGCCCCAGGACGAACTCTTCAACGTCAACTTTTTGGAGCACAGAATCAGGCACATCGCTACAACGTCCGATGAATGCGCGAAGTTTGCCTATGGATGCAAGAACTTCCGCACTAGACACAGGTTCGGCCGCTTGGTCTGCAGGCGGCGAGTCGGCATCGTCGTCCAGTTCATTTTCTTCGCCGCGCTCTCCATACTCGCGAACGCTCCTCACGATGTCTTCTACAGTCAGGGGCAGCATTTTCCGACTCGGCGTAGTCGGCAAAAGTTACAGAAGAGTCTACAGAGAGTTTCGCAGTGACTTCAGTCCGCACCTCTTTTGCGCTGTCGTCATCCGTGCTATCAGCGTCATCGCAGTCTTCTGTGTGAAGCGGCGATTTCACCAGGCCAGCTTTCCTCCAGCAGTTGTTGATGGTCGGGGCCTTTACGTTCCACCACACCCCAGTTACCATTTCGGCAGCCTGGCGGACATTTATGGCTGTCGGGAGTCCGAGCCGAAGGTTTAACAGCGCTGCACTAGGCGCTTCCGAAACAATGTGTTTCCTTAAGCGTGAACTGCCGTCGCTTCATCTTGACGCTGGCGCCCGCAGAATTCATCGTCAGCACAGTCAACACGCAGCGGCGAGAAACGACTAGGCCTCGCGTTCGCGGCGGCCGCACACAAAAAAAGAAAAGCGCGGAGGTAGTCTAGTCACATGCACACCCACGGCCGGTCTCGATGCGCGCGCTCTCTCGCTCTCTCTTAAGAGAGAGGAGAGAGTGCGCGCGTCGAGACCGGCCGTGGCACACCGTGGGAGAAAAAAAAAAACGGAGGAGAGACGAGCCAACTTCCGGTTGCGAGGCGGCTTCGGATTGGACTGGATTGTATCGGATGCCTGCCCTTGGCGATTAGCAGAGTTAGCGTGTGCCTCTCGGGGAGTCGGCTCACTTCTCCGGGGTAAGTTCGTAATAATGAGGTGCATTTATAATAGGTGGGCAAATAAATTATGCTCGTTATTCTGAAATGTTCGGTATTTTGAAATTCGTAGTAGTGAAATATTTTTACATTGAAAATATAGATATTTTGGCGGGGATTTTGAAAAAGTTCGTTAATATGAACAATTCGTTAATGTGAGGTTCGTAGTAACGAGATTATACTGTATCTCATCTGATTAGAGAGGTTTATTAGGCTAATTGGTTAATTAAGCAATTAACTGAACACACTCTCACTTACTTGGAGCATCACTATACAATCCCTATAATTGGTTGCGTGGTTAGCAGCCTAAGTGCAATTGGCCCGTTTGAAATTCGTGCACTGTGACGTCACGACCATTTCGACCAGTTGAAACAAGGTGAGCGTTGCCTATGGCGGCCACCCGAGGTCTCGCTTTGGCTGTCGGAGTGTTGCTTTCCCATCAAAAACAGTTGAGGGACTCGTCAGAGTACATTTCGAGTGGACTGCTTGATCCACACCATGGCCAGTCTTATATAGAGGGTGACCTGCTCACTCTGCCCTCTCCTACGGCAGCGCATGTCCCAAGATGTACCTCATGACTGCTGCATAGAAACCGCTTATTTAGGTAGACGGCACCTCAACTCAATCCTAGCTCAGGTACACAGTGTACGAAGATGAAGGTTGATTTCAAGAAGGCACATAAAGCAAGAATTCTGTTGAAACTGTCACTACTGCTAGAGTGTTTTGTACTGTCGCCAGGGGAAGAAATTTCTGTGGAACACACTGGTGTCTTTGTTGCAAAAAAAAATACCAGTGCAAGAAAGAAAGAAAAACAGGCAAAGGTGATAGCGAGAACACACACTGAAAATGCTGTGTCTGTGTGCTCTCGCCTCGCCTTGGGCTGTTTTTTTCCAGCATGTGCAATGATCTAACCAGCCCCAAGTAAGTGGCACTCTTAGTGTCTTCGGGGCGTTTTTGCAGAATGGCCCAACGATGCAGCCAGAAAACATTATGTGCACGGTAAGGGTGGTCTCTCAAATAAGCTTATGCCTACCAGCAGAGTAAATTTTTCTTCAATGCCGGGCGTGAAGGAGCAAAATTTCTAATCCGCTCCCAGTAACCGACTACTTTGTTGTCAGTAGTACATATGGATATATGAAGCAAATATTTGTAGTGGTAATTAAAGAGTTCTTCACAAAACTAATTAATTGTCATCATCATCAGCCCGGCTGAGCCCAGTGCAGGGCAGAGGCCTCTCCCATGATTTTGAAACCTGAAACTGTGCAGTGGGCACGGCACAGGAGGGAAGCAGACGGGACTAGCACACAGTATGTCCTGCGTTTTGGCCGCTGCGAATTTTCTTTTCAAAATCATGTCATAGCATCTAGTGCACAGGCGATTAAGCAGTGGGCATCATCATCATCATCACCATCAGCCTGACTACGCCCACTGTAGGGCAAAGGCCTCTCCCATGTCTCTCCAATTAACCCTGTCCTTTGCCAGTTGCGGCCACCATATCCCCGCAAACTTCTTAACCTCATCTGCCAACTTCCTGCCGCCCCCTGCTATGCTTGCCTTCTCTTGGAATCCACTCCGTTACCCTTAAGGACCAGCGGTTATCTTGCCTTCGCGTTACATGCCCTGACTACCGTATTTACACGATTGTAAGTCGACTCGAATGTAAGTCGACCCCCCCACATCACAGTTGTGAAAAAAAAAAAAACTTGAGGTCATTTAAACTTGGCCTTTATTAGTAGAACTAGAACGCGACAGTACTATCGTGTGGCCTCCGCTGATCACCAGCCGCTATCGGCTGCCGCACGCGGGAGTGCCCGTGGGCACATTCCAAAACAAAAATGTCTTAGTCACTGGGCTACTCGTCCACACTTGCTCCATCGTCCTCGCTAGCGCTGCCGTCGTCATGTAGTCATCGCTGCTGCAGACCCACAGCTCGTCGTTCTAACATCGTCATGCAGTGAAATCCTGCACTTCGCAAAAAGCCACATCATGACATCGCGAGGAACAGCTGAAAATTTTGCCTCGTTGTAGCTGCCACTCCTGTATCACTCAGTGCGAAGGTCGAACTTGCGGCCCGGCGCGCAGTTCGTTTCTTCGGCATAAAGAATGACAGACATCTTGAATGTAGCCGCGAACGAGCGCCGGTCGCTTATCAGACCTGGAGCACAAATGACGAATGACGAAGCACTACATTAAAAACTTGTGAAACGCGGCCGGCAGTAGTCGAATGCGTCAGAGCCAGAGAGAAATTTCGCGCGAGCGGCGTCGGCTCTTCCTTCGGCTACCGACACTCCCTGGTGCCGCTGCGGTTCGGAGGGGGGTGCCGCCACGATTGGAACAGCAGCCCTTCCATCAACTACCGACGCTCCCTTCGGCGCCGAGTGCGCGGTTGAAAGTAAACAAAAAAAAAAGTAGAACGCGAAGGCGTTATCGGGCCGCCGCCGCTTATCAGCATACGCAATCTGCGGCCACGTGCGGGGAGTGGGTTGGTGCTGGTTTGCTGCTTATCGACAGCCACCATCAGCGGGCCACTTCGCGCGGGGGCGGGGATGCCGGTTCTGCGCGTTGACATAGCTGCTCAAGGCAAGAACGATGCGACGGAGCCGCGCAGCAAAAAATACAACCACGCTTGTCTCGTTTGTCTCGCCTTTATTTATAGTGTGATGCTTTGGTTTCGATTGTAAGTCGACCCCCCCACTTCGGATTTTCAAATTATGAAAAATGGGTCGACTTACAATCGTGTAAATACGGTAAGTCCATTTCTTCCTTTTTATTTCGACTAGGATGTCATTAACCTGCGTTTGTTCCCTCACCCACTCTGTCACCAGTCAGCTGTCAGAGTTCATTGGGCTGTCAATTCTGTGTTTCACCCATCTCACCGAAGTCCATTGCCTTTGCTCCCTTTCGGCTCTCACTAGATCACATACGTGCCCTTTTCATTCAAATATATATTACCCCCTTACTCCTGCCCGGCCTCTTGCCCCTGCTTCTCAGGAGCTCTGTCCCACTCCAGGCACCAGAGCCCCTCTCATGCTCATGCTCACGTCATGCTCATGTCTCGTGTCGTGGCCTGCCTGAGCTTCTCACCACTGCAGCTCTTCTTTTTATTTTTTTTCCCCCGTAAGTGGCATTGTGTTTGGCTGCAATTTGGGGCTTTTGGTGTGTTGGTTCTGGGTGTCCCTGTCGAGGACGATACCGCACCATATGCCACAGGCATAATATAGAGCTACACGAGAGAACTGCCTCACTGCATTGTCTGGCTCCTTGTATAGGAGACTGCCTCTAAAACGAACTTGAAGGCACGAGAAAATTTGTGTGTCTTAACAAAGCTGCCCCCAAAAGGGATATGTCAGTATACTATGCATCTCCAGATACTGTATTTGCACGACTGTAAGTCGACTTGAATGTCAGTCAACCTCCCCATATTGCATGTCAGAAAAAATAGAAAAGAAGGGCGTGCCTGTGGACACATTTCAAAATGAAAAACTTGGAGAGCACTTAAGCTCTGCCTTTAAGAGTAGAACGAGGTAGCGTACTAATTGGGCCGCCGTCACTTATCGGAAGCGGCCATTGGCCACAGCACGCAAGGGGGGTGCAGCTCCCAGTTCTGCACCATGGACGGAGCAGCTGCCCAAGGCCAGCATAGAGTGATGCAACGGGGCCGCGGCAGCCTTGGACTGGGGCAACGGCAGCATTTCCTCCTAACTGTCGCAAATTGGATGACGCGTCCGCAACTGCCGAAGGGGAACGCTGTTGTACAAGGTTACAAACAAATCAAACAGAACAAAACAAAGTTGTGTTTATACTTTAAAGGAAAGGAGCCGATAGAAAAAAAAATGAAAACAGCAAGAAAAACACACACTCAACATGCGTACAGCCGCCCGCAGACTTAACACGAATGACGGAAAGCGTGGCCTGGACTGCTGTCAGCGCCACGAAGCGATAGTCATTGGTGCGAGACAATGCTCTCGGTATGTTTGCGGTGACTGACGATAGCTGGTGCACAGCTCGCTTTTACTGCTTATCTGCTTGTGCCTGATCACCGCGTGGACAGCGCGCTCGTCAGGGGGCGTTTCAGAGTTTTTATGCGTAGCATATTGCAATCACTCAGTTCAGCCCTTGGGCGCGGCCGGGCAGCCACCAAACCACTTGACGTGACGTCACGTGGTTTGGTGGCGTCACGTGGTGACGTGACGTCACCAAACCACGAAAAAAAAAGAAAAAAGGAAAAACAAAAAATAAATAAATAAAGGACGGCTGACCATGGTGGTGGTTGCCACCGCCCCGTTTCAAAGGGGCGCTCCTATCCATCCATACGTCACGGAGGAAAAGCTGTGGAGAAAATCGACTGCCGCCAAGCAATACCTCGCGCAAAAAGACCGAGCAATATGCAACGCATTCTTGGCTTAACCAAGCTAAGCCTGGGCATCTTTTTTTTGCTTGCTGATTCGACCTCCACGGCCCCGGCAACGCTCTTTGCAGCTTTCTCATCGCGGCAGCCATGAACTGCCCGCTAAGCTGCCGCGGTTCGCACCTTCTATCGTCAGACACCGCAGACATTCCGAACCCGATGACTATCGCTTCATGGCGCTGACGGCAGTCCAGGCCACGCATTTCGCCATTCGTGTTAAGTCTGTGGGCGGCTGTACAACACTACAGATAAAAGGAAAGAGTTCACCAAATACAGAGCGGGGCGGGCGAAGCGGGAATGCCTTGCTGGAAGCAGGGATGGGAGTTGATAACTTGCGATGAGTCGCTGGCGTTGCATTGAAGAAAGCGGTGGTAGAGAGCAAGGTGGTAAGGAGCGGAGAAGAACACGAGAGACGCTGATCAACTCCTGTCAGCCGGCTCCAAGAACTGGGCAACTGCAGCAGGAAAACCTTAGCCAGGTCCCGTCGACGGTGTCCCGAAACACCGTAGTCCTATGCAGCCCATCCAAGGAAGCCTCGGCAGCAAGGACTGTCACTCCATCGGCTGCCACCTTCAAATTTGAAAGGGATGCAGTAGTCCTGCGTCGGTGATCCAAGGGAAATCTTCGGCAGCACGGACCCAACGTCCGACGGCTGCCACCTCTGTGCTTGAACGGACCAGACTTCCGCTGCGGTGTCTTCCTTCACACCTTGGTTTACTGACACATCAGCTCTCTGCTCCTTGTGTCCGCCTCGCACACTCCATTCGCATGTGTACACGTTGTACTACGTGTACATGTGTACAGTCGCCGTCAAAAGGTAATGGAAGGCGACTGTGTCAAAAAATTTTAATTTCTTTAAATCTAAAGCATAATGGTCCATGTTTGTTGGTGCACAGTGCAATTCGCACAATCACAATTAGCCTGCACATGTGTATTCAAGGATGCATGAATTGGGGGGGGCAATGATTAAATTTTTTTGTTAATATTGCCTTCCATTTACTTTTGACGGGACCTGTACAGTGTCTTTTACTGCCTCATTTTCCTCAAATCTTCATATTTGTCAGTCCTGATGACATCATGGCCCTCTCACTCAATCGGGGAATTTCATTACGGAGAAACCGTATATGCATTAAAAGAAATTTTAACACCGGTTTTGCCACCACCCGCCACTACATGGATCATGCTGTCCTTTTGTTAGACCCCAGTGTCGGAAAAAATTGCCTGGCATTGGCCACCTTTTGAAGCCTTGCAAGCCAGAACATGCAGGTGGAATGTGGTGCCTGTCAAATAGGTCATATGACCATGTGACGTCATTGCAACTTGCCCATCGTGGCAGGGGGCAGTCATTGAATGACTAGTCATGAGTGGTTGCTCGGGAAGAGCAGCCTGGGTTTTCAGAAGCCTCACTGGTGGCTGTGTTTGAAACCCTAACCACTGCACCACAGGGCCAAAACTGGTATGAGGACTCCCAGCTGTATGTGAACGTGATCTATGAAGTAGGGAACGGCCAGTTTCGTATGTCCCTTTCAGGAAAATGATAGGTGTAATGTTAAGAGATCGGAAGAGGGCGGAGTGGGTGATGGAACAAACGCAGGTTAATGACATCCTAGTCGAAATCAAGAGGAAGAAGTGGGCTTGGGCAGGGCATGTAATGCGAAGGCAAGATAACCGCTGGTCCTTAAGGGCAACGGAGGGGATTCCAAGAGAAAGCAAGCATAGCAAGGGGCGGCAGAAAGTTAGGCGGGCGGATGAGATTAAGAAATTTGCGGGGATACAGTGGCGGCAACTGACAAAGGACAGGGTTAACTGGAGAGACATGGGAGAGGCCTTTGCCCTGCAGTGGGTGTAGTCAGGCTGATGATGATGATGATGATGTACACAATTGTGTATACAGCAAATCGCAGCTTTTTACTGGTGCACCTAGCAGTGACTTCATTGTTTCAGTCGAATTGAACACCTTTCTTGTCGCGAATAAGTTGATTTTTTTGCGCCATGTAGCAAACGCAGTAAATAATATTTCGCTCAACAGTGAGCTAGGTAGCACTTTGCTCACCATTTTTGTGCAGGCGGATTTTGTCGCAGGTTATTGATTGTTTTTGTTTAATTTCGGGCGTAATGTGCATCTTTGAGATGAAAAGTGATTCCACGATTCCTAGGGTGCTTACCTGACATATGAAAATATTTCGATGTTACCCTTTCTAACAAATCTGACACTTTGTATGGAATTCTGCACATCGTTGTGTAAGAACTGACCTGCTGGTCTTTGAAGTTTGAAAACTAACAAATTCCCTTTCTTGAGGCCTGAGTATACTACTTAGGTGAAAAAAAATAACTGATTTCAATAAATCAAAAAATGGCGCCTGAAAGGGATATATGGGCGTTAACACCCTCTATCGCGTCATACCCTTAAGGCGGAGCTGAAGTGTCCCCTACAGTTTTTAGTCTTGACATCTGAAGTTTGAGTCGGGTGATAGGAAGAGGATTTTTTAATTCAATTTTCTGTGCACAAAGTGCGTCTGTTGCTGCTAACCAAACATCAACACAGCCAGAAAGACGCATAGAGCCTATTTTTGCTGAGACCAGAGATTGTGTTGAGTTGACCTCTGCTATATTGTGTATGTGTGCTTGATTCTTTATTCAATTTTTACCCCGCTTAGCCCGAAGGCGCTAGAGCAGCGGGGTTACAATATAGGATATGGATGTATGGACACAACCTGACTGGCAAAAGGCACGTCACTGATTAAGATACGCAAGTTCCTTAGGTAGTAGATTTATCGATGGGCTGCTGATGCAGGTGTTACCTAGCTCTTTAATATGGCAAGCCTCCGAAATGTTAAAAAGCTAGGTAACACCTTTATCAGAAACGCATCGATAAATCTACTACCTAAGGAACTTGCGTATCTTAATCAGTGACGTGCCTATTTTCAGTCAGGTTGTGTGGTCGTGCAGTTTTTTTTTCTCATGCTTTTATATTATATTATATTATATATTATATATTATATTATATTATATGCTGCCTCACCTGTAGCAGTAAACCATTTGGTTGTTAGTCAGCGCTGGTATTTGTCCTTCTCTTGTCTCGTCTTCCATTGCGCTGTTTCATCCAATTCCTCAAACGTGTTCCAACCAGCCCGTATTTCCACTCTTCTGGAACACTGATACTTGAGCGTATCAGAGGTGAAAATAATGAACGGAATGTTGCTGGTGCACGTATACTGGAATCTTCATTTTTGCCAGCCAAATTACTTCTCTAAAGTTTTTCTTGTGCTGGCAAGTTTCCTGTTGCGTGTATTGTGTGTATACTGAGAGTTATTCTAAGTCGCCAGGTGCTTGGTCAGATGTTTAGGGGAATTCCCCAAGGTGGAGTAGATTTGTAATAAGGGAGTAATTACTCATTGGCATCCACCCGAGCACAGCCACATGGCTACAAAGTAAAGCTGTATAGCTTTCTCAGAAACTTCTTAGTTAAAGAGAAATTCGTCCTGGTCCAGGGTTCGAACCCGGGACCACTGCTTCACCGGAGCAGTTGCTAGCTTTCCTTTGTAGCTGCGCTCGGGTCGACGTCAATGAGTAATTACTCATTGACGTTCTGTCATATTTATAACGAGCCCCTCATTCCCCTTCCCTTGTTTGCTTAATTGCTTAGCGAGGGCCTCGGTTCTGGCAGCCTTGACGCCATAGGAAGCATAAGAGGGTTCTCACGCAGCTTCCACCCTCTTCGTGCGGTGACGTTCTACGTCACACCTGCGGTAACTCAGGACGTTCTACGTCCGCCGCTTATGAACATGGGTGGCGCTGATGAACACTCTCAAGGTTGGGTTACTTGTAAACATAAATACCCGCGAAAGTAGAAGGTTTGACAGCCGTTGCCGTAGCTCAGCGGTAGAGCACCGGAAGCGTAATTCGGAGGTCGTGGGTTCGGATCCCACCGGCGGCATGTGGTTGTTTTTTCTTCTGCTTTTCTATCAATCATCTTTAAGCGATAACATATTCAGTAATATATTCTAAATTGATCAACACCACAAAATAAAGATATTAATTAAAAAAAAAATCCCCTGTGCCCCTTGGTTTCTGTGGCTGTTGGCTTCTCTCATATTCGTAACAAGCCCCTCATTCCCCTTCCCTTGTTTCCTTATCACCAGGTGCTTGAGGTGCCTGTCTAGCTAGTAGGTGTCCCAACCTGACTCTCTTGTTCCCCTGGCACAGGTGGTGGAGGCAGGTGAAGACAAGCTGCCATCCTGGCTCACGCTCGTGCACGAGCGGGGCGACAGTCCCACGCGCCTGGTGGGTGTGCCCCTGCACGGTGATGTGGGACCCCACTACCTGGCGGTCAAGGCCATCGGACACGGTCAGTGGTGGTGGAGAGAAACCAAGCCTTCCTTTGCAGGGCAGCACAGAGATGCACTGCAACGAAAGACACGTCTCAGTGAGAGCATGAATGGCAGTTTACCAATATCCCGGCTGTATCTCACCGGTACTCACCCATGGGGCAGAAACGTGGAGGCTAACAAAGAGGGTTCAGCTTAAGTTGACAACAACGCAGCGAGCTATGGAAAGGAAAATGATAGGTGTAACATTAAGAGATCGGAAGCGGGTGGAGTGGGTGAGGGAACAAACGCGGGTTAATGACATCCTAGTTGAAATCAAGAGGAAGAAGTGGGCTTGGGCAGGGCATGTAATGCGAAGGCAAGATAACCGCTGGTCTTTAAGGGTAACGGAGTGGATTCCAAGAGAAAGCAAACGTAGCAGGGGACGGCAGAAAGTTAGGTGAGCGGATGAGATTAAGAAGTTTGCGGGGATACAGTGGCTGCAACTGGCAAAGGAAAGAGTTAATTGGAGAGATATGAGAGAGGCCCTGCAGTGGGCGTAGTCAGGCTGGTAATAATAATGATGATGAGTGAGTGAGCATGAGTGGCCTTGGTGCAGCAGTTCTTGCAAGCATGCTGCCACATGCGCTATGCGGGAGCTTAGAAAGGAAGGAAATCTGAAATGCTCGCTGGAGCTCATGAAGTGTGTGGTACAGGAGAAGAAAATAGCCAGGGTGTTTATGTTCTGTAGAACGCAGTGAAAATGAAGAAGAAAAAATGCAAGGCGCTTACTGGTGGAGAGACTCGTAACATACCCAATCTCTATACGTGCTTGTGATTTGTGCACCATCTCATTCCGTGTTGCTTTCCCCCTTTGCCTGTGAAGCGCCATTCACAGTGCACCGTATGGTCAGACGCCTCTGTAGCAAAGCTTTTGGGACAGTGATAATTTCTCGTTACAAATGTCCCTTAATTGGCCGTCATTGCGCACCCACTACAGCCCCGAGTAAAGCAGCGTATGCTTGCAGTTCAATTTCAGTGACACAAACATCACATAGTCATGAAAATTATCCAAGCCTACCGAAATCTGCACCTTCTGAAAATGAGTAAAATCCACATGCTTCAGCATGAGAAATGCATTTCAACATATAATTGAGCTGCAGAAAAAAAACAAGGATGTCAGAGAAACATACAGACGAGGACGATGCTTGTCCTTGTTTCCTTTATGCTGCTCAATTGTACGAACATGAAGCAACTAGCTCACCAATCCACCTTATTCGCATTTGAACAGATCTGTTTATGACTGATGGGATTTCTTTATAGCCACGTGCCACTGCTCATGGTGAGTACCACATGACTGGCAAGGACTGTGCTTAGTCCTCGCGGGTGTGGATGTGGCTGCCACACTTGTAGCATTCGTGCTGGCACGGGAGAGTAGCACCTGAATTTTTGCGCATTGTACACAGTGCACTTGGCTGGGAAGTTTTATGGATTCGTATGGTTCATGATGATATCGTCAAGGTTCTACTGTACTGATTCTCGCCATTGTGTCGCATTGAAAATGGTGTTGCCTTGGCTGCAGGGGAGTCCCAAGCCCAGGACGTGTTCTCCGTGGAAGTGTTGGAAGAGGAGCGGGTGGCCACCCGAGGTCCCTGCGGGTCGGGAGACCCCGTGGCCGTGGCAGTGCTGACGGTTGACGCCGATGCCGTCCGTGCGGCACCCCTGGCTCGAGCCCGCCTCCTCTCCGGCCTTGCGCAGTTTCTCGGCTTTCCCGTCGGCGAAGTGGCCCTGTCGGCCGTGGCTCCCGGTGAGCCGGCCTATGATGAAGCAGCCCTGCTGGCCGGAGCTGGTGAGAGCCCGCTCCGCCACACCCAGGGCCTTCGCCTGCGCTGGCGCGTGGGCTGCAGCAGCGACATCGAAGCATCGCACGCGGCAGCACTGAACCATCTTGAGACCGCGGCGAGGAATGGGACACTGGCAGGCGTGCTCGGACATCCCGTTGTCGGCTGGCATGTGTCGAGCGTGCAGGTACGGAAGACACGGGCGCACAACGTCAACAACCACGTTGCGGGCACTCCCCTTCTGCCGGCCGTGCTTCCCACCGTGGTAAGCAGCAGCAGCAGTCTGGAGCCAAGCGAACAGCCCATGGCAACTCCCGAGACGCGCATCGTGCCCACAATGGCCTCACCCGTGATGGGGGTCCCCTCGTCCCATGCCCACCGGCACCACCATGGCGAGCACGCTAGGCACGGGGTGGCCCCGTCGCCCACGCTCTCCATGGTGGCCTTGCCCACCGCTCTTCCACCGGGCCACACGCCGCCGCTGCCACCCATCCGACCAACGCGCACCGTGACTGGCTGGCAGCCAAGCAGCATTCAGGAGGCGACGCCCACCTTCGGCCCCATCCAGCCCACGAGCCGGCTCCCCGAGCCGTCGGCTATTCCACCCATCCAGCCATCCGTGACCAGGAAGCCTGGCAATACACGTCCCACACTGAGCAAGCGGCTCCAGAAGCTGGTTATGACGGCAGGAAAAGTGTGGAGCTTCCAGATCCCGGACGACACCTTCCGCGACGAGGAGGATGGGGACACGCGCAAGCTGAAGCTCATGTTCCTCACCTCGGCTGGCACGGCTATTGAGCCGCGCTCGTGGATACAGTTCGACCCCGAAAACCAGATGCTGTCGGCCTTGCCATTGGAGGACAACATTGGCAAGTACTCCTTCCGGCTGGAGGCGATGGATGCAGAGGGAGAAACTGTGCACGACCTCATCGAGGTCAACGTTTGGCAGCACCAGGCCGCACGCGCAGTCCATCACAGGTTCAATGCCACCCTGAAACCTAAGCGGTGGGAATATCTCAACAGTGTGGACTGGCAGAATGCCACCGTGCGCCGAATAGCCAAGTTCTTTGGGGACCCTGATGAATCACAGATCACAGTGCTGGCTGTAACCTCCGACCCTGTCACACTTGCGTGGAGCAACGATTCTCTGCCTAAGCACCCCTGCCCGCGATCAGAGCTGGATGCGCTATACAGCCAGATGGCCGACAGCTCGGGGGCGCCAACGCCGAGCTTCAAGAAGGCCTTGGGCAACCTCAAGCTGCAGTTTGTGTCTGCAGACTACTCTGGCGTGTGCCAGGACCCCATCACGGCTGCGCCCCCCTTACACAACAAGGCACCCAGCCGGCGCAACTCCATCGGACAGATTAATGCCACCGTGGGCGAGATCCTGCGGTACCGAATTCCAGACGACATCTTCTATGACTTCGAGGATGGCAGTACTCAGTACCTGGCACTGACTTTCCTCTCTGCAGATGGGCTCCAGCTGCCCGAGACTTCTTGGATACAGTTCAACGCACGAACCAAAGAGTTGTATGGCTTGCCCTTGGATGTGGAGATACCCAGGCACGAGTTCCAGATGGTTGCCCAGGACAGCGCTGGGGCAACTGTGACAGATGTCTTTGTTGTTGTGGTGCAGCCTCGGGCCCAAAAGAAGTGGTCAGTGGAGTTCAGCCTGCACTTGGACGAGGACTTCCAGGCATTCAGCCGCAACATCAGCCGGAAGGTCACGGTAGCCTGGAAGCTGGCACAGCTGTACGGAGATCCTGACCCCCGGTTCATCACAGTCAACACCATCAGCAAAGGCTCGGTCGTGTATGCATGGACTAACAACTCGCTTCCTACCAATGATACCTGTCCAACCAAGACCATCATGGAGCTGATGCGGCGGCTCGTGCACGATAACCAGAAACCGACACAGCGGCTCATAGAAGTGATGCGCCCCGATTTCCATGTTCTGAAGGCAGACACGATGCCGCTTGGTCCGTGCATGGACAAAGGCATTCCAACCACATTTGGTGCGGGTCAGGGAACGGCTGCGGCGCCCAGTGTGCCACCCTCTGGTGAAGCAGTTCCTCCAGCCGATGATGACGACGTGTACATAACCACCATCATCCCGGCAGCCGTGATAGCGGCAATGCTTCTGCTGGCAGCGCTCGTCGCTTGCCTCCTTTATCGCAAGAAGCGCAAGGGGAAGCTCAGCATGCAAGACAGCAGCACATTCATCAACAAGGGCATCCCCATCATCTTTGCTGACGAGCTGGAAGACAAGCCGGATCCGGCCAAGCCCCCCGTCATCATGAAGGAGGAGCGGCCGCCACTTCCACCACCCGAGTATCCACGCGGCGCCACTCCGCAGACGGGGCGCCGCGCAGCGACCCCGAGAGGAGCCGACATAGTCGACAGTGCCGCGCCGTACCAGCACCCGACGCCACCGTTTGCATCGGGTCGGGCTGACCGGCGGCCCAAGGCAGCGCCAACCTACCGCCAGCCACCACCGTACGTCCCTCCTTAGTATCATCCCCATTACTCTTCGGAGCGCGGCTAAGCCCGCACTCCACGCCAGCTTAGGTCGGACAGAGGTGGCACTGCCCTTCATGCGCTCGGGATGTAAGGAAGCGGCCAGACCAAAGAGAAGATGCACCGGTCCGCCGTCGCCACGCACCGGATGATGTGCACGGCGCGCAGCGCATGTTGCCTGCCTGTCTCGTGTGTCGCACCCCTACCTGGCATCCACTGCAGTCCCAACTAAGCTGAGACGGGAGCGTGGCTGGCTTCCCAGACCTATGTCATGGCTGCATTTTGCGGGCAAGTTGCAGAAGTGAGGCGAAGCACACCTGCTGGGCTTTGTCTCATGTCTCATTGCCCTGCTGTTCCATCCTCCTGTACGTACGGTGTCTTCGCTCCGTGCCCTGTTTTTGCATTGCCCTCTACAAGGTGTGCTGCTCGTGGCAGCAAACAGTGTAGCTAGAAGCGCCCTGCAAGTGCATTCTGTGGGGCACTCTTCTCCCTCGGCATCAGAGGCGAGGGTTGGCTCTTTGTGCAACAGACTTCCGTCAACCTAAACAAGGACAGGCATCAACAGGCATCTTTGTTTGCGTTTTTTTTTCCCCCCATTTCTCTGCGCATCGTGTTTCAGCAAGGATGTGAGTGAGCTCCCAACTTGGAGCACTCCGTGCTGCACTGTGTCAGAACTCGGTAATTCCATTCATTCTGATAGTGACGGGGGCCATGCATATTCTTCCACCTGCCCATCATAACAGGCACACTGTAAAAGCCTGGAAGCTAACACTGTTACACTTGTCACTAGACGAAGTAATGGAACGATCAAAAGAACTTTTACAACGTCGGGCTGGAAACCTTGTATGCATGTATGGCAGCAGATTTGTATGTCATCAGTTTTGCTCAGCTTTCGTGAAAGTTTGCACAGAACAGTGGGGCAGTCTTTTGAATCTTTCGCACGTGTTTTCATTGTGCCTCGTGCACTGTCGGAACCAGGTGCCTATGCACCAAGGAGCCTAGTTGTGTTCATCGTAATTATATAAATATATATAATATGTATATGTATATGTTTGTTCTTGACATGTACATGGGCAGGGCCCCTGTGCTTTTGTGTAGCTACCTGTGTGGTGCATTGTGGGCCTCACACATTAACGATCATAAGCACCTGGAAACACTTCTGCTCACTAACAAGAAAAGGCTTAGCAAGGTTGTAATCATTGTTATATCTTCGCAAGCTTACTGGTGAAACATTTGACGACAGCAGTGCGTAATCTCCAAATTATGCGTAATGCAGTGTGCCCATCACAAATTAGCACTGACAGAGTTTATGACGTTCATTCGCTGACCTATAGCATTGCACAGACCTTGGTGGGACGTTATGCAATGGGACCGATACATTCATAGTTAGACAGTTCTTTTTAGCACCTTGGGCGCACATCGACTGATGCCTAAGCATTGCGCTGTGCTTATCCACAGTGCTGCAATGAGCTGCCCTACAATTTCAGGAAACAGTGCACTTGAGCATTACTTAGCACATGAAAAATGGTGCTTCTCTGGGCATGTGCTGCCATTTGCTCGCGGCTGGCTGTGAAAGCATTTGTACAAAGTATGCAAGGTGGTCGTTCTGGCCGTTTGCACATTACTTGATGGCATATCTCGCTGTTTTCGTTTTGCTGTGTCTGAGATTTCTACCAGTGGTTTTTAGTTCAGTTGTCAGTGTGTTGGGTGTAGGTTGTGTTGTCCGGTGGACTGGCTGCTTTGAATATGTGCGTGTATGGAATTGTGTAAGTGCATGGGGACGCCTGCTGCCGAAAAGCGTGGCAGCACAGAGCGCCAAAGAAAAAAGCACTGCCTCCTGGTGCACGCAGAATTGTCGTTTTTATTTTGTCGTGCAACAAAATGGCTGCCGGCGCATTGGCATGATGGTAGAAGGAACTGTGTGTTGGCATGGGCGGCTTACAATCATCCTAAGTCAGTATGTAACTCGTAGAGTTCAGGTCAATAAATGTGTTGACTTTTACGTGCCATGTCTTTTCTGTATCTTCAATGCTGGTGCTGCAGACAGCGAAGGTGTCGGAAAGTCCTGAACATTTCACAGTCACTGCGACGCCATGTTTAGTGCTTTTGACGATACCGTGGCAAAACTTTCAGCTGAAAAGCCTAGTGCGGCTGGAAATGGCAGAAAAGCGAGAATGCATGTCATTGAGTGGGGAGTTGCTTATTGCTGTGTGTTGGAAAACTCTCACGACGAAAAAAATGCATGTTGATCAAAAACTTACAGCAGGAGCACTCACTCGCCCTGAGCAAGATGTAGTTAAAATTAGTGGAGGTTCTGAACCTATTTTTGCAGAAAGATGGAGCATTCAACTGGGTGTTGCATCTGTTACTGGCGCTCCTGAAGGCCTGGTGAAAAGCCCACATCAAGGTATTCCACTAATGTGAACACCTCTGGTTTTCGTCCTGGGGCAAAGGTAATGTCAAAGGACTCTGGTGGTGTGAATAGATTCAGCGGTAGGATGAGTACGGTGGAAGAAATATGATCCAACGGTGGTGCGAAGCGCAGCCAGTTAGTGCGGCTTCTGCACGGCATGGCCACAAGGGGCAGCACCAGTACTGGGAGCCTTTTCTGTTGCTCGTCGCGGCTGGCACGGACGCTCGCCTGTTTGAAACAATTCTGATTGGCTGGAGAGACGTCGCTTGATATTTCTTCCCACATTCCAGAGTATAATTCGACTCCCTGTCACATGGATAAAAAAATATTTACTGCTGGCAGCTGGTTCCTCGCTGCATATATCTGCATTTCGAAGTTAAGGAGAGACAATGTTAATGGCAGTTGAAGAAAACACTCAAGTGAGCATGGTGTAACAAGCTGGTGCAAGGGCATCTAATAAATAAATCCTAGCATGTGCAAGCTGTGCTTTGCTCCTTCTAGCTCACGTGTATTATGTTACAGAACAAGTTGAGGATGTAATAATGGTTTCTGAATTGTACACGCGATCCAAATGAGGAAACTTCATTTTCGCTGAAATATCAAGCATAAGCATATCGCTGATTTCTCTTACGGAATTTGACATCAGTCTGATTGAATGCTTTGACCTTCAAATACAGAAAATATAGAAGCAAAACACAACCAGCACCACCTATGTTTGGTTTCTTTGGCTTGGGTCGTAACAACTGTCAATGTACCTTGGGCCATATCAACCATAGCCTGGGACGTATCAGCTATCAATGATTTCATGCCCATGGTGTCCTTTTGCCAAAGGCGCTCTGCAGCTGAACAGTTTTCCACTGTGGCGTTACGGCTGCTGGAGATTTGAAGCCTCGTGGAAACCATGCGAGATGGGCCCTCACTCGATCATTTGAAGGTCTGCTGCCAGCTGTTCGAACCTAGATCATCTTTCACATTCGGGCTCAACTGCAAGCTACGCCAGCTTTCTGAAGTTCCTCGAGAAGGAGGGAGAAAAACGTTCAAAGAACAGAATGGCGGGTGGGCACTCATTCCAGGAGCCCATTGGCTTTTGCTGCCGCTCTTGCCCGGTTCAAAAGCGAAAGCTGGTCTTCCGAATGGGAGCTGGACGGTGCCGCCTCCCTGTCCTTAGTTATTGGGTCACTGAGGCGCAATGCGGATCGTACGAATTTGGAAATATATAGCTGAATTTGACGGGATCATATAAGTATTCGATTGCAATTTTCTCAGAATGGCCCCTTGCTCCGTGTTTAGATTTTCGTGTGGTTCGGCGTATACTCCCTCGTTGATCTGAAATGTTGGAGTAAATCCCAATAGCGTAATAGTGGTCCTGAATCATTTTCCTGCAAATGTTGGGGGACTCGGGCTAGTAGCATGCAGGCAGCGGCGTGAGCGCCTTCGTTTCAAACATCCGCAGTGTCCTGGAGGTCCATATGACTGTGGATTTAAAGTCCGTATCTTCTTTAGTTCTGAGTGTTCTGTCTGCGTGTATTTGAATCCTTCCTCTCGTATAGTTACGACATGCAGTTTGGGAGCCCATAATTACAAACGAGACCTTCCTGGAAACCGTTGCTAAAGCAATCACCTCCACCTGGGTGATTCCTTGGCATCGAATTGATGCCTCATTAACTCGGGGAGGGTTCAGGGAGGTACCGACCCTCTCTGTTTTACTATTTTTTACTTTTTATGACTAGGGTTCAAGGCTGTCGCCGGACGCTCCCTCCTCAGTTATTTTTTGCTTTCATGCGGGCTTGTAGGCATGTGCCAAAACGGAAGGCGCTGACGAGCAGATGACGCGACATCCCGGCTACGCCCACCCTTCGCCCGCCAGTCAGAACGACGCACCAATGGAATGCCTTTAGCGAAAGCGTTCCGTATGACGTCAAACGAGCCAGAGTAGAGGTCGAGTACGTTTGCTTGTGGAAGGAAAGAACGAGCGGGCTTTGATTTGAATTTTTACAGCTTTTCGGGGCGCGCATGGCTCTAGCAGTGATGGGAATGCTGCGCCAATTGCGCCAATCTGCGCCATTTCGATAAAGCTGCTACATGCTGCTCCAAAAAGGGGCCTTTTTGCAAAATTGCGCCAAAGCTGCGCCAAAACGAGCCGTCGCCAACGTCAGGTACTGCCCTGTGAGGGAACTATGCTTGCGACTGTTGTCCGCCATTGAAGTCTGAGAGTAGCCGGTAAAATCCAATACGATCCAGTTCTCAGTCTTCGTCTAGAGTGCTCCGCATGGTGCTCCGTCTACTTCGTCTCTGATGGGAGAGTGTGACTGAGTGAGGGTGTCGTGAACGCGTCACGCTTTCCACCGCGTCCGAGCTCCGAGCGTTTCCGGTGGGCCGGCACCGGAGGCCAGTAGTTGGTGGAGTGGGCCGTGGCTAGGCCTTGGCGCGTCGGTGCGCGCTCTTGCACTTTCCCGCCGCTCGTTCGCCTCGACGGCGTGGTTTCAGCGGCGTCGTGGCGGCGTCACGAAGGCGCTCTCGAAACTGAAAGGTAAGCTTTTTCTCTTTTTTTGCGCCTTTTAGTTTATTCAAATGAGTCTTTCTGGACATAAGAGCTGATGAGTCAGTGTGGCGGGGTTCAAATTTAGAAACTGAACATGACTTAACAGTAGCAAATTGAGCGAATGGCGGTGGATGCACGTTTCAGGACCGTGGTAGTTTGAGCCTGCAAGAGAGGGTGCTGTTAATTCCCGGTTTGTTTACTTTTTATGAAAGAGTACTTGTAGTTTTGTGGCGTTCGTCTTACGCTAGTATCAGCTTCGAAAGCCCTGGAGCACGTGGCGTGCTGGGCAGCCGTGTAACGTCGCTCAGTAATTTCATATTGCCATCCGCAGTTCTACGAATTCCGTGGTTGAAATAAAGCTACAGTGACGTCCGGGCTGCCCATAACAACCTTGCGGCACGAAATGCATAAAACTCGCCGGCGACCGGGCCATTCACGCGCTCCTTTATTCACTCGGCATGCGAGGTCGCTTGGTAGTTTCGGATTGTCCGGCTGCGGAGCCTACGGAATGCGTTTTCCTGACATCACTTGGCTGATTGAAAGACGTCCTTAAAGCAGTGCCTTTGCAGCGTGAGCTGAAAGTGTTATATGGATATGAGCACTGAACTCATGCTAAGGAGTTTTATGTAGCGGCTTCTGAAATAAAGTGTATACCGCGGACGTATATGACGCCGTACATTTCTCACGGAGTTGGTGGGCCTTCTGGCCTTCGTGCTCGTGTTGCTGCCGTAATTAAAAAAAACTTCCGAGGCGAAAATGAAAGAAAGTTCCACGGAATGCGGTATTTTGCGGCCTTCCGGCTATACGATGAAGCAACAAGCGTCTTCTGGCGCGCCCGCTACGTTCGTACGATTTTGGCGCTGCGCTGACGGCCCTGTCTGTTGTCGAAGCTTGGCAGGCTTTGCGAATTTACGGCGGAAGCTTTCAAAAAGTAAGGGGAAACAAGGTCGTTTTTCAGGGCAGCAATTAACGGGCGGGTAAGGGATACGTGGGAGAAAGCCTCCACCCTTCCTCGGCGGTCGAGGACTGCATGATAGCGCGATCGCGCGCTCAAAGCAGGTGCGCTCTTTGTCGGCGAAAGTGGTACTGCTTTTATAATTACACGTGTCCGGTTTTTAGAATGGAGCTTGCTCTGCCAAACATCTAGACAGAAGCCTTCAATACTTTGCAATTAGTGAGCTGCAAATTTTTGGCACTTTGCTTATTCTGGATTTATCACAAACTGCTCTTTTGTTTTTACGTGTTCAAATTAACGTTTATCCAAATTAACGTTTATCCAAATTAACGTTTATTCATCAAATTAGTGCAGGAAAGATTGCCGGTATGTGCAGCTCAGGTGCTCTGAAAGCCCTGAAAAAGCTACTTTTGCAGCTATTAGTGCAACAGCTACAACCCAAGGACGCTGCAGTGAAGGGCTCTGGAAATTTCGACCACCTAGGTATCTTTAACGTGCACTGACATCGCACGGCCCTCTGGAATTTTGCCTCCATTGAAATTTTGTTAAAGTTAATTTTTAATATTCAGTTCTGTATCGAGGAACGTGTTGCTATAACTTGTACTGCCACGTTTGAATGAAGTGTATAATTGTTAACCATGACTGTTGTGGGAAAAGAACCGTAGTGTTTCCTGGGTCTTTATTTTTTTTTAGAATATGTTTAAGCACTCTACAATTATTCTCTAATTTACAGGATCATATTGCTTGCATAACAGCTTTTTATTTCATCAAACTAACATTATTATTTATCGTTTGCAGGACGCAACAGCAAATTTAACTCTGGCATATTGAAAGATGTCGACTGCAATGGAGATTGCTTCGAGGTGTGGTGCAGACCAGGAAAAAGGGAAGAAAATGCTTATTGCATTATTTGTAACCAGACAATCAACTGCTCACAGCATGGTGTCACAGCAGTGAAACGACATTCACAGAGTAAAAAGCACTTGGAGCTGACCAGTAAGCTTCGGGGCCCTGACGGGAGGCTGAAGAGGCCAGCTGCTGTTCAAGCATCGTTGGATTTTTCATCATCGACAGGCATGATGACCCATGCAGACCGTGTCACAGCTAGCGAAGCACTTTTTGTTTTGGCATTGACGATAAAAGGTCTCCCATACTCATGGGCGGATACGGCTACACCCCTTCATCGCTTGATGTTTCCCGACTCAAAGGTGGCTAAAGACTTCTCCTGTAGTAGGAAAAAAGTGTCTTACGTTGTGTCAGATGGGCTTGGGCCTTATTTCAAGGGACTTGTGCATGAGGAACTGAATCGTCCTGGTGTGTTTTACAGTATCAGTGTAGATGAAACACCACTGCCAGAACAGCGGTGCCAGCAGTTTGATGTTCTCGTGCGCTACTTTTCTGATGCTGAAAAAGGAGTAGTGGTCGAGCACCTGCAGTCGTTTCGTTTGGGGAGGGCAACGGCTGATATCCTTTTGAAATGTGTAAATGAAGCCACTGAAAATATTCCTCGAGCAGGGTTTTTTTCATTTTTCAGTGATGGTCCAAATGTAATGAAGTGTTTAAAGAAAAAATTGACCCAGGAAAACGGCCCCTTAATGGAAATCGGAGAGTGCTCGCTGCACAAGGTGCACAACGCGTTTTCATGTGCTCTTGATTCATTTGGTAGTGAAGTTGAAACTGTAGTCAGTGACGTGTATTACTTTTTCAAGACATCTTCGGT
The DNA here is from genome assembly GCF_055824585.1 of Amblyomma mixtum. NCBI lineage: Eukaryota > Metazoa > Arthropoda > Arachnida > Ixodida > Ixodidae > Amblyomma > Amblyomma mixtum. The sequence continues at coordinate 12,011,905 of NC_143021.1, forward strand.
GCAAAGTGCCCAGCTCCAAGAAAAACAAGAGGCTCTTGGATTGCCTGAAACTGTGTTTTTGCGTCATGTCAACTGTCGCTGGTTGTCTCTTGTACCAGCCGTGGAGAGACTAGTCGAGCAGTTTTCTGCCCTAAAGAGCATCCTAGACTCCCAGAAACCAGTGCGTGCTGCAGGTAGCATGAGGGCGAGACTAAACAGAAACCTGAATGACAAAAGTTTCTACGCAAAGGCTCTGTTTGTGAAGAATGCAGGTGACCTAGTTGTGGGATTTCTGACGCTGTTTCAAAAGAGTGAACCTTTGCTGCATGTTCTTTATGATGAAATGGTGATGATGTTGAAGAAAATTTTGGGCAGATTTCTGAGGCCTCAGGTGTTCATATTGAAACAGGGACATGAGCTCGCTTCCATTGATGTCGAAAGTTCGCAGAATTGGAAGGAAAGCATAGTAGTTGGGGCAGATACTGAGGAAGCTATGAAATCTTGGTCTGCTTCAGAGAAAGCTGAATTTCGACTAGGAGCTAGGTCATTTTACATAGCGTGCTCAAAGTACCTTCTGACAAGGCTTCCTCTTCAGAATTTGACACTTCAGCACCTCAGGTGCTTGCACCCAAACACCCACTCCCAGGAGTCTTCAGCAGAATCCTTCAGATATCTTGCAAAATGTGCGCCTCAAGTGATACAACCTAGCCAAGTTTCATCTCTCCTTGATGAGGTGACACTCTTAAGCTCTGAAGCGCTGAATGTGGGCACTGATGGGCCACTTGACAAATACTGGCATAATATATTTATCATCAAGGGCGCTCAAGGTGAGAGAAAATATCCGCTTTTGACTAAGCTTGTCAAGGCCCTTCTTTCGCTTCCGCATGGGAACGCTGATGTTGAGCGAGGCTTCAGCCAGAATACAAGGGTTTTGAATGAGAGGTCGAACCTTTGTCTGGCAAGCGTGAATGGTATTCGCCAGATTATGTCATTTGCCAGAAGGTACAACAGTGACCCATGCCAGCTTTCAATTTGTCCAAATGTCATTAGGGCCGTTCGAGGCGCATCGAAACGGTATGCAGAGCGCATTGCCTGCGAACAAGAGAAGTCGAAAAGGCCACGTGCAGGTGCGGATCCAGTGCTAGCAAGTGCCAGCTTGTCTAAAGCACAAGCGAAACAGAAGGTAGATGAAGCGCAGCACATCTTCAGAAATGCTGAATTGCTGATTGAGCGGGGCATGAAGCTGAAGAACTTCAGTGACATTGCGAGTGGCCAGGCAATATTGAGCCAAGCTAGGGAAAAAATGAATGATAGTGTCTCTCATCTGGCTGCCTTTAATAAGGGCTCAAAGAAAGGAACATAGGCCTGTCCATCTGATATCAGTATTTTTAAAGAACATGCCTAATTCCCTTTCATTTCTCTTGATTCTTGTGCGAAGGGTTGTCATACATGCTTACTGCAATCCAAGATGGTCAGTTCCTTTTTTTCTCGAAAGCAGGTTTAGTTCAGTGGCTGCTCCTGTTTACACTCATAATTTATTTTAATATTTTGAGTACTTCGGTCTCAGTTCTTTGTTGCTGGTGAAGACAATATTTCTTTGTCTTGCGGTACAATTACCATGGTAATGATTACCAGTGCTAGTCAATATACACTTTGTGTGTTTCTGTATTGCATTGCATTGATGTATGCTGTTACAAATAAACTATAAATTTGTCTTCTAAGCTTTTTTTTTCGGAAATGCCGGCTCTTGCTACAAAACAAGTGACGCTTGCTACAAAGCGAATATTTTCCTGCTACAAGGCCTGCTACAAAATGGTTTTGGCCATTCCCATCACTGCTCTAGTATTTTGCAGAGGTTATCTTCGATGCCTCATCCATGAAGTGGGCTTGTTTTTCTAAAATGGGCTGACCCTGGTCAGTTGCCCTTTAAAGAATGTCACGATAGCCTCCAATGACTTGTCGTCCAAGTTTGCTTCCATTTCGGTGGTCACGCGATCCCTGCCAGGGCAGGTATACCTCCTCGTGTGCACGAGTGCGGCACGCACTTGCCAGGTTGTGATCTCCTTGTCGTTTCCTCATTCTATGTGTCCGTGTATTCTGCCATCTCCAGACTGACACCCTCTGATCGTATGTATCTCCTTTTAAGTTCTGCAATGAGCTCCCTTCCGCTCCCCTTGAAGTTGTGTTGGCCTTCAACAGATTTGCTTTGTGCTGTGTTTTGCTCTTTCCTGGTTCCATCAGACATCATATGGACCGGTTATCTTGGAGTCGCAGAGGCGCCAGTTAGCCGTGGTCAAACTCGAGGCATACTGCTCCGCATGCTCTGTAAGCTCTGCTGTTCTTTTCTTTAGTTTCCTGTTTAGCTTCTGCCTCCTCCACCTCTTTGCGAGACTTATTCTCGCTTCCCATAGGTGCAATAAATGAAGGTGAATGGCCAGAAAGTCCTCTGATATCGTAATCATTTCGGTGTGAGTTTCCACCTTCTCCAAAAGCGTTTTCTTCCATGCTTCATATTCTTCAATGCTGTAGTCCTCCTTTTTGCTCCTACCCTCCCTGACTTTATCCCAATTTGTAATTCTCGCTGCCCTCCTCTTCCTGCTGCTCTTGTTGCACTCCACAGTAGTTTGCAGGATGAAATGATCGCTTCCCAAGTACTCCTTCCAATTCTCTCCAGACTGCATTTCTTAGATTTTTACCTGGGGTCAAATCTGGATTAGTGTCCTTAGAAACACTATTGCCCTGTCTAGTAGGCTCGCTTGGGTCTGTTAAGAATGTTAGCGCTTCATTCGTAATCGCATCTGCTAAGTGTTTTCCCTTCGCAATCTCTTACGAGTAGCCCCATAGGTAGCTTGCGGCATTGAAGTTGCTTAGACATTTGCCTAAGAAGCTAGGGGCTGAGGCTAAAGGCACAATGTTGCCTGACAGGGCCTCAGCCCCCTACTACATGACAAACAAGCATACAAATTACAAAAGTCCGGCGGGCCAGAACAAAATAGTATTGTTGATAAGAAAGAAGAAAAAAAAACAAAATAAATGAAAAGTAGGAACAAAAGTAAGCGTTATACAGAGGAAAATACGAGGTCTGTTGGAAAAGTATCCGACTTTATTTTTTTTTTGCGAACACCTGATGGATATGAAACAAGCGCGCTTACAGCAGCCGACCTTGAACCCTCGTGCGCATGCACGGATTTTTTCCCGCCTGTCAATAGCGCCAGTCGCTGGGAAGCAGCGTTTGAGTGAGGCAGTGCGCAGTGCTCTCGTCGGTTTTTTGTTGCAAGGAAAACGGCGGAGCGAGAGGAGCAGCGCTACTACCTCAAATTTTGCCAGAAACTTGGCGATAGCCAAGTGGAAACCATTCGAAATGTTCAGACGGCTTTCGGTGATGATGCTATGAGCAGCACACAGATTAAGCAGTGGTGCAACTGGTTTAAAGACAGCCGCACATCCGTGGAGAGAGAGCCACGCTCCGGTCGGTCATCAACATGCCGAAATGACCAGGTAATTGCCGAAGCGAACGCTGTGGTGATGCGGGACTGTTGTGTGACTATCCGAGAAATTGCGGAAGAGGTGGACATCAGCAATGTTTCAGCACATTCCATTATCACCAAAGATTTGGCCATGGAGAGAGTGGCAGCGAAATTCGTGCCGAAGCTGCTGACGGTGGAGAAAAAGCAGCTTCGTGTTGAAGTCTCACAGGAGATGCTGGATTCCACAAACAGTTACCCTGACTTCACCGACGCCGTAATCACTAGTGACGAGTCTTGGGTGTACGGGTACGACCTGGAAACCAAATGCCAGTCGTCACAGAGGACGCATTCCACGTCACCAAGACCAAAGAAGGCCCGCCAAGTGCGCAGCAATGTCAAAGTGATGCTGACTGCTTTTTTGACTCCCTCTGTGTGGCACACCACGAGTACGCACCCCACAGGGTCAAAGAATGACTAAATAGTACTACAGGGATGTCCTCCATCGCCTACGTGGTGCTGTGCGGCGCAAGAGACCGGAATTGAGGTCAACAAGAAATTGGCGCATCCCTCGCGGCATTGCTCCTGCACATTCCTCTCATTTGATTCAGACTTTTCTGGCGAAAAACCAGACTCTTGTAGTTCAACAGGCTCTTTACTCTCCTGATATGTCCCCCACGACTTCTGGCTGTTTCCTAAAATGAAGAGGCCATTGAAAGGAGCGCCATTTCAGAAAAGAAAGGACATTATGGCTGCAACGACAGCAGAGCTAAATTCCATTCCGAAAAGGGCCTTTTCGGAATACTTCCAACAATGGCAGCACCGCTGGGAGATGTATATGAAGCCCCAAGGAGACTACTTTGAAGGTTATTAGGTTTCTAACGCTCCAGTTATGCCAGTTTGTTTTCTTCGACCAAAGGTAGGATACTTTTCTAACAGACCTCGTACATACGGAAGAACATACACAGGAAAATACATACACACTCAGCAAAAAAAGACAAAAGCGCTTGACAAAAATTTGCATTTCCCCTACAATTAGCAGTTGACCTGCATTAGCTGCAATCTTGGCTTTTCTAATAATTTTCTCGGTCCTGCCCCATGTATCCTTGGCCTGCTATAGATATTTACAAATCAAAGTGCTCTTGCTTTCTCTTCGAAGTGGTAACATATTTATACGCAAGTGGCCTATGGAGCTTAACGTCCCAAAGCGACTCAGGCCATGGGGGACGCCGTAGTGAAGGGCTCCGCAAATTTCGACCACCTGGGGTTCTTTAACGTGCACTGACATCGCAAGTACATGGGCCTCTAGAATTTCGCCTCCATCGAAATTCAGCCGCCGCGGGCGGGATCGAACCTGCGTCTTTCGGGTCAGCATCCGAGCGCCCTAACCACTGAGCCACCGCGGCGGGGCCCGTCATCGATGCGAGGAAGAGGGTAATTTTCCTTGTGGATAATTTTGTTGAGGCTGCGGTAATCGACGCAAAATCGGATTGAACCATCTTTCTTTTTGACAAGTACCACCGGCGAAGACCAAGGGCTGTGAGACGGACGGTTGACACCACAGATGTCCTCAACTTGTTTTGTGTCGCCCGCCGTGAACTCCACCCCTGTTCTATTTGTGCAGAAATTCCCTTTCAAAATAAATAAATAAATTGAACGGAGCTATACTCGAACGCACTTGTCCTTCACAATTCCATGCGGTGCAGAAAGCGCTAAAATGCCATTGTCGGAGCTAGAACGCTAGGCGGTACATTTTAAACTACTGTTCCTCCGCCACGTTCTCAGCTGTTCGAAAACGTGCGAAGTAGTTCAAAAAAGATATAATCATTTTTTATTCATGTGTGACCATAGGTGGTCGTCCCGGGTAGCGCTTGGAGAACCAGGCGAGAGCCTTGTGCTATCGGCAGACCACGTTGGGCATTGTCTATAGGTGTCAACAAATTTTTCACCCTTCTACCGATTGCGACCCAAGACGCCGTCTTGGAGGCTTTTCGCCGCAACGAGATCCTTTCGCGATCGCATAAAACGGAGAGCACGAAAGCACACAGCTCGATTCGACCGAACTGATACAAAAGCTTTATAACTTTGGAATAAACAGAATACTTATTGACTTTATAAAAGCCTATCTTGACAACCGTGCACAGTATGTTAACGTAAATAATAGTTCTTCAGATAGCCTTCCAGTGACATCAGGTGTACCCCAGGGGTCTGTCCTGGGCCCGGTTTTGTTCCTTATTTATATCAATGATATTGTTACCGAGATAGACGCTGGAATAGTAGTTAAACTTTTTGCGGACGATTGTGTTGAGTACACAACGGTCAGGTCACCACACGATCAAGAACTCCTTAAAGCGAATCTTGGCAATATTTACACCTGGTGCGAAAAGTGGGAAATGGCTCTGAACATAAAAAAAATGCTCTGTTCTTCGTGTCTCAAACAAGAAGCAAACATTAGCTCACACATACAATATTGGCGGGGATGTAATTAACGAAGTATCAGCTGTAAAATATCTAGGAGTCACAATAACATCAACTTTAACCTGGAACAAACATATTGACAACATATGTTGTACCGCACGTAAGGCCTTATGGGGGATTCGAAGAAAATTGGCGACAGCCTCAACACAGGTGAAGCTCACTGCATAGAAATCCCTGGTTAGACCGATTTTGGAGTATGCGTCATGCATATGGGACCCCTACACCAAAAGAAATATAGATAAGTTGGAAAAGGTACAGAGAATGGCCGTCCGTTTTATTTGCAACCGCTACAGACGAACAGATAGCGTAACACAGATGATTAATCTCTTGGATCTTCAGACCCTCCAATCCAGACGCACAGAATACAAGCTTAAGTTCTTGTACCTCCTGTACAATAATAAGACAAAAATAAACAAGACTCTCTACCATACCCCTGCACCTCGAGCTAACACACGGTTTAACCACGGGAAAATCTTAAAAGAATACCAGGCTTGCATCGATTCATTTAAATATTCCTATTTTCCTACGACTGTGTCCGACTGGAATAAGCTGCCTCAGAATGTTGTCGATTCTCCTGACGAAGTGGAATTCATTGCTGCTTTGAAAAGTTTGAATGTATGACTTTTTTCTTTGACTTCATTTTGTATTTTTGTTATTATTCATGTGTTTCCCACTCCTGCTTGGACTCCAGAAGGAGTCTGCAGTATTCCTAAATAAAATAAATAAATAACCCAAGCCGCGCGCAAGAGGCCACCGGACCGCTCGCCGTTCCGACCAGCTCCGACTGCTAGCACCCTGTAAACACGAATACGCCTATTTGGGGGTAAAGAGGGACTAAGCTGTCCTCTAGCGCACTTCCTCTCTAGTGCAGCTAGTGTTAGTGCTATAGCAGCGTCTTCCGGCTGCTGTCATGTCCTCGCTCTTGATTGACGGTCAGGTTTGTTGTTACTATTACTCTGTTTGTTTGACCTCTGTCATGGCTTCTCGACTGGATAGTCCGCCGCGTCCATGAAGGATGTCCCCTCTGGTTCCCTGCATTTGTCTTGTACCTGGCCAGTGCTATTCTTGTGGCCTGGTGTGGATGCATGTTTCATCGTATTGATGCTACGCGTAGTTTGCTTCATTCTTCCGAGGATGTCTTCTTTGGATTGCATTGTTATGCCTTCCTGTTGTTTCCCTAGTTATTTTAGTGTCTTTTTTCCTGTGCTGCTAGCCTCTGTTTCTTCGCGTTGACGTGCGCTTCTATCAGTTCTTCTACTTTGTCATGCATGCCCAAAGCGAGTAGCTTTGCCGTGTATACGCCTTTTGGAAGTCCCAGCTAGACCTGCTTATGCGCTTTTAAAATAGATGCGTTTGTTTCTCTGCTTATGACGGTTAGAGGTTTGCGTACGGGTCCGCGTATGCGATTCTGCTAACCATTGAAGCTTCTACTAATCTTCTCTCACCTTTTTCTTCCACTTCGTGCTTGCGATTCATGATTCCCGGGGATCCTTCTCATGGTCTGTGCTCTGGCCTTTTCTAATGCGCTTAGTAGTGCAATGTTGCTTGCGTCTTATTGAAAGTTGATCGGGTGATTTCTACTCCGTCCAGGTTGACCTTCATTTCTGGCACTGTTCTGGGCTTCTCTCATGGCTTATTTTGCACCACGACGAGTTCTGACTTGTTTGGAATGCACTTGAGACCGTATACAGCCATGTATTCCAGGACCGTGTCCGTGGCTTTCTGCAGTGTCTCCTGCGTCCTCTGTCGATGGTTCACCATATCGTGATGTAGGCATATAAGATGCGTCCTATTAGTCTGATATTTGATGTATGTCTATAAGATGCGTCCAATTATTCTGGTATTTCGTCTAGCAGCGCAGTTGAATAGTTCTGAGTAAACGAAAAGGCTCACTGCAATAACTGTCTCATTGCCCAGTGAACCTCTCAACTGCGCCGTGGGTTAAGGAATTGGTTGATTTAAGTTGTTCAATGGCGGAACGAATCACCGACCTGCCGAATTAATAGTTTGGTCAAGGGCTCTTTCCCCAAGCATTTTACCCCAGACAGAGCCGAGCACCAGGCCTGAGGAGAATGCTCGCACCCATTAGAAAACCGATGATACCCGGCGGTACTGGGCTCCCACATGCGAGACGCATGCTACCACACGGACATGAGTGAGGCAGTTACTGCGCCATTTTCTTTCCTCAAAACCAATTTTCATTTCTTTTGTTATTGGGAATGGAAATGGCGCAGTAACTGCCACATTTCGGTGGACGCCACGACCGCCCCGCGAAGGAATGGAGGAAGGTGGGAGTGACAGAAGAAGGATAGAAAGAGGTGCCGAGTGGAGGGCTCCGGAATAATTTCAACCACCTGGGGATCTTTAACGTGCACTGACGCTGCACATCACACGGGCTCCTTTGGCGTTTCTCCTCCGTCGAAACGTGGCTGCCGCGGCCGGGTTCGAACCCGGGAACTCCGGCTCAGTATCCGTTAAAGGGCAAGGAATAAAGGTGGGAGGAGTGAAAGAAGAAAGGAAGCAGCTCCGTAGTGGAGGGCTGCAGGCAAATTTTTATCGCCTGGTGTTTTTTTTTTTTTTTAGTTCGCTAACGCTGCATAGTAGACACCGTCTTAGGCATTTTGCCTACATTGGTACGCAGCCGCCACGGCCGAAATTTGATCTTGCGTCTTCGTGCTCGGCAGAGAAATGCTTTAAAGACATCCCGGGGGTCGAGGAGCGGTTGACATGGTCACCGAGAGTGAGACGGCTACTTAAACTTTCTGCCGGGCTAGCTGGCGCTACCTTATTACAGCGAAAGTTTTAATAGCCCAGCGGCGCCGATTTCGCCGTGTCTGCCCGAATGACCTTGAACAGGACGACCTGAGCTGCGCAAGTAACCGCGTGACTCGCAGCAGCTACAGCCGCACGCTCCAGCAAGTCAGCCGGAGCCGACGTCCTCGAGAGTGGGTACACGCAGACGTCGGGCCGGGTCTGATCATCCGGTCGACATTGCCAAACGCGCGAGGGATTTAGCAGTCGATAGGGAGCGCAAACGCCCTAAATGGCCAGCCGAAACCGATGAGGAGCGGGAGCTTCTGAAGCAAAGGAAAGGCGCATAACTTGCCCCTTGGGACTGTGGAAACTCCAGTCGCGCTTTAAGCTCCGTGGCGGCAGTGACAGACGTGCGCTGCATGCGTTGTCATTGAAAACGTTGTGGTAGAACGAAGCATTGCAGCAATAGGCCACAGCGTGACTTCACGCTGGTTATGTAAACGTGACTTTCGCTTGCGTAACCAGGATTAGCTAGGCCGCAGACATTGTTTTGGGTAGCACCTTGGCACTACATAAAACGTTCAGAAGTGAGACAGATAGCGCAGCGTGTAATTATTTACAAGTGAGAACTGATTATTTTATGGACACGCAAATGGTACAGGAAGGCCACCACAACGCTTACGGGCTGCGGGGGCCGTCAGAAGGGGGTAGAGAGCCATAAAAGTGAAAAGATCAACACGTTTGACCAAGAGATGGGCTAAATGTGAGAAAAGGGAACGACGCATCTTTAAAAGTTTCCGAGGTCCTCGTTCTGGCAGCCTTGATGCCACAGCCAGCACAAAAAGGTTCTCACACAGCTTCCAGCCTCACCGTTCAATCACGTTCCTACGTGGCACTAGCGGTAACACAGGACGTACCACGTCCGCCGCTATGGACCAGGGTGGCGCTTCTGAACACTGTCAAGGTTAGGTTACACTACATATAAATGTCCTCGGAAGATTGGACAGACGTCGCTGTTGCTTAATTGCTAGAACACCGGACGAGAAATTCGGAGGTTCTGGGTTCGGATCCCACCGGTCGCATGTGGTTGTTTTTACTGTGCTTTTTAATAAATTATTAATTAATTAATCTATTAGTCTCCCATTGATCAAAAACACAAATAAAAAAGAAAACATCCCCTATGGTCCTTGCTTTCGGTGAAAAGAGCGGTCTGAGACAAATCTGTAACGCTCCCAACTCGTCCTTCAGAGCTAACACAGGCTTTACAGCACGGGTGCCTCGAGCCGCAGCGAATGCAGGAAATGTCTAAACGAAAATCAACGAGGAAGGGTAGTGGAGCGCGCTCCATTGCCGCTTGTCCTACCGAAGTTCAAACCAGGCAGTGGAGGCCGCGTTTCGATGGAGGCGCCCATGTTCTGTGCGACGTCAGTGCGCGTTAAAGATCCCTATGTGGCCGAAATTATTCCGGAGCTCTTCACTGCGGCACTTCTTTCTCTCTTTCTTCTTTCAATCCCACCTTCCTTCCCTCGAGGCGTAGTTGAGGTGCCCACCGAGAAGTGAGAGAGTTGCTGTGCCATTTCCTTTCCACGAAACCACATTGTGGCTTTCATTTCCTAGTAACCAATATTTTTTGTCCATTTTAAGGCGAAAGCCTTTAATGGATCATTCTCCCGTCTGTCCATCCGTCCGGCGTTACATCCAGCGCCTGGGGTGACTCATCGACGAGCATACTGCCAAAAGGTGACGTCATCTTTGTCGACAGGTGGATCTGTCGGCGCGGCGGCGTAAGGCGCTGCTCCGTCGTCAGTCGGTGTGCGGCAGCTAGTGGAGGAGGATGGCTCCCAAGCGGTGCAGCCGTAACAAACATAGGCAGTACGACAAAGGCTTTCGCCTACCACACTCTAGGCTACCAAAGTGCCCCCATAGTTTTTTGCTGGAAACGATGTGAACGCGAAAAGAACAGTGCAAACTTGCGCGCCTACATTTGTGCCAGGGTGGGGAAGGGGAAATCGCGTGGCGGCCACGCTTTGGAGGTGCGAATACCAGGAGAGGCTGTCCCACGCTAGGTTCGCCCACCGTGGAGCACACGCTAGTTGTGCCAAGACGAAGCCCCAGGGGAAAGGGTTGAAAAGTAGGAGCAGCAAAATAACCATCTATTTCTCGCTTACGCAGCCGCGAACAGCGTGGCGCCCGAGGTAGTTCTTGGCGCTGGTTGGAGATTGCGTTTCCTTGACTAACACTGCTCGCAGCGCGGCATCCAAGGAAAAGAAGTGGGGCGGAGTCGCTTTCGCCGACGGGCGCGCGCGGTGGGTGAGGAAGTTGGCGCCGTACATTTTGGCGAAATTAAGGACGACGCGGGCAGCAGCCTTCAAAGTTCAGGTGGCGCTGCAATTATTCCGCTGTGCTCCTTGAAACTGCTGCTGTCAGGCGCTTCACAATCGAAAAACACGATAGAAAATTTTCTGTCGTCAGAACAGAGTTTCTCTAATGTTTTTGCACATGAACAACAAATATTTTTGTAGTAACAATAGACTTTTGTATAGTTAGTACGGAAAAGGACTGCAGAACTACAAAGTATACAGAAAAATACTACAGAAAAGAACTGCGGTTACTTCAAGAAAACACTATAACAAAACAGAAAAATCTGTCGTTGCGACAAAACATTTTGTCTTACTTTTGACACGGTTATGCCCGTTTTTTTTTTCCGACTGGGTTAGGCCACTACAAATGCGAGACCCCATTCTAAGCGACTATAAGCGCGCTCGGCTGACAACGATCTTTGCCTAAGTATCCTCGACGTGGCCTAGAAAGCTGCACAACGCCACGTGTTCCTTTACCAGAGTGCAGAAGTTCAAGCGTAGAAAGGTGGCATTGATAAAAGCACCACGGAGTGCGCCTGCAGAATACCTGCTTCTCGCACTAGGTTGTGTCATGGGCCACTGGAATGGGTACAGGAGACTTCACAGCTGCTCGCGTCCATGCGAAATGCCACCGTCCTGCGTCCGGACGGCGGTGCGAAGACCGCGTGGACCCGCCTGGCTCGCCGCCGGGTGGCGAGGGTCGCAGCGGCCTTGTGGGCTCGGGCAGTGGTGGCGTGGCGAGCGGTGGTCCCAGTTTAGACCGACGCTCGGCCGGGGGACGCGAATAGCTGCGGACGGAGCCGAGCATGGCGGCGGCGAGGTGGACGATGATGCCGCTCCTCGTCCTCGTGCTGTTGACGGTGGGCGCCGCGCGCGCCGCATTCCCGGAGGTGATCAAAATCGGTGAGTGTCTCTGCATCTTCTTAGGCCGGACAGTGCTCGACCGGTAAAGGTCTAACCGACCACACGGGACTTGAGGCAATTTGTGGTGAAAAGTCAGGAGTGTGTCGAAAACAAAACAAAAAAAGAGTTGGCTGCGACTTGAGGAAAAGGGGTGTTGCTCGGTGGAGGAAACTGAGCCGGGATGTCGTTGAAAGGTCCTAGTTTGTACAACGTCTCACCCTGAAAATTCTCGGTAAAATAAAAAAAAAGTCTTGCTTGTGCACAAAGGACTAAGCTTCGCCGTTAATCGCTCGAGACGACAGGGAGAACTGCTAAAAGCACCTTCGACTGCGCGTGTGGCCAAAGGGGCTAGGTGGCGTATCCTACGTTTTCCACGATTTTGTATTTTTAAGATGTCGCAGGGGATGTTATTAACAACCTCACGTAAAGTGAAGACGACGCGGGAAAAGTGAATGTTGTTTCCGTACCTACGAAATGCCTTAGGAGCCTTCCGTTAGCGTGCGCACTTTGCAGAAATGCTCACAGCCCTCAAAATCGTTGATAAACTCCTCACGCAGGGCGGAAGATTCACGTAAACGAACCAAACAAACAAACGAAAACAGAGTACAAAAGCAAGAATGTTTGAATTTCATATTGAAAGCCTGTTATGGAAATGTTATACAACACTATCTTCCATTCTGAACGTTGCAAAACGAGAATACTGTGACACCCAATTCAAGAGATGTGGAAAGTGATGTGAACATCGCAGATAAAAAAAAAATCAATACCTTATGCATTCTTTGGATTCGATCACTGTTAGCTTCCTTTCTTTGCGTGTCATTACGAGCCCTTCATTTCTGTGCTCTTGTCTCCGCAATAGCTTAACTAGGGCCTCGGTTCTGGCAGCCTTTAGGCCATAGGTAGCATATGAGGGTCCTCGCACAGATTCCTCCTTGGCCTTTCGACCACGTTCTACCGTTCTGTTACGTCCATCGCTATGAACGAGGGTGGCGCTGCTGAACGCTCTCAAGGTTAGGTCACATGCAGAAGAAATAAACCCGAAAGCAGAAGTGTGAACAGCCGCTGCTGCAGCTCAGTTGGTAGAGCACCGTACGTGAAAATGTCGTGGATTCGAATCCCTGAGGTGGCATGCAGTTGTATTTTCTTCTACTTTCTAATCGGTTCTTTCAGCCAGGAAATATTTTTACCAATAATTTGTCGTGGTTGAACACCGCAAATAAAAAAGAAGCTCTCACGATGCATTCTTTGGCTTCGATGGCGGTTGATTTCCTTTATATGTATGTCATAACGAGCCTCTCACTTCCCCACCATTGTCTGCTGAAGCGATCAGGTAGGCTTTCGTAAAGGGTACTCGAATATATAGAACACATTTATAATCTCAATGCGCAGTGTATAACCAAGCCCTTTATAGACCATTCATAAATTACAGAAAAGCATTTGCCATAGTCGAAACCTCAGCAGGTATGCAGCCATTACGGAACCATGGTGTAGAAGAGACGCATGTACAGGTAATGAGAAATATCTATTGCGCCGGCAGCACAACCTCTAATGTCCTGCACAGAGACAGAAATAAGATCCCAAAAGGGAAGGTTGTCAGAAAGGGGGACACGATCTTTCCACCACCTTTCACCGCGTGTTTACAGGACGTATTCAGAGATCGGGATTGGGAAGAATTGGGGATAAGAGTTATTGGAGAATACCGTAGTAAGCTGCTATTCACTGATGACAACTACTTGCTAAGTAACTAAGGGGACGGATTGCAACGCGTTATTAATGACCATGACAGACAAAGCAGACCGGAGTGTCTAGAAATTAATATACAGAAAATTGAAGTCTTGTTCAACAGTCTTGAAAGGGAACGGCAGTTTAAGATAGGTAGCGAGGCGCTGCTAGTGGTGAAGGAATACAGTCGAGTCCACTTATAACGACCGCAGTTATAAAGAATGTTCGTTTATTACCAAAGTGGGTAGGGCTGCCGTCAAAACATGTAGCAGTGTTTTTGGAACTGCGTTTCAGATAAAACGAACGACCGCGGCCGCACCAAAGAGCAGCTCTGAGCTTCCGTCATCGCCTCAAAGAATGTGTCCAGCCCTAAAGAACAATAAAAAAGGCCGCATCGAATCCCGTGATTAACCGAAGGCCAAGCGCGCCCCTACAGGCTACGAGGTCAATTGGTGCGTGCGTGTGTGCCTGCTCGGCAAAGCGTCTGAAGTGGAAGCATAAGTGTGGCGAGCACAAAAACTACTGTTCGCGGCCAGTGTCGCGCACAGCTGGACTCTGCACAAGGGTGACTCCGACTGCCCACTGCCTACGCGATGCCTGCACTGGCAACAGTGCAGAAGGCGGAGATTCAATTGGGCAGGTGACGCACGCCACGTGACAGGGTTAGCCAGCAAGGTGTACCTCGTGACTGGTATTCCAACCTCTCAAGTCGCTTCATGTGTTGGTCACCGATGAAAACTGAAATGAGCCAGTTGGCTCTCGGGTAAAGTGCAAGTTCCTACTTTGTTTGTAGGCTTGTAGGTGTCACTTTATTTGGGGCCCAATGCGCTGCTCGAGCGCTGTACAGAAGGATGACGCATGCTGAATGTTCTGCGAGCATATGTGCTGCGGCAGCCTCGTCGCTATAGATACTTTCAGCTTTTTTCGACCATCGAAGACGAGGATGCCAGCTTACCGAAAGTTGCCGTGAAGGCCTTAATCGCTATTGGTATAATCGCGTGCCCAGACTGACTCCTCTACAGTCAGGGTTTCTGCCAGGAGCACGGGATCGCACTGGAGAGCTTAGAAAGCGGCTTGGTAGGTTCTTCTTTGAAAGTGACATCAACGCCACTTCTATATGGCTTTGTAATTTTTGGCTGTAATACGGCTATTCCACTAGCTACGAACTTCGGATACAAAGAGCGCAATTCGCGTGCCGTAACGTTCGTTATAAGCGTGTTTGACTGAACATCTACTTAGGGCAGGCAATTACCGCAGATCCGGACCGAAAGAGCGAAATCATTAGAAAAATAAGAGTGGGGTGGACCGCATTTGGCAGGTGGTCTCAGACCACGAATGGCAGTTTACCGATACCCCTCAATGGAAAAGTCTACAACAGCTGTATCTTACCGGTATTCACATATGGGGCAGAAACGTGGAGGCTAACAAGGAGGGTTCAGCTTAAGTTAAGGACAATGGAAAGAAAAACGATAGGTGTAACGATCAACAAGGGGAAGCTTTGGGCCAGTTGGCCTGACATGTTGGAGAAGAGGAATAACCGCGAACTTGGACGAAACTGAAGGACGAGAAGAGGACAGGACGAGCGGTAATTAGCCACTCAAGTTTATTGGAAAAAAGACAAGGTGTAACGATAAGAGACAGGAAGGGGGCAGAGTGGGTCAGGGCACCAGCGAGGGTTAATGATTTTCAAGTCGAAATCAAGAGGAAGAAATGGGCTTGGGCAGGGCATGCAATGCGAAGGCAAGATAACCGCTGGTCCTTAAGGGTAAAGGACCAGATTCGAAAAGATGGCAAGCGTAGCAGGGGTGTGCCGAATGTTGTACAGTCGTCCACATTCCGAATTTTGTCTAGATCTCTCGAACGGCGCTCTCTGTTGTGCATTTATGACAATAACCACTCCCTGGAGGGTCCGATGCAGCTTTTAAAGACATATGCGTAGTTAATCGGGATTCATGGGAATGTGCATGCAGGATAATGTCCAGTGTTGAACCCTAGGTTCACTCGTAACATGACAGGTGTGTGGACGACTGCACGTTGTGTTGAACGTCTCGAACCTGCACGTGGATTATGAGAGGTGCCATTGCGTAGGCTTCCGGATTAACATCGACCACCGGCCGGGGTTTAACATGAACTGGCGTCGCACAGCAAACGGGTGTTTTTGCATTGCGGCTCCATCTAAATGTGGCAGCCATTTCCGCGATTCGATCCTGCCAGTCGTACACTGCAGCACAACTCTAAAACCACTATGTCACCGCGGTAGATAAAATGAAAAACTTAAATGATGGAAGGAGTTGGGAAGTAGTGGTATAGAAACACAAAAAACAGTCACAGGAGTGCATGAGTGCTTCTAAGGCAGCTAGGAACCTGGGAAGCAAGACCGCTGTAACCCTCCATTAAACCTTATAAAACTGGAAGTATGCACGGGTATCACATCTTGTTCACTAGGCGAATAACTGTGGTGACAGACTCCGGCAGCCTAGCGAAGAACGTCGTCTCCTGTCGGCAGCTGAGAGGGAGCTGCTAGCATGCTGCCACATAGGTCAAATGAACAGAACCAGAAACAAAACCAGCGCAAACGCCGCAGGCGCAGTGAACACACATAGTACGACGCTGAGTCGTGCAGCGCTAATAAGACGATAAAATTCTGCCGAAAAGAAAATTTAACAACGACTGTGCGGCTTATACTAACCTAATGATGCTGTCGGCGCATATTTACTTAATTTAAGCGGCCTCCCATTTGGAGCTGGTGGCTTTTGGTTGCTGAGATGGGATAATTAAGTGGATTCTCAAATTGTGCAGAAATCGCAGTCATAGCTGTACGCATGGAACCTGCAGCTATCCTTTAAAGAAAAGTTGAAATAATATTGCATTACATTACATTACATTACATTACATTACAAGGGATGAGCAGTTTACAATTGGTAGCGAGGCACTGCAAGAGGTATGGGGACACGTATGCCTACCTCTAATTATCGCAGATCTGGATCATGAGAGGGATATAACTAGAAGGACCAGAATCGGGTGGAGCGCATATGGCAGGTTCTCTCAGATCATGAATGGCAGTTTAGCAATATCCCTAAAAAGAAAAGTGTATCTGGTGTTTCAAGGAACACTTTAAGCAATTCCCTGAATTCTTTCTTTAGGGTAAAAATATGGCTTTTGGAGCATATTATTGCCGGTGCTTGTGGGCACCATAAGACCGATGAATAGTTTTAAATAGTAAGCTGGTATTCTATTTTATAGTAATTAACTTTTTTAACTCTTAGAGTTACACTAGTAAATATGTGTGATTAGAGTTGGGCGCTTAGTTGCAGTTAAGATTTGTAGCCGGTCGTTAGTAATAGCCGTATCAGTTTTTGGAATTTATAAAACGCGATTACCCTTGGCGCTTTGGCTTGACAAAATTTGGCTTTTATGACTGGTTACGTGCACTGGAAAGTTTGATTTGCCTGCTTATTTTTTGAAAGCGCATGTATTTTGGCACGATGTAGCCCAATTTTGTCGAGCCACAGCGCCAACGATAATCGAGTTTTCGAAATTCTAAAAACTGATATGGCTATTATTAACGACCGGCTACAAATCTCCAATTGCAACCAGTTGCCTAACTGTGATAGTTATCAGAAATTGGTTAACCAGCTTACAACTTAAGTCAATTCACTGGCCTTCCGGTGTTCGCCAACACTGGTAATACTATGCCGCAAAAAAACAAACAAACATATTTTTGCCCCAAAAGGCCTACTCTTGAAAATTACTCAAAGTTTTTGCTGAGACGCCTGCTATAACAGCGGCATCTTACCAGTACTTACGTATGGGGCAGAAACGTGGAGGCTAATGAAAAGGGTTCCACTTAAATTAAGGACTGCACAGCGAGCTGTGAAGAGAAAAATGATAGGCGTAACGTTAAGATGCGGGAAGATGGCAGAGTGGATCAGGGATGAAATACGAGTTAATGACATCCTAGTCGAAATGGGCGTGGGCAGGTCATGTGCAATATAACCGTTGGTCTTTGAAGGTGACAGCTGATCCGGATCATGAGAGGGAAATAACTAGAAGAATAAGAATGGGGTGGAGCGCATGTGGCAGGTTCTCTCAGATCATGAATGGCAGTTTACCAATATCCCTTACAACAGCTGTATCTTACCGGTACTCACCTATTGGGCAGAGACGTGGAGGCTAACAAAGAGGGTTCAGCTGAAGTTAAGGACAGCGCAGCGAGCTATGGAAAGAAAAATGATAGGTGTAACGTTAAGAGATCGGAGGCGGGCGGAGTGGGTGAGGGAACAAACGCGGGTTAATGATATCCTAGTTGAAATCAAGAGGAAGAAGTGGGCTTGGGCAGGGCATGTAATGCGAAGGCAAGACAACCGCTGGTCCTTAAGAGTAACGGTGGAGATTTCAAGAGAAGGCAAACGTAGCAGGGTACGGCAGAAAGTTAGGTGGGCGGATGAGATTCAGAAGTTTGCGGGGATACAGTGGCCGCAACTGGCAAAGGACAGGGTTAATTGGAGAGGCATGGGAGAGGCCTTTGCCCTGCAGTGGGCGTAGTGAGGCTGATGATGATGATGATGATGAGTTGATTCCAAGAGAAGGCAAGCGTAGCAGGGGGCGGCGGAAAGTTCGCTGGGCGGATGAACTCAAGACGCTTGTGGGGATAGGATGGTCGCAACTGGCGATTGACAGGGTTAATTGGAGATACATGGGAGAGACATTTGTCCTGCAGTGGGCATAGTCAGGCTGATGATGACGATGACTTCACATACACGCTTGACGACCGCCTGCAAAGTTTACAAAACCCAAGAGCCCCCGTATGCATACTTACGCGCCATTTTCCTCAATATAACGACAGGTGTGTACTGTTAAAGGGTGCGTTAGTGGTGTCGGTGTGCTCAGCGGACCATTAAAAAACAATTAGCGAAGCTCCCTGGCATTTGGCTTCTCTCGCTCGAAGCTCGGGATCTTCCCCCCTCCGCCTGCGCATGGCTTGGGTATCCCTCGCGCGGGCTACTGGATTCGCTCAACGACGCCGAGCCCGTTCGTGCGGCAACTCTCACTGGCGCTCCCGACGGGCACCTTCTTTTTCCGGTGAGCGCGCGACTTGACCCATTTCCCAACATTCGAGAAACGACCGCCCAGCGCACTCGTCTATACAGAGTGTTTCCCCTAAGACTTTATGCAATTTTAAAAAGTAGGCTTTTTGAGTTAGCCCTTATAAAAATGGTCTATAGACAGTCTATAGACTTCTTATTGACTCTATTGACTTCCTATAGGAAGGAAGGGAAGAGAAAACTTTATTTACACTAATGGTTTTTCCTGCGGTTTGGGGGCATCTTCAGAGACGTCTTGGTTCTACCCCCAGGAGCCTTCTCTGTCGAAGTCGTCCGCCTCTAATCAGTGGTCGGTTGCCCTCAGTCCAGGGCTCCGCTGGCCACTGCCGCCCGTTGAGCTCGCTGTACCAGACCTTGTTGGTCTTCGCAGCGGTCGCTGGACAGCAGAGTCTCCCACTGATCCGCACTCAGGTTTTGTATTTTGGGGACCACGTCTATGTTTTGGCAGGCCCATGTGATGTGGTATAGTGTAGGTTTTTCGTCGCACCAGGGACATTTGTTCGTGTATATCGTAGGGTGCATTTTGTTTAGTATATGTAGGTTTGGGAAAGAGCCTGTTTGTAATTGTCTCCAAGTGACAGCTTCCTCTCTGCTGAGAGATTTGTGCGGTGGGGGATATCGCATTCTTCTGCCTCTATAGTTTTGTAGTATGGCCGAGTATTCCCTGGGTGCTGGCGCGAGTTCCGCGGTCTCGTCGGAAGCTCGGAAAGTAATGTATCCTCGAGCTATCCTGTCGGCCTCTCGGTTCCCTGCCACCCCCGTGTGCCCCGGTACCCACACAATTTTGTGTCGGATCTTGTAGTTTTGTTCTTCCCGGTTTTTAATTCTGTCACTCGCTGCGAGGAGTATACGGAGCGCGTGACGACCTATCCTGCCATTCATGTAATTTCGGCAGGCTGTTTGAGAGTCCGTAAGTATTGTTAGTGACCGCCTGGTTCTATAGCC
Organism: Amblyomma mixtum; assembly: GCF_055824585.1. NCBI lineage: Eukaryota > Metazoa > Arthropoda > Arachnida > Ixodida > Ixodidae > Amblyomma > Amblyomma mixtum. Next base: position 12,031,615 of record NC_143021.1, read on the forward strand.
CTCCGTCACCGCTAGAGCAACGGCTACTTCCTCGGACTCTGCAGCTGTGCAGCCTCGGAGAGACGCGCTGGTCATTTCGCGTAAAGACGAATCGACCACCGCCGCTACAGCGATTTTGGTATCTCCTCCTCTCCAAGACGCGTCTGTATACACGGTCGTGGCTTGAGGAGCGTATGTTTTCTCGATGAATTCGGCCCTCGCTTCTCTTCTGCCTCGATGGAGGTTGGGATCCATGTTTTTTGGTATTGGCGCTACCTTGAGGGTCTTGCGAAGCTCGTCGGGGATCGTTGCCGTCCTCGACATTTCTCGCATCTGCTCGCGGTATCCCAGCCTCTGCAGGAGCGCTCTTCCTGTCGTTGTTTGCAACAGCCTGAGTTTTTGCGACTCAAGCTGCGCCTCTCGTAGCTCCTCAAAGGTGTTGTGTAATCCCAGGGCCATGAGTTTTTCTGTAGACGTGTTGCGTGGTAGTCGGAGCGCTGTCTTATACGCTTTGCGTAGCAGGGCATCCGCTTGTTGTATTTCATTTTTGTTGAGGCACTGGTAGGGTAGGCTGTACGTGATTCGACTAACTACTAGGCTTCTGACTAGTTTTAGTGTGTCTTCTTCACGCATGCCATGTCGCCTGTTGGTGATGCGGGTGATCATGCGTGCGACTTGTAGCGTTGTTGCTTTCAGTAGGGTAAAAGTGTGAGTACTGCGCTGGTTGGATTGAACCCACATGCCCAAAATTCTTATTGTTGTCTTTTCGGGTATGGGCGTCCCTTCTATGTAGACGTTGAGTTTTAGGTCCTCGTTGGTTGGGACGGTCCGGTTTTGCTTGCCTCTCCAGACTCTCAGCAGTTCCGATTTCTCGGTCGAGCATGAGAGTCCTCTTTCTGCGAGGTATTGCTCTACACAAGAGGCCGCTTGCTGTAGCCTTTCTTCCTTCTCTCCGAGACAGCCCGTGTTTGTCCAGACTGTTATATCGTCAGCATACATTGCATGCCTGATGCCTTCGATGTTCTCTAGTTTTCGAGCTAGGCCTATCATTGCTATGTTGAAGAGTAGGGGTGAGATAACTGACCCTTGGGGTGTTCCTTTGTTTGGAGTGCGAATTTTTTCCGATCGAAGGTCTCCTATGCCGATGGTGGCAGTTCTATCGGACAGGAAGGCTTTGACGAAGCCGTGGATTCTGCGTCCGCAATCCAGGTTGTCTAGGCCCGTAAGGATCGCTTCGTGGCTGACGTTATCGAATGCCCCCTTGATGTCCAGGGCCATTATGACATTTTCTCCCGTCCGAGGTACGTTTCGCAGGACATCTTCTTGTATTTGGAGGAGAACGTCCTGCGTCGAGAGCTTCGCTCTGAAGCCGAACATGGTATGTGGTACACAGTCGTTGTCTTCCATATAATTTTGCAGTCTGAAAGTCACAACCCGTTCGTAAAGCTTGCCAAGGCACGACGTGAGTGATATAGGCCTGAGGTTTTCAATTTGTAGCTTTTTACCAGGTTTTGGTATCATTATTACTTCGGCGTGTTTCCAATCTTCGGGAACCGTCTCCGCCTCCCAATGTTTGTTAAGAAAGGTGACGAGCTCTTGTATGAGGTCGTCGCTCAGGTTGCGGATTAGGGCGTTGTCGATTCTATCCGCTCCGGCTGCCGTGTTTCTGGTGGTGTTTCTTATGGCCGCGTAAACCTCTTCCACAGTTATGGGGCGGTCGAGTTTCTCGTTTTCGGCTCCTCGATACGTTCCTTGGTATCGCGGGGGGTTGTGATCGCCGAAACATTTTTCTCGTGCCTTCTCCAGTAGGGCGATGTCTGATCCCTCGAAGGAGTGGATGAACCGGTGGATGGCTTTATTGTTTTCTGATTTTATTTTGGTCGGATCGATTAGTGCTCTTAAGAGATTCCAGGTTCTGGCCGTGCCTAGAGTTCCCCTAAGTGAGTCGCTGAGTTGGTCCCAATTTTGTTTCGCGAGTTGCGCCGCGTATTCTTCCGCCTTTGCCGTAATTTCTGCTATCTTTAGTTTTAGTTTCCTGTTGTGTTTTTGCTTCCGCCATCTTTTAGTGAGACTGCGTCTCGCTTCCCATAGTCTGAGGAGGTGGGCGTCTACTTCAGGCGTTGCTGTCGTTCTCCTTAGACTTTTTGTGCATCGTTGTCGCGTTTCTCTCAGCATGCCGCTCCATTCCTCCAGTGATTGGATACCGCCTTCAGATTTGTTGCAAGCCCCACGAAACGCGTTCCAGTCAGTGATTTTCGCCTGTCCAATCTGGCGTCTTATGGTGTCTGATGCTATTCGTGTCCGGAGGATAAAGTGATCGCTGCCTAGATTTTCGATCATGTTTTCCCACTGTGACTCCCTGCTGTTCCTTACGAAGGTGAGGTCCGGGCATGTGTCCGTGCTCACGCTATGCCCGATTCTCGTGGGGGTCGCAGGATCTGTGATTAGACTGCAGCCAAAGTATTCCGCTACTTCCACTAATGTTCTTCCCTTGATGTCTTGTTTCTGGTATCCCCAACTCCTGTCCATGGCGTTGAAATCTCCTACGATGATGAGTGCATTTTCTTTGGCCAGCTTGTGCGCTCCATAAAACAGTTCGAAGAGTTTGGCTTTTCTTTGTCTCGGCGGGCTGTACACGTTCAGTAAGAACGTGCTGCGTCCCTTTCGCTTTTTCGGAATAAGTTCAACAAGCGCGTGTTCAACGTCGGTGTCGGCGATGGTATCGTGCCTGATGGCGGTAATGGTTTTGCTGACTAGGACGGCCGCTTTACCTTCGTTTTGACTCTCGTAAACCTCGTACCCTTGTAAGGTCGGCTTGATTCCGGTCTCTTGGAGCGCAATTACATCAGGAGGTGTGAGTTGTGTGTTTATATATTGTTTTAAGAGGGCCTGCTTTTTGCGGTAGCCTCTGCAGTTCCATTGCCAAATATCTAAGTATTCTTGTTCTTGCCGATACGTATTGATCATGTTTACGCGTTACTGCTGTTGCCTTGATCGCTTGCGAAAGCTGTTAGCGCTGGACGGTTGTACGCCCTTTCCCTAATGTTTTCGGTATGTTTTTGCTTTCTAAAAGCGCTTCTGATCTCTGAGATTTGCCCTTGGAATTGTACTTGCATCTGTTGAATTTGCGATTGGATTTGCTGCATCATATCCTGCATCATCTGCTGCATCATCTGTTGCATTCGTGTTTCAAGGTCTCCTTCGTTCGATGCCTGTGGTTGTCGTTTTGGAAGGGCTCTAGTCGTGTCGAGTTCCCGCTGTTGTTCCTTTAGTGTTTTTTTGAGTTCCTCAACTTTGCGTTCGAGCTCGTTTTGTTTGATTCGAGCCAGTTCTAGCTCGCGTCTGAGCGCATCGCTGTTCGCGTCCTTCGGTTCTGTGACACGACTGTCTTTGTTGTTTGTGTTGTTTATGTCACTACCCTTTCCTACCGAGTGCGAAGCAGTGGTAGAAGCCCAGCTCACCTTGCCGCCGCTTGTCTGGGAAAGCTTCTTTTTCTTTTTCTCTTGCTTCTCCCCCTCCTGTGGGCCGGCTGGTGGTAGAGGCGGGAAGGAGTTGGACCTCGATCGGCTCCTCGATGTCTCTCCCTCTGAGCTGAGCCATCGCTTGGGTGGTCGCCCGCGTTGGTCGCTCCGTCCTCTGCCTCCTGTGGGTTTTGGTCTTGCTTTTTTCAATCTCTCTCGGCACTCCTTGGATCCGGTCCGGTGTGCCTCGCCACAGATTATGCACTTGGGCGCGCACTCGTGGTCGTCGGGCGGGTTTGAAACTCCGCACAGTCCGCACACAATAATGTTCGGTGTGGGGCAGACGTCGGAGCGGTGTCCTTGCTGGAAGCAGACGTAACACACTTGCCTAGTGGGGCGGTACTGGTAGCATGGTACTTCTCCTCCGTAATATATGACGAATTTCGGCAAGACCGGGCCGTCGAACGTGAGCACTGCCGTCTTGGATTTTCCAAGCATCCTTGCCTGAAGTATGGTCACTCCTTGAGTTCTGACTCGTAAGTGTGCTTTGAGTTCTTCAGGAGGGGTACCTGGGTCTACACCGTGGATCACGCCGCGCAGGACGTCTTCCGGTGCTGCCACGTAAGCGTTAACATCATAAGTCTTTCCGTCAAATTTGAGACGGGTAATGTGCCGCACTAGCTGTGCCGTTTGCTCGTGCGGGGTGCTAACGATAATGATATTGGATCCGGTGCGAAGCCTTACAAGTAGGTCCTCGTCCTTGCATTGCTGGCCGCACGCCATGACAATGGCGCGCGCTACTTGGTGGGTGGTGAGGGACTTCACCATGAGTCCTTTCTTAGGTCGAATAATGATCTTGTAGTCGCTTCTGGGGAGTGGCAGCATTCTTCGCCTAGGCCTGCTCTGCTCCCTTGATCCATTGTTGTTGCAGCCGGTCGCATCACCCGGTAATTTTCCATCCTGAGGTTTGGCGGCCGGGCCCGTTCCCGTGCCTTTGCGTTCTTTTCGCCTTTGAAGTTTTCTCTGGCGCTTGGATTGTGCAAGCTCCCAGCTGGCATCGTTGTTGTACCCGGCTGGCTTCGACGAGGAGTCGGACGGGATCTCGTCCTCACTTCCGAAGTCGGCGTCTCCGAAGTCGTCTTCATCCATCTCTTGTAATTCGTTGAGAAGGACGTTTGGTGATTGTAGTGGCACATCGTTGTCTTGGCTGGGCCCCGCCATTTGGTCTGTCGTTGAAACGGCGTCGATGCTAGGCGTCGGCGTCGTAGACAAGGTTAGCGTCCCATGCTCTCACGATGTCGAGTTGGGTGGCCCGTTAGGGTTAGCGGGCCGGCGCCCGCTGTATAACTTTCAAGTCCGGTAGAAAGCCGAAAACTGGTCCTACCGCTTGAAATTTCTATCCTGGGGATCCAGCACTTGATATCTTTCCGTTCCGAAGAAAATCCGGTGGCGAGAATGATTCGGTCCGGTCGAAATTGGTCAAAATGTGCGGAACCGATGCGACGCGCGTCCGCTTGCTTGAACCGCCATGTAGCGTTGCCCTGACTTCCTATAGATATTGCTTTCTTTCTGTCCATTAATGGCCTACAGATCGTCTATAGACGAAAGTCTGCTAAAAGTGTATGGCCATAAATGTATAGATTGTCTATGGACTGTCTATGGCATTTGTATTGCCTATAGACTTTTGTCTATAGACAGTCTATAGACTTTATAGACATAAGTCTATAGACACTCTATAGACTGTCTATAGACTTTATAGACATAAGTCTATAGACACTCTATAGACTGTCTAATAAGGGAGAAGAGCCTTTTTCAAGCATAGCATTGTCAGCGGTGCAGTAAATCAGAATCCAGCTAACTAGCAGGCTGGTTAACCAATATTTAAGAGTTAACTTTTTAGCTATTACTGCTAGGCTCCTTAATTATTGACAGGCGTGTAGTCCACCTCCAGTAATAATACCCATATCAGTTTTTAAAATTTCTAAAACGCGGTCGCCCTCGGCGCTGCGCCCCAACAAATTTTGGCGATTTCTACGAGTCACGTGCACTGGAGAGGTTGCTTTGCCTACAAGCTTCTCGAAAGCGCATGTGTTTTGGCTCCATGGAGCCAAAATTTGTTGGGCCACAGCGCAGAAGGTAACCGCGCGTTTTCGAAGTTATAAAAACTGATATGAATATTAATGAAGGCGGGCAACACACCTCTCAATAATTAAGGAGCCTAACAATAATAGTTAAAAAGTTAACTATTCGATATTAGTTAAGCAGCCTGCTAGTTGGCACGCCTTAGCTGTATTAAGGCGAAAGCCTTTAATGCCTCCTCGTTGTAAGCCGGAGTTGTCAACAGAAATGTCACGCTTTTCAATTGGTCGAAATAGTCGTGACGTCACAGTGCGCGAATTTGAAACGGGGCCAATTGTACTTTGGCTAGTAACCATGCAACCAATTAAAGGGATAGTATAGTGATACTCCAAGTAGTGGAACTGAGTTTAGTTTATTGCTTATTAATTAACCAATTAGCCTAACTGACTTTTCTAGTCAGAGCAGATAAATAATAAAACCGAGTAGGAAATTGGTCGAGTAGGGGAATCGAACCAGGGTCTCCAGAGTGCGAGACGAGCACGCTAACCATTCCGCCATGCCAGCTCGATGGTTGTGAATGAACAAAGGCGCGTCTAGTGAATGCGGTGTCTTCGTTCACTCCCACCTTCCTCCTTTCACGTTACGGCGAGCTTCAGGTGTCCACCGAGATGTGCGCGACAGGTACATTTCCTTTCCTCAAAAACCAATTTACCGACGAGCAAGGCGTAGAGCCCAACGGGCGATGGCGTTCTGTGGACTCCCTGGCAGCGTTGCAAGATGGTATCGCGTTCCACTCTTGGAGGCGAAGCTTAACATAACACATCAGTGACACAGGCAGCAACACCGCGCTTAAGGCTTTCGCCTCACCGCACTTTAGGTCAACAAAGTGCCCGCCTGGATTTTCATAATGTACTAATTCTGATGTATTATACACCACTGAAAATGATTTGCCGCAAAAAGCACACTTCTAAACCAATGTCTTTGGTGAAACACACCGTATATCATCATCAAGCACCACTACAGGGTGGGCAGGAAAGTTGACGCCGTCACCGACTCGGCCTGCCGGAATTTTGTCAACGGACGAACATCGCTGCTTGCGGCTCAGATCCTTTGCCGAAAGCTGGAAGAAAAGCATTAAATCACATGGACGCCCGGCCACGTGGGGCAGGAAGGGAAAGAACGGGCGAGCGCCTTAGCTGGAGTGCTAATCAACCGAGCGGGGCAAAACTAATCGTCCGATCAATCCCCACCCTTTACGTTCGTGCCCCTGCCATTCAGTTCTTGCGAACGCCTCGAGGTCTAGGGGCTTAACCGCAGGATTTGTCCTCCCTCTCACAAAAACCTCAGCACTGAAGACGCCGTACCTGTCAGACTTGTCCAAACAAACACATTCCCGAACCTACACGGACACAGCAAGATGTACCCACAAAAAAAAATTACCGACGATTACGTTACTTCCTAATGCGAAATTTGAGCGCAGCAAAAAGCTGTTTCACCTTTTCGATAGATTGAGGTAAAGAAATCGAGCAACACATGTATGCGCTATCACAGAGTTTTTTTTTATTTTTCACACGTATTCCTTTAACAAAGATTCCACTAACAGTTCTTGACAGTCATGAATGAAGCTTTGTGGTCGGAGAAATAGACTGATATATGTTCGACTTGGTACACCAATGCTTGATTCTCAAAGACGAGATCTATACAAGTGCCTCGCGAGGTTGTCACAGCCGTGGGACGCGTTACGAGCGAGAGGAACGGGATGTTCTCCCGCATAAGTGTTAGGAAATTGCTGTTTGTCTTTATGTCAACATTAAAGTCCCCCACTACTAACATCGGTGTGGATCGATGGACGGTTAATGCGAGTTGCAGGAAGTGCACGACGTCTTTCGTGAGTGCGGTAGGGGCGAAGTAGGCAGCTACTACCAGCAAACCGTTGGGCAACTTTGCGGCGCACAGTTCGCCAAGTTCATGTGACGTGCCAAACATTTCGACTGGTATTGCAGAGAGACCTGTGCGCAAGTAGATAGCGACTCCCGCCGTTCTGTTGTGGTCTCTGCGAGCACCACAGCAGTATAGGAAATCTATGATTTCGAGAGGCTCTTCGGGATCCATCCAGGTTTCAGCAAAGCAAAGTACAGAGGAATGGCGCAGAATGTGATCGTGGTGTACGTCCTTGGCATGTGCGGCAAGGGAGCGTACGTTAAGAATGTGGTTGTGAATGATGAATCAAGTGCTGCCAGCGAATGACGCGTCCATTGGCTGTCTGCGTGTGTTACTGATGTGTGGTTAACATGTTAAGCTTCGCCTGTAAGAGTGGAACGCGACAGCGTCTTGCAACGCTGCCAGGGAGTCCACAGAACGCCATCGCCAATTCGGCTGTACGCCTTGCTGGACGGTAAATTTATTTTTTGAGGAAAGGAAATGTATCTCTCTCGCATATCTGGGTGGACACCTGCACCTCGCCGTAAGGGGAAGGGGGAAGACGGGAGTGAACGAAGACGCCGTATTAGCTAGACGCGCCTTTGTTCATTCCAAACCATTCAGCTGGCATTACGGAGTGGCTAGCGTGCTCATATCGCACTCCGGAGACCCTGGTTCGATTCCCCAACTCGACCAATTTCGTTCTCGGTTTTATAGATTTATGCGGTCTAACTAGAAAGGTTAATTAGGCTATTTCATATTTACATTATTGCACTTCTATCCATCGTGTTCTGTCATTAACCTGTCAATTGTTGGAACTGTCTAGGATGTTCGACACAACGTATATGAAACGAGCAACGTCTTACTGAGTGGGGAAGTGCGTGGTGGTGGTGGGAACGCGGCTTCGTACTTATCTGTTTTTTTTTTCAGCAGCGTCTCCTTCCGCGGACGCTGTTGTCGCTGCGGCGCGCGTCTTTCTTTTCTTTTCTTCTGACCTCTTCATTCTCCTCTATATTAATTACGCTAATTGATTAATTAAGCAATTAACTAAACTCAGTCCAACTTAGTTGCAGCATCACTATACGATCCCTTTGATTGGTTGCATGGTTACTAGCCAAAGTACAATTGGCCCCATCTGAAATTCGCGCACTGTGACGCCACGAGCATTTCGACCAATTGAAAAGCATGACATTGGGGGCGGAGCTGGTTACGAGGCCGACGCCGACGCCGACGCCGACGACGACGCGAAACCCAGGAACGGACGCCAAAGAGCTGCGCTCTAAAACATCTGCCGTCTGCTCCTTGTGCGCCGACACACGTCCCACACTCTCGCATCTCAGAGGGAGGGGGGGGGGGATGCAGACCTCAACCCTTAAAGACGCCCAGCGGTGGGAGTTACAGCTGTCCGGCGGTACCCTAGCGGGACAAGAAAGCGCTCGCCCAGCAAGTTCGTCGAGCATCCATGGTCATTGGATTGGATTGGAGCAAACTTTATTTGTGCCTGCAGTTGGGCGCTCGCGCGCCCCGACGAGGGCTTACGTCGTCTACGAGGCTGCCGTTACTCGGCGCGGGTCTCCGCTCGCCGTTGCCGGCTCGCTGGGTCCCTGCCTTTCGAGCGCCCCGAGGACCTGCTGGACGGCCCATAGCTGTTGGTCATGGTCGTTGCTCTTCGCGGCTGCCTCCAGCCGCGGCGGGATTGTTCCTGATCTTGCTTCCTTTGGATTTCTGATGCAGTCCCACAAGATGTGCGTGTGATCTGCCGGCTCCCTCCGGCAGACTCTACACGTATCGGTCTGGTAGGTCTCGGGGTACATGCGATGCATCAGTCCCGGGCTCGGTAGCGATCCGGTCTGGAGCTGTCTCAGTAGTACCGCCTCCGCTCGACTCAGCCTCGGGTGCGGGGGTGGGAGAGTCCTGCGAGCCAGGCGGAAGGCCTTCGTGATTTCGCTGTAGTCGGTCATGCAGTCCTTGGCTCCGAACCACGTCGGACGGTGTGTTGTCGGGGCGCGGTTGGTTAGCGCTCGCGCCGCTGCGTGTGCCGTCTCTTTGTGGTTCGCACTGCGTTCCGACGCGTCGCCCGCGTGCGCCGGAAACCACTTGATCCTTACTCTTCTGTCTTGCAGTTTAGTCGCTCGTAGTACGCGCTCGGCCGCCCTGCAGACTTGGCCTTTGGCGAAGTTTCGCACCGCCTGTCTCGAGTCACTCAGCACCGTGTAGCAGTCTGCGTCGGCGATGGCCAGGGCGATGGCCACCTCCTCCGCTTGTTCCGCTCCGGCGCTTCTCACGCTCGCTGCCGTCCTCGTGGCGCCGGTCGACGCCTCTATGACGACCGCTGCGAAAGCGTTCCGTTGGTATTCGGCCGCGTCCACGTACCGCGCGTGCTCGTCGTTGGCGTGCAGGTTGATGAGAGCCTTGGCCCTCGCCGCTCTTCTTCCCTTGTTATACTCGGGGTTCATGTTCTTGGGTATGGGGTCGATTCTGGTCTGGCGTCGGACCTCTTCGGGGACGGAGAGCTTCGACTCCGCCTCGTTCGAGTGTCCTATTCCCAGGTCGTCCAGTATCTTCCTCCCGGCTTCGGTCGTGGACAGCCGCTCCAGTTGAGAGGTTCGTTGCGCTTCGGCTATTTCTTCGAGCGTGTTGTGCATCCCGAGTTGTAAGAGGCGGGTCGTGCTCGTGGACTCGAACGGGCCCAGCGCCGCCTTGTACGCTCTCCTGATGATTACATTAATTTTGTTGCGTTCGTGTTGCAGCCATCTGTGGTAGGCTGCAACGTACGCGACGTGGCTGATGATGAAGGATTGGACGAGCCTGATTAGGCTCTCCTCTCTCATGCCAGCCTTCCGGGAAGTGACTCTTTTCAGGAGTCGCATAGCGTTGGCCGCTTTTGCCGTGAGACGGGCGATGGTTTCGCCATTTCTTCCATGCTTTTCGATGACCATGCCTAGGATCCTGATTTTGCTGACCTCGGGGATCACGTTGCCGGATTTGGTTACGATTCTGATTTTTTCGCATTCGCGTTGTCTGGTCTTGCATCTGCCATTGTTGGTAGGTGGGAGTATGAGGAGCTCCGATTTGCTCGGCGAACATCTCAAGCCGGTGCCTTCCAGGTGGTCTTCTATCGCGTCGATGGCGGCTTGCAGAGCGCCCTCGATGTGGGCGTCGCTGCCGCCGGTCACCCACAGTGTGATATCGTCCGCGTAGATGGTGTGCCTGACGTCTTCGATGTCCGCGAGCTTCTCAGCCACTCCGATCATTACCAGGTTGAACAGCATCGGCGAAATGACCGATCCCTGCGGTGTGCCGGTGCTCCCGAGCTTCTTCTCTTGCGTTTGCAGGTCGCCTGCTCGTAGCTCGGCGGTCCTGTCCGTGAGGAAGTCCTTGATGTAGTTGTAGGATCTTTCGCCCATGTTGAGCTTAGAGACTTGGGACAGAATCGCCGAGTGTTTCACATTATCAAAGGCGCTCTTTAGGTCGAGACCCAGGATTGCCTTGTTGTCGCGGGCGCTGCCGCCATTGTCTATGATTTGGTATTTGAGCTGCAGCATCGCGTCCTGCGTGCTGAGGTGCTGTCTGAAGCCGATCACTGTGGCCGGATACAGCCCTTCTCGATCCAGGTAGTCTTGCCACCTGTTGAGCAGGACGTGCTCCATCACCTTGCCCACGCAGGACGTGAGCGAGATGGGCCGAAGGTTGTCCGTGTCCGGTGGCTTCCCCGGCTTGGGTATTAGGATAGTCTTGGCTGTCTTCCACTGCTTTGGTAGCGCGCCCGCTCTCCAGCACTTGTTGAAGTATTTTGCGAGGTTCTCAATCGAGCCGTCGTCGAGGTTCTTGAGCGCCTTGTTCGTGACGAGGTCCGGGCCAGCTGCCGACCGGCTGTTGAGGGCGTGCAGGGCCGCGCGGACCTCCTCGACGTCGATGTCACGATCGAGCTTCGCGTCGGGTAGGCCGCCGTACGGCGCGTGTTGTTCGGTGGGTGTAGTGGACAGGCATTTGTCATTGATGCGCCTGGTGACTTCATCGGCGCCGTGTACCGAGACCGCCCGATGTATGAGCTTGGCGAGTCTGTCCCTTTGGTGCTACTTGGTCTTGGTTTCGTCAAGCAGGTGCCGCAGCAGGTTCCACGTCTTCCCGCTATGCATCTGCCCGTCTGCCGCGTTGCAGATCTCGATCCACTGTTGCGTGCATAGAGCGCGGCAGTGCTCCTCGATCGCTCGGTTGACCTCCGCCACCTTCTTTCTGAGTGTGCGGTTGAGCCGTTGGTTCTTCCAGCGACTGAGTATTGACTGCTTGGCTTCGATGAGATGCGCTAGCCGGCTGTCTACTTTATCAATCGCAGCGTCCGTTTCAATTTCTTTGGTCGCGTCGCGTATGCTCTTGGTGATTTCGGCCGTCCACGTCTCTATGTCTTCGATCCCGTCGTCAGCGTCTGTCTTCTGGCTTCTGGCGTCTCGGAAGGCATCCCAGTCTACCCATCTGTGTGTTTTGATGCTGGTGTCGTTGTGTTCCGGTATGCTGATTTCCACGATGGTGTGGTCGCTGCCGAGGTCGGTTCCCGTGTTTCGCCAGGTGATCGCGGCCCGGACGTCGTTCTTGACGAACGTGAGGTCCGGAGTGGTGTCCCGGGACACAGAGTTACCGATTCTCGTCGTATGCGCCGGGTCCGTGATGAGGGTGAAGTCGAGTTCCATGGCGTCTTGGTACAGGTCGCGGCCCTTTGCTGTGTACTTGTAGTAGCCCCAGGCTGGGTTCATCGCGTTGAAGTCGCCGCAGACGATTAGCGTGTTGCGGCCTGCCGCGGTGCTGGCTCTCTGTAGTATTGTTTTGAATCTCTGTTTTCTCTGCGATGGGTTGCTGTGTGGAGTCCTAGAATGAGGAAGCCACCCATTCGACCACGCGAACGAGATCAATAATCTCGTTGTTCCTAACAACTGTTTCTCCTCCTCCTCCTCCTCCACTAAGGAGTGAGACAGTTACTGCGACGTTTCCTTTTTTCACTAACCACTAGTTTTTTTGTGTGTGCTGGGCTTGAACTCCAGCTTCAGTCGAGCCAACTTTTAACGAACCTGATGGTCACGCAAATCGCGTTCGCTGTATCGGATGTTCGTAGTAAGTGGACTTCCCGTAGCACAGCCAAAATAACTAAGACGACGAAAAGTGGCGTTCATTTCGTAAAAGCTGATACGTGCGCATCCACTTCTTAAAAGCAGAACTAACTGCGGCGCTTTCTAGGCTCTCCAGGGCGGTCGAGTTCTCCTCGCTGAAACCCTTGCTGCCAAAGATCTATTTTAAGGGAAGGGATATAACTAATCGTGGTTCAAGCATCCATGCCCGCTGGTGGCAGGTCGGCCACATTAATCAGATTCCTAGTGGTTGGGGAGCGCTCATGCTTTGCGTGCAACAGCACCGTACGAGGACGTCTCGGCGGAGTTGTCTCGGCACCAAAGTAGTCATCTGAATCAACATGTGGCCAGTTATACACAAACTACGTGGTGCCAAAAATCTGCATGCGTCTCACCAAGTCTGTTTTCGACAGCGTCATCTATCATTCCTGGACCCATACAGCAACGAAAGCAGCGCAGCTCACGCGCGCACAGAATGTATCAGCTGCACTGTCTAGTATCTGGCTGCTCATGGTTACGAAACACCGCAGTGGCACAAGGCCAAAAAGAGAGCGGAAGGGAAGAGGACAAAGGGACAGACCACAACGTTCTCTACTTGGCCTTTCGCCATCGCGCTGTTTCCTAACCATGATGGAAAACCGACTCTCCCATCACATCATGCTTCCATTCTATCTGGCGCTGTTTTGTATATGGTAGCGACACGCAAGGCGGAGCCGACTGGGCAACCGGCGCGTACCACACTGTGTCCAGCAGAGCATTCAGACTTCCCATATCGCTGCCATTGCTTCTTTATTCATGGCAATGTGCAGTGATATCTACTTCTTGTTCGGATGCGTTGACCAGCTGGTGCACATGCAGACAAGCAGCGACCTTGTAGGCGATCGGAGAATGCTTGACCGATGGTTCCCGACAGTTTCAATGACTTCTTTTTATATTTTTTGCCGGGACGGTGTCGCGAGGGATCAGACACGCTCCTTGGTCCCCGCGCTTTCTGGAAGCGCCAGTCTTCCAACTTCTGCGCCGAGTTTAGGACGCGTCCTCGTTCGCTATAACCGAGTTGCCATATCACAGATGTTCCTTGCATCTGAGACAAATCCCCTTTGGCCTAATGCATATTTCGACTGTAACACCGCAAACATTCTTAATAAGCGAGCGTTCGTTATACTTGCGGCCGTTATAAGGGGGCTCGACTCTAACTTCCACTTCTGAGCATGATTCTTTGGTTACGTGCATAGGCTCCAGATAGGCTGGAAAGAATACGTCTACCTTTTTGGGAGTCGCCGCCGCGGTGGCTCAGTGGTTATGGCGCTAGGCTTCTGACCCACCCGAAAGACGCGGGTTCGATCCCGGCCACAGCGATCGATTTTCGATCCATGGAGGCTAAATTCTAGAGGCCCGTGTACTGTGCGATGTCAATGCAAGTTAAAACAGACGGTCGAAATTTCAGGAGCCCTTCACTACGGCATCTCTCATAGCCTGAGTCACTTTGGGACGTTAAATCCCCATAAAACATACCCTTCAGCTTTTCGGCTTTTGACGAAGGAAAATGGACAGAAAAGTGTGCACTACGGTAGCTGCCGCGCGTTGACTGCGTTGCTTTGGACTTCCGTTAATGGCACGCATAGACACACTGAGCTGCTCTGTAGAGGCTGTGGCGAATAGGCTAGTATTAAAAATCGCTGATCGGGAGCATCTCATTGTTTTATGAATTTTCATTGTTTTTGGGCTTCTCTAACTAAAGCCTCCTTTCGATAATAAAGGCGCAACTCCATGGGCTCATCCGAGGCGCACGTGCGCAGCGCCTACGCGTACCAGCGTACGCTGGAGCCGGTCTGCGCATGCGCCAGGCGCAGACGCGAGCGTGCTGCGCCTGGCGCTGGCGCTTGGCAAATATCTGTCCATGTCAGATATTCGCGCCCCGCTCGCGCCGGCGCCGGAAGTGGCTCGCTGGTTTGCGGTCGGTGTAACCAATCAGAGAACGCAGTTCTCCCGGCAGAGCAGACTACTAGAGCTAGATGGAGCAGCTTCTCCAATTAGACGGTGCCCACGTGAAATAGAAATTCCGTGCTGCGTGACGCGCCTGCTTTTATAAATGCGAAAGCATTGGCTCATCGACACGAAAACCCGGCCTCGCCCAAAGAGTGGCAGCGATGCAAAACTCGCGACTGGTTTTTATTTATTTATTTTATTTATAGATACTGCGATCTTGTACAGATCATAGCAGGGTGGGACAAAACAAAATACAAGCATATAAACACACACAAATTCACAACATTTACAGGCACTTTTCAAACAGAAGTAAAGAATTTTGACAGTCTCGCTATTAAGTTTGTTCCAATCAGTAATTGTCCTCGGAAAAAAAAGAATATTTAAAGCAGTTATTTCGCGCGTTCAAAGGGGTGATTGTTAGTGCATGCCTTTGTCTCGTGTTATAACCTGAGGAGTAAGAAAAATAATTAGAGGTATCAACTTTATAATGTCCTTTTATAAGCTGGAAAAAAAACTTTAATCGACAAACACGATTGCGCTCAGTGACGGGGGGTAACCCACTTCGCCTCACGAGCTCACTTACAGATGCACGGCCATATGAGTTAAAAACAAATCTAGCTACTTTATGCTGTATTCGCTCTAATTTCTGAATGTTTGTTAGCGTGAAAGGGTCCCAAATGATTATGGCATATTCTAGTAACGGACGGATGAGGGAATTGTACGCCAATAGACGAACACTAGATGGGGATGACTTTAGGGAGCGCCTCAAGAAAAATAGTTTCCGCATTGAGTTTGCTACTACAGCGTCTATGTGTTTTGACCACGAAAGGTTGTTAGTAATCCATAGGCCCAAATATTTATACTCTGTCACTTCTAATAATGATATGCTGTTAGTACCGTACACAAAATGAAGAGGCATTTTCTTGTTTGTAATTTTCATGAACACGGTTTTTTCAAAATTAATGCACATCTGCCATTTGTTGCACCACGCAACCACCTTCGCTAGGTCATTATTTAGACGCACCTGGTCGTCAACTGAAGACACCATTTGATAATGGACACAGTCATCCGCGTACAGCCTCACGCGAACTGAAAGATCTGCCACAATGTCATTAATAAACAACAGAAATAAGAGTGGTCCCAAAACAGATCCCTGGGGGACGCCAGACATAACCCGGACACTGCTAGAAGAAATATTGTTCAGAGTGACGAACTGACATCTGTTCGAGAGATAAGCTTTAATCCATGCAAGTATCCTGTCGTTTTTAATGTAATAACTTAATTTATGAATTAGTTTGTTATGTGACACCTTATCGAATGCTTTACGGAAATCCATGAATATTGCGTCTGTTTGTTTTCCCTGGTTAATCGACTGAGCAAAGTCATGCACAGTTTCAACTAACTGTGTACTTGTGGAAAACCCACGCCTGAAGCCATGCTGAAAATCGGTAAGTACTTTGTGCTGTTCCAAGAAACCTAATATATGTTTATGAATTATATGTTCTAAAATTTTACATGACGTGGAAGTTAGAGATATGGGTCGGTAATTCTCGATGTGTGCTTTTTTCCGGTTTTGTGCAGAGGTTTAATCGCGGCTGTCCTCCAGTCATCCGGTAAAGATCCGTCATGTAAAGATCTGTTGAATATTACTGTCAAGTACTTTGCGCACCACTCCGCATAGCGCTTCAAAAAAGTGTTTGGTATGTTATCGGAACCTGCTGATTTTTTGACATCAAGGTTCAAAAGCAAATTACAAACACCAGTCTCTGAAATTACAACATCAGATATGGCAGGGAGTGCTGCAGAAAAGTTGGGCAGGCATCCATTATCCTCTGTGAATACTGACTGAAAAAATTTGTTGAACGCAGAACAAACAACAGCCTCATCACGCACACATTTGCCGTCTACTATGAATTCGTTCGTGGAAGAAGATTTGGGCGTGATTTGGCGCCAGAATCTCTCGGGAGACGTTTTAATGAACGAGGGCAGGAGCGTTCCGTAATACATTTCTTTGTCGCAAATTATTTTCTGCTTAAGTTCCTCTGAAATTGCTTCCACAATTGGTTTTAATGATGAATTCCTGCTTGATTTCTTTTTTAACCTTTTAAGCCTTCGCTGCAAGCGTAACGTCTCCCGAGAAATCCAAGGATTGCGGTACACAGACTTTTTTGCAATTTTGGGAACGAAACGGGCAATACAATGGGAGACGATCATTTTAAAAGTGAGCCATAGGTCATTCACACTATCAGTGCTATTCCTAAAATTCTCATAACATAAATCAAGCATGTCCAGAATAGATTCGTCTTCCGCACGCGAAAAATTGGGAAAAAATTGCACGCTAGTTTGACGATCTGGGTACACATTTGACAAGCTCAGCAGCACAGCTTTGTGATCGGATATTCCGTTTGTGACTTCACAGGCTACGAAATTGCGGATGGCACCACTGACAAAAAATAGATCTAGAATTGATCCCGCGGCTCCTTGCATTCTCGTAAAATTATTTACTACTTGCAGCAGGTCAAATGTGAACACAATGTCGAGCATTACAGTATCAGCATTATGGGCAGAGAATGATGAAAAGGTGTTCCAGTCAATATTAGGCAAGTTGAAATCACCAGCCAGTATTAGTCTATCGTCTCTTTTTACATGGCATTGTAAATATGCTCTTAAGTTTTCCAAGACCGCAACCGAAGAGTTGGGAGGCCTGTAAAAAACACCAAGAACAAAGCGAACCCTGTTGATGTATGTTTTGCAAAATATGGCTTCAATGCCTTGAGCATCAGGCATCCTGAAAAGTTGCAATGATGATTTCATTAAAATTGCCACTCCTCCACCTCTTCTGTCACGGTCACTACGAAAAACCTTATAATCTTTAGGTACAAATTCACTGTCAAATATTTCATTGCTTAGCCAGGTCTCGGTAAGCATGGCAACGTCCGCGTCATGTGAGAACAGCATGCCTTCGAGTTCTGCAGCTTTGTTTACGACGCTGCGACAGTTTATGTTAAGGATTTTGAAAGCCAGACTGTTCCCTTGTTGGTGTCACTTTTGGTTCCTCGGGATTTTATACCGAGTGTTTCTTGCATTATCCCATCCGAACATGTTACCGTCGATGTTAAGCTTGTCAAACACCAGCTTAACCTTGGCACCATTGCTCTTTTCCCGAGATGCGCTTTCCCATAACTTTTTTCTGACGTCACGAATTCTTTTTGAGAAGTCTTCACTAACCGAAAACTCTGTGCCTTTCAACTTCGGGCATGCCTTCATTATTGAAGCCTTTTCTCGGTAGTCACTCAATTTTATGATGACAGGGCGATTCTTTGTTGATTTCATACCTATTCTGTGGCACCTTTCTATACTGTTTATTGCCACTCCTAACTTCTCGTCAAAAATTTCCCTTGTTATTTTCTCCCTAAGCTCTGCTTCTGATTCAAACCATGTGACGTCATCAAAGGTTAGAAATTACGGAATGTCGACCAGTAATAGCCTGTACTAGTGTCTGCAACTTCACCTACTACAAAGGGCTATATTTGGAATAGAATTAGAATAGAGTTGAAAAAAGAACGGAAATAGAATTTATATAGTTGGAATAAAATTAGAATAAAATTGGAATGAATTGCAATTCCTTTGCATTACCGGCACGCAAGTTACTTAAGCCCTTAGATGACGAAATGACGTCTGCCCTTAGTTTCTTGGAAGCGCAGTGCCAGATGGTCACGAGAACCTTATCTCCATCCCACCCATGGCGAACTCATTTCGCTCTGTTTTTAACGCTATAGCGTGAAAAGCTTGGTTGTCCAGAAAATCCGCTGTCGGCGTTGTCGGCGTCGCCATTGTGAGCGAAAAATCGTGAGAATGGCTCTGGTGATGGTCCCCAGAGAGCAACCTGGGAGGCAGGTGGGCCACTCAGGTCACGTGACCCTGCGGCTTCATCACAGCCTGCGCAGCGGATAGTGAGCAAACTGCCCACCGTGACAGGTGGCAGTTAAATTAATGTTGGTCGCTCGCTCGGGAACCACAATCTTGGTCGCACAAGGCCCACCTCTGGGAGCCCCTGCCATGGCAGGGCAGTGGCGCAGCGCTCAACCGCTGCACCACTGCGCCAGGAGGGGTATGATGACTCCCAGGGATCTATGAATGTAAAGTAGGCAATGACCTTCTGCATATATGGACATTAGCCAATTAACGCTGTCACGTCGTACCTTCAAGATGGCGCATAAGTGTCCCCTCCATTTTTTCTCATTGTTTAAATACAGCATTCGAGCGCTGTACGGATGGTGACGCGAACTGTACACTCGTAGACTCTTACTGCAGGCGCCTAGAAATAGACTCATGAAGAAAAATAGCGCGAAGGAAAACGGGGCGACGCATTATTGTGAGGCTGGGTGAATGCCCAAATTCTCTCGAGGAGCAGTATGTACCTGTTTTGGAGTGTGGCTTTTCAAAACTCAGTAGGAATTGCAGCTAGTGGCTTTTTAGAACACCTCTTAATTTACCTGACGTCTACCTATGGCTTGTGGAATGATAAACCCCACCTCAACAAGGGGGGGGGGGGGGGGATATGTTTCAGCTCTTGTGTCGCCATGGTGGTAGGTGACCTCTTTCTAGCCAAGCTAGAGAAACCGTGATGGAAACAGTAGACAATATGCAAGTAGTTGAGGCTTTTATATACGTTGACGAATTCCTGACTTCTATTGAAATCGACCAGGATTCCCTTGAATCCAGGGCTTTTAATATATTCTTCATGTTCAAAGCTTTAACCCGCTTGTTCTTCGAGCTATCTTGTAACAACAAGCTCAAATTTCTGGACATCACTTTCATCCTTCACCTTGGTCATACCTGCAGGGTCCTTGAACAACGCAGGGTCCTTGAACGACTCCCTTACTTTCCAAATCAGCCCGTTCCAAGCTTTTTAAAAGAGCCCTCTAAAAAAAAACAAACGCAGGGCTTCCATACATGCACACCGCCTCTCACAAACTGAAACAAATTGAGACACTATGAGAGATACCAGTTGTTTTGTCAGCTCCTCAGAAGTTAGACAGGCTATGCACGTTAAACAGGCGTGACCATCACGTGCGTAATGAATGCAGAAAGAATCGTCAAATTCTTTTTTCTCGTCTCCATACAAGGCCTTGTTTACCAAGACTCGCTTTCGTGCGGGCCAAACCGGCCTATGGTGTAATGACCGCCTTGGAGAGCATAATGGTTTTGTAAAAGAATAAGGACGAACAAGGCGGACAACTTGTAATACATTGCAACCCACGTAAACATTGTAGGCCACTTTTCTATCAGTGTTTTTTAGTGGCAGAGTGGAAGGATAGGCGCACGCGACAGTTACTTTTGAAGCGGAAAGGATAGCCAGACTAAGCAGAAACTGCTTTGCATGTGCACGCCATTTTTCAGTCTTTCAAAAAAAAAAAAGAAAATGACAGTGGCTTAGTTCTGCTATGCCAGGATATACGTAGCGTGAGGTATTGGTGTATCTTGGATAGGCTTGTTGTTATTAGCTTGGTTTCATGTCCTGTTAAACCTTGAAAATCCGGTACGTGTAAGTATGACTGAATTAAAGACGAGAAAATGTGCAGTATCAATTGTCATTGTCAGTGAAAGTGGCAGGTTGGTGCCATTTTTCATACGCTCAACGGCTAACTGCCACGCGGCAGCCTCGGGGTCCGATGAATTGAGTTTTTCAAATCTCGTGCGCCGCTAAGCAGTGGCCCGACTCTATTTTTACTCATGGAACACGGCGCAGTAGCTGTGTATCCCTCCACATTTATACACGCGGCACTATCTCCTCGCGCATGCGCACCAGCCCGCTGCGGCGAGTGGCGAGGTGTCCACATCTCGGTGGACACCTGAACCAGAGGGAAGGCGCATAACTGCCCCTTGGAACAGTGGACACATCAACCATGCTGTAAGCTAAGTGGCGGTAGGGACAGTTGTGCCAGAAACGCGGCGCTGAAGCCATAGGCCGTCGGCGTTCGTTGTGTTCATTGGCGCTGACAACGTTTTACACTCCGGTCGTTTTAAAGAAAGGAAGTACGCATAATGGCTCCCTGGGTCAGTGGACGCCGAGCGCGCGCGGCGAGGCACGTCAGCTTTCCGTAGTGACGTCACTTGCTCCTCGCGCATGTGCAGTATTATGGTCGACAGAGGGAGCACGCGAAATGGCGAGACTGTCGCCAATGTAGCTCACGCTACAAAAAAAGAACTTGCTTATCGTCGCTCCCTCTGATTATGTGCACGTCTTTCGATTTCGCGGCAATGCAGCATGCATAAGTAGTTGCGCCTTTTCCGCGAATACACTTGTTGGAAGGTACCGCTGTGTGTCCATCTCTTTCACAGTCCCTTGTCCTTTGATGCGCTGCCACTCAGAAGTACGAAACAAGTGAAGTTTCGAAGTTACTGGAGTTTTTTTTTTATTTGAGACATTTTGAAGTGTCTTTGTGGACAACCTGGATATTCCGGTCGATGTTCCAGGTGCCCACAAACTTTTTCGGACGACTGAAATCGCAACACACCTAAATTTCGACGCTCATTTCCACGGTCGTAGCCAGACACTGAATGGTGTGTTGGGCAGATCGCCTCAGTCGTGTTAAAAGCACGCACTTGAGCTTGGGTCTTCTGCGCTTAATCTGCCCAGAAATTAAGCTTTGTTGTTATATTTGCGTTCCGAAAACTTTCGTGGGCAACTGTACAATGTCGGAGATTTTCAACCGCATTGTCCGATCGCTTTGAACGTAAACGACACGCTTGCAAAATGATTTGCCGGGCTAGTTGGTTCATTTCTGAATTAGAGTTAACTGCGCGAAAGGGTTACGCTTCTAAGGACTGTACTTCTAAGGACTGCGCTTCTAAGTGTCGTGAATATGTCTCCCTGGTGTCCTAACCCTTTCGCGCAGTTAACTCTTTAATTCAGACGCCCTTGGACTCGTTACCCTCGAGCGTTCTCGGAAACGTTTCCCACAGCCAAAGCCGAGGGATGACAGCACCCTCGCAGGGGATGTGAACCTAGCTCGACGTTGCAGTTTCATCCGTCATGGCTTCCGAGATCACCAACACATGTGGTGATCAAATCTCGGAGGCCATGCAGCACGTAATCTCGGAGGCCATGCTTCCGTGCACTAAGTGCGGTCTGGTTTGCGTCTCCCAGGGGCGCTGCTATCGGGCGATGACGAGGCGCTGGCCGAGAGCGCACTGCGGTATGCCGTGGACCGCGTCAACACGGACCCGGTGCTGCTGCCCGAAGCCAAGCTGTCGCTGCAGGTGGAGCGCCTCGACGAGAACGGAGGCACGCTGCAGGCCTACCGAAAGGGTGAGCCAGCCACGTGACACTCACTGTCAGTAGGGCCATTTTTTTTCCTACACTGGCTACACTAGTGTAGCCAATGTATCATGATTTTATGATATATTTGTTACACCAGTGTAGCCAGTGTAGGTAAAAAAAAATGTCCCTAGTATAAATGCTCTGCCGCATTTGCCAGTTCTGTTTGCACTCGAATGCTACTTGCACTGAGCTTTCCTCAGTTCGGACAACCCGCTATGTCCGAATGCGATCGTGTGATGTATGTATTCTTTCAGGAGATTGACTTGTCGTCTTGGAGACTTCGTTCACGATGCTTATGTCCTCACATTCTGTTCACCTTACTGATGCAACGTGTCGTTAAGTACAATTTTGTGCCGCCGCGGTGACTGAGTGGATATGGCACTCGGCTACTGACCCGAAATACACGGGCTCCATCCAGGTGGCGGTGGTCGAATTTCAATGGAGGCCAAATTCCAGAGGCGCGTGTACTGTGAGATGTCAATGCACGGTAAACAACATCATGCGGTCGACATTTTCGGAGTCCTCCACTACGGCGTTTCTCATAGTTTGAATCGCTTTGGGACGTTAAACCCACATAAATCATCAACTGCAATTTTTCAGGGTCGTACCACCAATTTCAGCGTTCTGTCTCTCATTACGGTTTGAAATAACCCTCCCAGGCTGCTCACTGGGGACTACCTGCCAGGGCAATGCCCGTGATTTTTCCCTCACAACGCGGACATCGGATTTTCGATTTTCCGGAGAACGGGGTCTGTAACGCTATCGTAATAACACTGCATTTATGGTGATGAAATTGAAAACATTTCGGTTTGGTTTGGTTTATGGGGTTTAACGTCCCAAAGCGACTGAGGCTGTGAGAGACGCCGTAGTGGAGGGCTCCGGAAATTTCGACCACCTGGGGTTCTTTAACGTGCACTGACATCGCACAGTACACGGGCCTCTAGAATTTCGGATTTGAATTAGGACTTGTACATCACGTAAGCAGCGCAAACAGCGGAGTGAGTGCTCGGCATATAAAAGCAGCCAACTTAAATGCATCAGCATATCGAAAAAGTGTGCAGCACGTAGTTTGTGTGACTGGAGCACCTGTACTACGCTGCCAGACTTGCGCGCTTAGCTTCCACTAACGGGATCTGACGCGCGATTCTCGTGGCATTGACGTCGTTAGTAAATTGTCAACTTTGTTTTACTTTCTGATGGTCTCGGGCATGAGCGAAGAAGTTCTCCTGCGCAGTTTTGCTTATTTGCGCATGCTCGCATGAAAATACTATTACACGATATATTCATTTTCCTACCCATTCAAGCATACCTACATATTGCCTGCGGCTGGTTTGTATGGTGAATGTGGCTGCAAATTCGGAATAAGGGAGACCTGTGTGTTTATAACGTGTAGTTATGTTCCGCGTCCCATTTTAGATGATTTTCCGTCTGAGATTGTTTGAACCAGCGAAAAAACTGGAACCATTGAGATTACTTCCGAACTATCCCTCGGCAAGGGAAATACACGTGTAACGAATGCTGCTGTGTTTTCGGCCTTCGTATCCTTTGTAATTACGCGCACTAAGATGTGCTACACGCAGTGCACATTTTTTATTGTTTTATTCTGCAGTAAACTGCGGTATTTAAAAGTGACCTGTAATTTTCATGTACCTTAGGTCCCCTTTTCGCTAAAGCGCGGCTATCATGATTTCGGTCTCGCGCTTTGCGAGATGGGGCACAGTTGACCTGGAAGACGACGATCTAGCACTAGCACTATAGAGGTTATCGACCGACATTACCACTATGTCGAGGACAACAGCCGCTTCCTTCTGCCTGGCTCCAGGTCTTCAAGAACGTCTCCATCAAAACGATATCACATTATGTGCGGCGAAGCATCTAGTTTGAGGCACTGACGTTTCGAGGATGTGGATACACAATAGAGAAATCCAGGGTTCGACGGAAACCCGTCTGGTCGGGAAAATTCATGGCGGGAAATAAGAAGCCCCGACCAATCGTTAAACACAAACAAAAATACGTTTCGGCTCCGTTACGGGTGAACAAGGCTCCCGTAGCGGAGCCGATACGTCTCTTTGTTTGTGTCTAACGATTGGTCGGGGCTTCTTATTTCCCGCCAAGAACAAAGGAATATCTATATCTTAATCGCTGTCGATTAAATTACCGCGATTAAAATTCGGACCGGAAGGTTTGCCGCGAAGCCTATATGCGCCACACGGATCCATTCTTCAGAGCGTAACATCGTTTGGGAAGGCATGACAAGGCGAATCCCTTCGCCCGCCGCACTACTGTTACAACCGTTAGCGGAATAGTACTTTGGCACCCTTCGCTGGTCTGGCAGCCGCGTGAATCGAATTCGAGCTGAACGGACTCCGGACACAAGCGGCAGCACTCGCAGCGCGTCCCTGCTGCTGCCACTGAAGCGGCTGGGCCGGACGGGCGCGAAGGCAGGGAGAATCATGACGCCACTGCTTCCGAGGAGCGGTAGTTTAGGGCGCCGCCGACCGGTGCACCAGGTAAAGGAAAAAAATGAGAGGAAAAAATGCTTTCCGCTGGCTTCGTGCAGAAAACGATGCGGTTTCAGTCGACTTAGGAACTCCAGCTTTCATTCCAGTATGAAAATAGACCACCTATAATTTAATGCAGTATCCCTCTAAAGGCCGAATCCATTGGCGCTTTTCGGCGCGCGTCCTGCGCGCTTGGGGGCCCACGTGTCGGACAGAACAGGTCTGCGCATGCGCGACGCGTCAGCCGCCGCCCAGCGCGTCCACGACGCTCGTATCCGAATGTGACAGATATCAGCGCCTGCGCACGGGCGCTGGCGCGCGCGTCGGAAGCGGGGTCCGGTTTTCAACAATCGGAGGACCGCGGGGCTTTCGGAGACTCTTTTCTTCATGGCTGAAAGCTCTTTCAGGTTCCACAAATTTTCTCGGAATCCTTGCAGCTGCCCAACCATCTTTTGTTCACGGCTTGACATTTTTTCAGCCGGCTCGCGAGGGGGAGTGAGCCAGCACCAGGAGCATGGAGATGCATGCCCCTTTTCGACGCTCGTCGCGGCGCGTGCTGGGCGCGCAGGCGCTCCGCGCGCACGCTGGGGACGTGGTCATGGAAGGTAATAGCAGCGCAAAAAAACGGGGACACAAGAGAGACACAACCAACAGGACAGGCGCTGATCAGCACAGGATCAGCGCCAGTCCTGTTGGTTGTGTCTCTCTTGTGTACGCCGCCGCGATGGCTCAGCGGTTACGGTGCTCGGCTGCTGTCCCGAAAGACGCGGGTTCGATTCCGGCCGCGGCGGCTAGAATTTCTTTGGAGGAGAAATTCTAGAGGCCCGTGTACTGTGCGATGTCAGTGCACGTTAAAGAACCCCAGGTGGTCCAAATTTCCGGAGCCCTCCACTACGGCGTCTCTCATAGCCTTAGTCGCTTTGGGACGTTAAACCCCATAAACATAAACCTAACCTCTCTCTTGTGTCCCCGTTTTTTGCGCTGCTATTACCTTCCTTAAGATGAACCACCGACTAGCCCATACAAAACTTTTGGTGGTCATGGAGTTGGGGCTTCAGAGGTGCCGCCTGTTGCGCATGCGAAGGAGCAGCGCATAGCTAGCGTGCCGGGGCCGCCGCCGCTGCCGTGCGCTCTCCATCTCTTAAGAGCGTACGTTGTTGGACTAGTCGGTCAATCATGATGAATACAAGGGGGGTACTGCGCACAAAAAGACAAGGACAAGAAGATAACACAACAAGCGCAGCAAGCGCTTGTTGTGTTATCTTCTTGTCCTTGTCTTTTTGTGCGCAGTACCCCCCTTGTGTCGCCTATCTCCTCTCCGCTCCTCTCCGATGCGCAGTAGCGGCGCACCGCTAACGTGCCGGGGCCGCCGGCAAGTTCACGGGTGGGTGCACTTGCACCCCAGAGCTGCCGAAGGTACGGTGATACTAGCATACAGCCGAGGGCAAGGTGTCGGGCTGCGCGTCAGATGATTGGGACTCTGAAGAACGCGAAGGTGGCGGGGAACGGCGGCGTGTCCGGAAATTTAGCGACGAACGGCGCGGTAAGGGCGGCATCGAGCCTCCTGGCAAGAGCATCAAGTCAACATTCGATGCTAGCAAGGTGGGAGTCCGATGTTGTAGTTGGAGGCGGACTGGTCACAGAGCTGACGTTGGGGAGCCGTGAGTAGTCCGCAACACAGTCAGCGAGCTTGTCTAATGAAACATCACCCGCAGCGGCGAGGATGGGGACCATGTACTGGGGAAGACGCTGAAGGAACAACTCAGGCAGAAGGGGGCCGTGCGGAGCAGCGGAGTCTCCAAGAAGCTGGAGCATGCGACGGAGGAGCTGCGATGGGCGGCTGTCACCAAGCTCTGTAGCGCTGAGGCGCTGCTGAAGTTTGCTGCGCTCGGACGCTGACCTGTGGTCGATGATAGCCGCCTTCAACGTGTCGAAGGGTCGAGCCAATTCCGGCTAGCTGATGACGTCCACCAAGTCCGCAGCGACGTCAGGAGGCAGGGACAACACGAGGTGGAGTAACTTGGTCTCCTGGCTGGTGTTGGTTCACAGCTGGAAATGCGCCTCAACCAGTAGGAGCCATGCGCGGGGGCTATTGGGTCAAAATGGCGCCAGGCTGACTGGCTGGAACGCGGCCACCGAAGCACCGAGAGGCTGAGCGTTCTGGGACAGGTCGCCGCCGGTAGGAAGGGTGGAAGAGCCGGCGGAAACCATGAAGGAGGATGGGGTTGCATGTTCGAAACCGGGTCGCCAAATCTGTCGGAGCCAAGGAGAGGAAGAACCAGCTCTGACAGCGTTGAGGTTCGAACTGCCTTTTAATTGCTGCTGTTGTTGTTAGCCTTTGAAAAGATGGCTTTGCGCTGCTCGCGCTGCGGCGGTCTAGCCAACTTCCTCCTTCTTGTCCGGCGCCACGTTCCATGGCCTGCGAGCCGAGCGCGGCGCGAGGGGCGCTACAGGCGCATGTGTGGAAGAGAAAGAAAGCGCGCATGTTTTAGAGGTCGAATGCACAAAAGAAGAAGGTGAAAATGCACGTCGTCTCCCCCCGGCCCGACGACCGACCTTCGGAGGCGCTGTATGTGCTGGTGGCCGTGACGCTGAGCGTCGTGCTTGTGGCCGCCTGCATGGGCTCGGCGCTGTTCACGAGACCGGAGGACCTGCGTGCCGACACCGCCCTCTGGTTACTGCCCATGAGAAACCTCTCCGCATATGCGAGGGCTTCCGGCGAGTGGATCCTCGACCCGGACTCCGTCGACGACGAAGACGACCAGCAGCCGGGCTAAGGGGATGCAGCGGACGCCTGTGCGCGGTGCTGAGTGACTCTTTGTTTGCGCGTCATCGGGCCGTGCGCCCTTTGTGCCCTCAATGCACATTCCAACAGTGACTCGCGTTCGCGTTCTTTTGTACGTGTGTGCACGGTTGGGCTGCGGTCTCCTCAGTAATGCGAGGTTTGTCGCATTTATTTTTCACTATAAAAAGGAATGGGCTGTTCATTTGCCGTGAGTGTTCGAGTGACGTCAGCCTTGGACCAATAAGCGTTAGCAGTCATCTTGGTGCAGCTGGAGTGTTGGATAGGACGCTGCGGAACCCGAGTACGACATGAGGCAGAGCTGGCGAACGATGTAGGGGGCGTAGGAGGCGACGCAATCTGCAGCAGTGCCTGGACAGTGCTCTTGGGGAAGAGGACCACATTGACCGATAACAGTGTACTGGGGACTCGTTACAGCCGCCCGTCTGAACTGCCAGAGGAGCCGCGACGCTTTCTTTTTTGGGAGAACTGTTTCTGTTGCAGAGTAAATGACATCGCATTTAAAAGACCTGTTGAGTTCTGTGGATGGATTTACGTCCTAAATCGCTTCTGCAGTGTACACAACGGGAGAAGTATATTGTCTTTGCAGCTGCTGGTAGCGCTTTCCGTAGAAATCTCGTGCATTTAAGTCGTCGTGGCCAAGCTTTCTCAATGACAGCTGTTGCACAAACTGTCCATTGTCTCCATGGTTTCGTCTATAAGCCCTTCCTTCGTGACGTATTGAAATGAATCAATGTCATCGGAACAAGTAGAAAGATTTTCGGGTAAAAAGCTTCTTTTGCAGCCTATCAAGGATCGGAAAACCGTTGCAAGCAGTGACATCGACGTATCAGGAAACATACATGATGCACGAAAAAGATGAACCGAGCAAAAAAAAATAAAAGAGAGATAGGGCAAGAGGGAATGCAAGGATGTTAACCAGAACAGTGTTCTGGTTGCTTGCACTGTACTGTCACGTGCTGGTGACGGCATAATGTAACAATAGCGCATAAGGAACACGAGGGACGGAAAGGAAACGACGCAGACAAGCGCTAACTCGCAACTGGGGTTTATTGCCGACATACATACTGGTGAACAGCGCAAAAAAGGCGGGACAACAACAAGACCGAAACACCCAATTTATACACGTCACTTTAAAAACACAAAAACAAAAACACGCAGCCCGTCGTCTTCCTTGTGCGCTATTGTTACATCACGGCAGTCTGGCATTCGGGAATACAGCGAAAAGGGCTTCCTGAATAAACTGTTTATTGGGCTGATCTGCACCGACAAGTAATGAATGACACAGCACGGGCGGTAGCAACAAGCGTAGTCGGCGGTGCTCAACTTGGCAATTTCCTCACTGGCGTCCCAGAACCCTCCTCGCAGCGTCGCCTCTCCTCCTCCGCTCTTTTCTCCCTTCTCCTCTTTTTTTCTTTCACGGCTGTTGCGCTCTTCGGTCTATTCCTCCGGCGAGTCTGCCTCCGCGCACCGCCGCCGCGAATCTGCGCGTCTTCTGAACCGCGGCCTGGTCAGCGCGCCTCTCAATGTGCTGACGCATGAACACGTAGGTGGTGGTGGAAACGTTTATTGCCAGTGATGTAAATCGTAGGGGGCGCCTGGTTTGCCGCAAAAGTTTGCATGATTACGAGAATTGGTCTGGGTATCGGGCATGCAGCAGTATTGGGTATTGAGCAGTCCGGGTTTGTAGTTGTCGCCAATGTGCAGCCTGCGCTATGGTGAGGGACGGAGCGGGGGGTGCGTATTCCCTTCTTTTGTCTCGGTAATACGAGAGAATATCACGGAAGGAGACCAGGTAGTGCGCGGGCCGCGGGCGAACGGACCGTCGTGTGAATCGCCCTTTAACGCCATTTTAAGTACGTGCGCAGTCGCCTTCTTTGCGCGAGGAACGTGCCGGCCACACAAATGGCTCGAAGGGCAACGCGAAAATCGCGAGCCGGCCGCCCTAGAAGCTCGCCAGGAGAAGAACAGCTGTGAAAGACAATACGAGCAGAATCGCTTTATTAAGGCGAAAGCCTTTAATGCCTCATACTGTCGTGAGCAGGGAATGCACTACCTGGTCTCCTTCCGTGATATTCTCTCGTATTACCGAGACAAAAAAAGGGAATACGCACCCCCCGCTCCGTCCCTCACCATAGCGAAGGCTGCACATTGGCGACAACTACAAACCCGGACTGCTCAATACCCAATACTGCTGCATGCCCGATACCCAGACCAATGCTCGTAATCATGCAAACTTTTGCGGCAAACGAGGCGCCCCCTACGATTTACATCATTGGCAATAAACGTTTCCACCACCACCTACGTGTTCATGCGTCAGCACATTGAGAGGCGCGCTGACCAGGTCCAGAAGACGCGCAGATTCGCGGCGGCGGTGCGCGGAGGCAGACTCGCCGGAGGAATAGACCGAAGAGCGCAACAGCCGTGAAAGAAAAAAGAGGAGAAGGGAGAAAAGAGCGGAGGAGGAGAGGCGGCGCTGCGAGGAGGGTTCTGGGACGCCAGTGAGGAAATTGCCCTCAACTTAACGGGGCCGTGCGACGTAGGCAAATCGTGAGGTGTTTATTCTTTGTATGCAGAGTAAGGTACATTGTGTCGCGACGCAGCGGCCATTTTCGGCAGCGGAAATGAGGTGACATCTATGTTGTGCGCTGCCTTTCTGATTGGTCGGCCGTCCAGTTTGAGTATTAATCCTTTATACTCGCGAAGTGGATCGAAAATATTATTTCTCTGAGTACTGAAAGCTTTTCGCATGCCACAAAAACTGTAAGGAAGCGAAAGTGAACGAAAACTAATCAGATATCGCTATTAAGTACGGCACTTTCCATTGCGCTTCAAGACTTCGGGGGGGGGGGGGGGGGGGGGGGGGGGGAGTGCCGTTCAAACTACACCAAGAAGGCAGCGAAAAAAATAAAATCCAGTCGACAAACCTTGCCCAAAAATGTGAGCAGAAAGGCTGGACAAGAAACGGCAGGGGCGAGACGGGGGGGGTTAAAACGCAACAGCCTTCTAATCCTACCAAGAAGGAAACATCGAGGAGTTTCCTTTGTTGTTAGTCGCCCCTCTTCTGTCTACGGCGCCGCGTACATGGTGGGACGACGCCATCAAAATGTGCGGCCGTGGGCTGTCCCGACAAAAGTAACAATTATGTGCAAGTTTCCTCTGCGTGTGCGCTAGGTGCGGTTCTGATTGGTAGCGCCCAATCTTAGTACTGGGTGAGCGAAACGCCTTTTCGTCTAATCATTTATTTTTAATTTTCTAAGTGAATAACTTTTGCCTGCATTTTCAGATTTCAATAATAGACCTTTCCACAAATTGCAGCGCCGCGCCATCCCCTAGCGGATCCGCGCAAAGCATGATGGGAGAAAGGAGCGGTCGCCGCCCGCGTCGTCTGCTGTCAAGCGTGTTGCTGTGTTGTGCCGCCGTGTTCAGCCGTTGTGCGTCTTCTCGTGCGCGTTGTAAATGTTGCAGCGCACTGCTGTGGTGGTTATCTCTTAGTCTTTCTGCAATTATGTGGGGATTTTTTTAGACATTCGACATGTCTGCAGACTAGAATCGCGGTGGCGGTCAAAGGTGCTGCGTGCCCGGCTGTAGTAACAACACGAGAAAGGACATCAACATTTCATACCACGTATTCCCCAAGGACAAGAAGCTGAAGCTAGAATGGGTGCGCAGGATAAGTCGGCAAGGTTCGCAAGGGCGATTTACCCTGTGGAAGCCTTCGAAACACCACAAAATATGTGGTACGCATTTCAACACTAGCGGGCGCAAGGGATACATGGATCGTCTCTCCACGATCTTTCCACACCGAGTGTATGCGGAACGGACGCCTGCTGTGATTACGCAGAGCAATGGGCACATGCGAATCTCCAATTTCGACTGGTGACCGGGGCAGAGGGCGTCACGACTAAGTACGGCCAGGACGCCACAACCGGCAGCCTGAAGGCCGCCCGTAATGCTGCTGCTTAATTTTCGTTTTTTTTTTTGGGGGGGGGGAGGGGGGCTTTTATGAATAAAGTTATTCACCACCACCATGGGCACATGGCGGCGAGGGCTCTGTGTATACATGCATTGGGAGAACGCCGGTCTGCGTCTGCTGGTGCTCGGCTGGTGATCCGTGGCCGCGGAACGCAACATCCGACTGTGTCACGCTTACTGTGTCAACCAACTGTGTCATGTTTAGCAAATAGCTCGTGTTCTTTCTAAGGGAGTACTTGAAGATTATATATTACAGCAGTGAACATTTACCGCGTCAGCATGAAATTCACCCAGGAGTGCGCCGATGAGGACAACTGCACTCATACTGTTGTTTACATCGCTGCGTACGAACAGTTAGTACTCGTTTTTATGACATAAAACGCAATCGGCGCTTTAGTTCTATTAATCAACCTGTTTTCTTTTTTACCGGCTGTAGCCGTGCTTGTTTACGCAGTGCGATAATGTGTGGGAAACGATGGTGCGATCGCACGCCTGAGAAACACTTAACAACCGCGGGCTGTTAACATCGCGCAGGACCGGCGCTTCTCGTTTTTTGTCCCGGCTTCCTCCGACGTGACCAGTACTTTATATTAAACTACTTTATCCAGAAGTATGTTTGGCGACCGTTCTTTTTAACTGAAACGGCCTAACTTGTCATCCACAATCTAGCGACGGCGACGATCTGCTGCTGGCCGTAAAGCACGGCTCGGCAGTCTGGGTCACACCGGCGTTTCACGTTCATCATATGCGGGCCCAGCGATGTAAGCAATAATTAATTTCAGGTCACTATTGCCAAAACTACACTCGGTGACCATTTTCATTCGCTAAAGCTAGTGATTCGCTCATCACAACCGCCGCAATCACAGATCATATCCCACGGACCCGCTAGGCCTAGTCGTCGCGGAAGGGAAGGGAGTCGTCGTCGACTGAAATTAATTTGGCAAGCGCTTATCGCTGGTGACTGTTCAGGTGTGCACATGTGAAATATGGTCGTTCGTTTCGCTCATTTAGAAGCGCGAACATATTTGCACCGCCGCCTCATCACCGTGCTTTCGCTCAGCCGCCGACAAGGCTGACCGTCCGCCGATCGGATTCGTCGGTGTCTTTGGCCTGAAAAACGTGTCCCACTGCAATCATATTATAGTAAACTATATATTTCACTATAATCACATGCTGCTGTTGACCGTGATAGTGTCGTTGTCGGAGTAGTGTGACCACCGCCGTCGTCATCGTTGTACACTGAAAACGAGCTGAGGCTTTCGAATGCGCTTGGAAGGTTTCGTGTAGCACCGCGCGCGTCCGACGAGTCCGAATGTCATTCCAGTTTTCGAATGTCATTCGACTCAGATGTCATTCGAACGTTCCCGTGTAGCACAGGTATAAGAAACAGCGATGGCGACGAGATGGCAGAGGAAGGCTTTCCGGTGATCAGGCGCAGTCGGAGAGACGGAACGAAAAGACGCGAGCGCGGCGCCGCGGCGCTCCGTTTTCCCAGAGTGCTTTGCGCGGCCGCTTGGTGGCGCGGCGGAATTTGTGGAAAGGTCTATTCTTCTTGCACTGGTCTCAGGAACGCGTGATGAAACTATTTAATGATATTAATCGGTTCTGAGGAAAGCAACGCGGTTCAACCAAATATCGAGATACGGGATGCGTCGTAACCATAGCAGTCTCGAACAACGTCGAATCGGTTCTGCCTGGGTGAGATCATTCGAGATAAATCTGTTGGCGCCTATCACCACATACAAAATGATAAAGCCTCGTACTGGCAGCTTTGAAGAATGAACAAACAACCATTAACAAGCTTTGCGTCCTTATCCCAAGCATCAACAAGATATTTACAACGAAAAGAAATGTGACAAAAAAAAAATAAAGATTGAAAGTGCAAAAACTCGGCAAAGACACTTCGACCGCTTACGCGTGAGAATGCGAAGAAATCAAAGCGCTGAGTCATGCTACTTTGCAGAATGATCATGTCATTGATCATGACTATGAGCTATGATCATGGGTTATGATGATCATGATAATGACTAAAACACTAGAATAACACAGTGCTCACATCTGCATAAACTACGAGCCTCGCCCGGTGGTCTACTGTAACGATGTCATTATATCCTCTTCTTCTCCACATGAAAATGGCACATACTCACGCGGGGGGATTGGCCAAGGTGCGGTGGTGAATGCCAAGGAGGTATATGCGCGGGGGACAAAAACTAAAAAAAACTAAGTAGAATAGTAGAATGATTGAAAAGAGAAAATATATATGAATTGTTAAAATTTTTCAATAAATAAACAAATTAGATATACCAAGAGTAAAATTAAATACGCTTTTGGACATGCGATGAATTTTATATGGAGTTAACAGGGTAAGCGACCAGTTGCAATGATGCAATCATGAAGGTAGCCGCAAATAGTGCTAAGCATTGCGCGTCAACCTCTTCTTCATCTGTCTATATTCCGCACATAATCCTCACGTTGTAGTCGTGACAGAAACGTGGCTGCATCCTGATATTTATGATTCTGAAATAACACCCTGTGGTTAAATGCTTTCCGGAGAGACAGAGATGGCCGGGGTGGTGGCGTTGCCATATTATACAAAGAGTCTTTGCGGGTCTCAAGGTTGCCAAACATTGAGGGGTTAGAAAGTGTTATACTCAAAGTATTTCTTGAGGAATGTCACCTAATTATTGGAGGATTCTACCGTCCCCCGAATTCGAATAACATATTTCTAGAAAAGCCTAATGAATTCCTATGCCGAAACGAAATCCGCTCAGCCAATTTGTTATTGATGGGTGATTTCAACTTTCCCTCAGTAGATTGGTTGCCTGATACTCCGGTGGCTCTCACTGGTGCCTCCCAACTATTTCTCGACGTAGTGTTCTGTCATAACCTGACACAACTAGTCACTGAGCCCACCTGTGTACAAAACGACTCTCAATCAGTTCTGGACCTGTTTCTTGTTTCTGGCAACCTGCTACGCCGAACACCACGTGTGACTGTCTTAGAGGAAATATCAGACCATAAAATGTCAAGTTTAACTTTGCAGTTGGGCCCTATATCAAAGCTCCAGAAGAGAGAGTCAATTATCTCGATCTTCTCACGTGCAAGTGATGTCGATATCTTAGATGCACTAGACACTTCATTTTCTTCCTTTTCGTGCTTGTACGAAACACAGAGTACCTCCGTTGAGCACATGTGGTGCTTCTTCAAAAAGTTAGTTCACCAATTTATAAGCGATTTTGTGCCAATAAAGCGGAAAATTTTGCGCACTAGCAATCCTTGGATGACAAAAGATATTGCGCGTCTGGGACGTAAGCTTAATAAAGTGAGACAACAACACTCAAAGCGTCCGTCATCGGCCACTGCAGATAAGATTTCCATGCTACGCCTGTCGTTGCGGAACGCTATCAGTACAGCCAAACACCAATTCCATACTGTACGTATGAAAAATTTCCTTGTTTCTTCTCCAAGCAAGTTCTGGCGACATCTCGCGCCACGCAAGAAATTGATTCTTGGCCTTTCTGCAGACAGTGCGGGTATGCACGACAAGTTAGAAACAGCGCAGGCGCTCAACTAGTACTTCAGCTCAGTATTCACTCACGATGACGGCTGCAGGCCACATTTTTCTTCTTTTGATGATCTGGCACCAATCAGTGACATTTGCATAACTGAGGAAGGTGTGCTAGCTCTTCTGCTTAACTTGGACACAAAGAAGTCGCCAGGGATTGACGAAATACCTAATGCCTTTCTGGTACGGTACGCTGAATGGTCCGCCAATTATTTAACTTTAATATTTAGGAAATCACTAAACTGCTCTGAATTGCCAAGTGATTGGAAACTCGCAAAAATCACCCCGATTCCCAGAGAACAACACAAATCAGCACCTTCTTCCTACCGGCCAATTTCTCTTTTGTGCACTTCAGTAAAATTGCTTGAACACATCATCTGTACACACTTGAGTAACTTTCTCGAGGCGAACCACGTCCTCGATAACCGTCAGCACGGGTTCCGTCGCGGTCTGTCCACAGTAACACAACTTATTGCAACAGTTCACGATTTAGCGGCAGCACTAGATAGGCATAATCAAGTTGATATTGTTTTTCTTGATTTTGAGAAAGCATTCGACCGTGTGTCTCATCAAAAGTTATTGCAGAAGTTAAAACCTATACTGAAACACGAGTGCCTACTCTCATGGATCGAAGCCTATCTTTCGCATAGACGTCAAAGTGTGGTAGTTGATGGTGTCCTCTCTGATGCTGTCCCAGTAGAATCCGGTATTCCGCAGAATCTTAGTCTTGGGCCCCCTTTTCTTTCTAGTATTTATTAATGACATAGTTCACAACGTACATGTTAAAATACGGCTTTTCGCAGACGATTGCATAATTTATCAAGAAATTTCTAGCCCTTAAGATCAACTCCTTTTAAGCGATTCACTGTCTGCAGTAGAAAAATGGTGCTCCACGTGGCAAATGACTTTGAATTCCAACAAGACAGTAGCAATGACTGTGACACGCAAAAAGAATCCTTTAAGTTTTACATCCCGTATAGCCAATGAGCCCCTCTTAGTTGTCAACACTTTTAAATACTTAGGAATTCAGATAGCCTCAGACCTTCGATGGAACGAGCACATATCGTATATAGAAAAAAAAGCTCTAAGACAACTGCACTACTTGAGAAGAACGCTGGCACAATCCACTTAAGAAATAAAGCTTTTAGCTTATAAAACATTTGTTCGGCCAATGTTGGAATATGCTGCGGCAGTGTGGGATCCCTGGACCGAAAGTAACAAACTTAAAATAGAAAATGTCCAACGCAAAGCTGCTAGGTTTATTTTTAATTCTTATAGTTGGAATATTTCCCCAACAGCCCTACTGCAAACCGCCGGACTTGAGCAGCTGGCCATGCGTCGTCATCGTGAAAAATTAAAGTTATTCTATCTGTATTATCACAATAAACTAACAATAGAGGAAGGAATTCTAGTTGAGCACACATCTCGACGCCCTACACGCCCTTATACTAAGAAAGTTGCCGCGTTTTCATGTAAAACAAATGTTTTTAAGTACTCGTTCTTTCCCCATACTATCACTAAGTGGAATGGTTTACCTGCTGAGGTTGTCAATTGCGAATCGGTAAATTTATTTTTACAATCTCTGAAGGATGTATAGGGCTGTTATCTATCCTTGTTTTGGGCCAAGTCCGATCCCTTCATTTGCTGCCAGGTTCGATGTAATTACATGTCCTCTGCCTTTGTATTCAATTTTATGTTGTATGTTCTGGTTTTTGCTCTGTTCGCTATCTGCTTCTTTTGCAATGTACTTGTCATTTTTTATCAATATGTTTGTACCCCACTCCTGCCTAAGGCCTGTAACACAGGCCGGCAGTATTTGCTAAATAAATAATTAAATAAATAAATAAATAAATACATAAGTAAGTGAATAAATAAATAAATAAATAAATAAATAAATAAATAAATAAATAAATAAATAAATAAATAAATAAATAAATAAATAATCATCTTCTTCGTCGAAAGCGCCATTCCTGCGGTTGGCAACAAAGCTTGTTCCTGGACGTTCTCAATCGCGCACATGGTTGAGGTGCTGCGGCCGGCCCGGCCACAAGAACGGCTTTTAAGGCGACCCTAGGTCTCCTGGAAACCCACTCATATATGATGGAAACAGTTCTAGTGGTATGCCGCCATAAATTGATACAAACTGCCAGTAGTTGCATCTCAGAGAATGCGCAGCTTCACGTCAGCAGCGCTTTAACGCACATAGCCATTGCAAAAGCCTTTACGTCGTGATCACCCGCTGTATTCAGAGGCATGTGCTGTAATCACACTACAGTGAAGTGCTTACACACCGTTCCACACTTAGTGTGCAACGTTGCTGAGGCTACGGAGGTATAGTGAGCCCGCAAAGGCACATCACTCCAACGGGTGTCAGTCGTACTCTCGTAGCATTGGTGAAGGTTTTGACGAAAACATCGAATGATATAAGACGACATGCTTGCCATCGCAAATCATGGGCAACGCACGCAAACTTTCAGTTAGTGACCCCTTTAGTTGTAACTTTTGATAATAGTGAAACTGCTTTCTCGACGTGGATGCAGTTAGGATGATTAGGCGTGCTGGCCGTGTACCCCTCCGCCGCAGTCACTCGGGGTCTCGATGATGGCCTGGACGGAAACGGGGAGTCGCGGCATTTGATCGTTGTCATGGTGATATATATCTTTGCCCGCACGTTAGACGTGTGACGAAATACTTTTCGGGCGCTTTGGCAGTGCTGCATGTGATGTATAAAGCAGAGTATATACATATCCCTTCAGGCGCGGCGTATACATTTGTGAACAGTACGTGCGCACTATCAAACCTCGCCTGTATGTACAAAGCGGAGTTTTCGCTAATAGGGATGCAGATATTGCGCTAACTTTGAACAATGTTGTGCAGAAAGTTATCTAGTAAGGCATGCGAAGTGAACACAAAGGAATCTGTTTCGTTTAATGGACGGTTCCGCGTTTTATGGTAGCTCTGCTACGGCTCCAATAGGTGTCAAATTTTGTTTGAATTTTTTTGCAAGGATAAACGTTTTGAAGTGTTTGAAATGGGCTGGTTTATTTACACAACGACTTGCTGTAACAAGAATGAGTGAAAAGAAGTGCGCTTGAGACCTTTGAAATAATGTGGAGTCATAACTGTGTATAGGATGTACCTGGCATAATTAGCGTAATTAATCAGCGGGGAATAAATTGTAGATTTTTAATAGTTTCACATGAAGAGGAGAAGAGAAGGGAAGGTTGTGTTGTTTGATGTGCAATCCTGGCATGCTTTTTACGAAAATCTGGCACTTATTAAAATTTCCCCATCTCTTAATCCATCCCAACCCATCCCCATCTCAATCTTAATTCGGGCCTGAAGGGCAGCTTATAACCACAGGATATTCCAGCACTTTTGTTACCGCTTGAATCCGGCATCCGTTACAGTTGCGCACCTCGAACACAGCGCCAAAAATTGGCGGGGCTCAGCTTTCGTTAAGCCTGGTAGGTTGCGAAAGCAGGTGTTTTATACTGCACATGCAGCGCCTCTAGTGGGCAGAGCGTGGCGCGCCGTGCCAAGCGGCCGCCGTTACCCGACGAGCCGAGTAAGTAGCCCGTCTCTCGCTCCTAGTATGACGTCACGCTGTGACGCCACCAGGCATGGTTTGACATCAGGGGTCATTCTAAAGGTCAAACGTTCCAAGTGGCCGCCGCTACGCGAAAGGCCGTTCTTGGAAGTAGTATTGCTTTCGCAATAAAAACCGTGGTGTGCTTCAGCTAACAACTGCCTCAGCGGGTCCAGCACACAGCCCACAACATTGCGGTTTCGATGGAGGCGAACAACAAAAACGCCCATGCGGTGCGCGATGTGGGTGCACGTTAAATAACTCCAGTTGGTCAAAATAAGTCGCAGCCTTTACTAGAGTGGTTTTTATAGCCCATGTGTCGCTTCGGGACTCTAAACCCCACTATTCACAATTTTTCGATGTTGCAGCTCCGAAAAACGTTCTACTTACCCGCTCTGACCAAAAATTTTGTGTGTAGATTAAAGTACAACTACAGAGGTTTTAGGATTGGACGGCCTTAAAGGGGTACAATGCCTGAAAATTACAGGCAAAGCATGCGAGGGCGCTTTGGGCTAGCGTTTGAAATGGATTGTCGATTGAAATCGCAGCGGCCTTAGCTTCTCCGCTGCGCACAGCTCATAATGGGGGCGCATGATGACGTCTCTGCGGAGAGGCATGAACGCATGGTTTTGACGGATAAAACCAACGCCACCGAAGTCAAAGCCCAGCGAGTGTTGTTTGGCAGCGCCCAACGACGCACGGCAGGGCGTGGTAGACGGGAGAGCAGATTAGAAATCCTATCGCCCGTGACGTCACACCAAGCTTCTCCATACTCCTATAGTGCTGTAAGGAGAAGCCTGAAATTTATTCGTCTTTTGAGTCACTATTCTAAATGATAGGAAAACAGGAGCGGGAGTTAGGCCGCGCTTGGTAGCTGCGGCCTCGCTACGCGACGGCTTAAGTTGGAGCCCCGCTCTTGCAGCTGTGACGTCAGAACGCTAAGCGCGCCGCGCGTGGCAGGAGCAGGAGTTAGGCCGCGCTTGGTAGCTTCCGGCCTCGCTACGCGACGGGCTGAAAGTGCAACTAGTATTGCTTCCGCAATAAAAAATTGGCGGGGGCTTAGCTTTGGTTAAGCCTGGCAGGTTGCGAAAGCAAAAGCGCTGCGCCTTCAACTGAAGGAACGCAGTGCGCCGCGTCTACAGGTCACGCGTGGCTACCGGCCGCCGCTGCGCAACGACTCAAAGCGTCTTCACTAATTTTTTAAGGCGGAAGCCTTTAATGCCTCATCGTTGTAAGCAGGAGTTGTCGACAGAAATGTCACGCTTTTCAATTGGTCGAAATGGTAGCGACATCACAGTGCGCGAATTTCAAACTGGGCCAATTTACTTTGCCTAGTAACCATGCAACCAATTAAAGGGATCGTATAGTGATGCTCCAAGGCGGTCTGAGTTTATTCAATTGCTTAATTAACTAGTTAGTCTAATTAACCTTTATAGTCAGACCAGATAACTAAAACCGAGGAGGAAATTGGTCGAGTTGGGGAATCGAACCCGGGTCTCCGGAGTGCGAGACGAGCACGCTACCACTCCGCCATGCCAGCTCGATGGTTTAGAATGAACAAAGGCGCGTCTAGTGAATACGGTTTCTTCGTTCACTCACATCTTCCTCCAGCCGCCGCGGTGGCTCAGTGATTATGGCGCTCGGCTGCTGACCCGAAAGACGCGGGTTCGATCCCGACCGCGGCGGTTGAATTTCTTTGGAGGAGAAATTCTAGAGGCCCGTGTACTGTGCGATGACAGTGCACGTTAAAGAACCCCAGGTGGTCGAAATTTCCGGAGCCCTCCACTGCGGCGTCTCTCATAGCCTTAGTCGCTTTGGGACGTTAAACCCCATAAACCAAACCAACCAACCACCACATCTTCCTCCCTTCCCGTTACGGCGATGTTCTAACGGCCACCTGGCCCTTCTGCTAAGCGTTCAGGAACCCTTCTTTTCCGACAATAAAGTTTTCTCTCTCTCTCTGGTGTCCACCGAGACATGCGAGACAGATACATTTCCTTTCCTCAAAAACCAATTTACCGACGAGCAAGGCGTACAGCCGAACGGGCGATGGCGTTCTGTGGACTCCCTGGCAGCGTTGCAAGACGCTGTCGCGTTCCAGGCGAAGCTTAACATCTTAACCACACATCAGTGACACAAGCAGCAACACCGCGCTTAAGGCTTCCGCCTCACCGCACTTTAGGTCAACAAAGTGCCCCCCGGAATTTTTCACTCCGCTAAAGGTCAAACGTAACTGCGGCCGGGTCACGCGAAGGTTTGAAAGTGCGAGTAGTGTTGCTTTCGCAATAAAAAATTAGCACGGTTTTCCTACGGCCTATACAGATTTGAATCACTGAATATCACGCAATCCTCAGAAATTGGAGGACGCTTAACCTTCGCCTTTAGGAGTGGGACGCGGCAGTGTATTGCAAGGCTGCAAGCGAGTCTACGGAACGCCGTTGCCCGTTCGGTGCGACGCCTCGGCCATTGGAAACAGCTTTGAATGCAGCGCATTTTTCAGGAAACCAAAAAGGGTCACCCGAACAGCATCGCAAGGTATATGGGGGAGAAAGGAGGGACTTGGTGCGGTAATAACCAAATTAAATTGGTTTCGTGGAAAGGAAATCGCCATCCCCAATATCTCAGTGTACACCCACAGGTCAACACAGTTGCAGGGCAAGTATCGCAAAATATGCCACGGTCTTGTTAGCTCTGCGAACATACCATATTCTCAAACCTGCAATGCGGGACAGCCTTGTTGATAATTTTGTGAAGGAACATACTTTCCTTGCGCAAATATATTAGTGCGCAAGGAAAAGTCTTATTGAAACGGATCGTGCGTGGAGACCTTTTATTAATCTGCAAACATGCGTGCACAAATGCCACCTTTAAATCCTTTGCACGTGTTTTACAACACTTTTAAGCGGTTTTGCTCGCTAGCCGCTGCAGGTAAGGCCCAGCCGAGTGTTGCTCACGCCCGTTCCCGACAAATCCATTGTGTCGCTGTAGCACCCGATGGTGGTGGTGAAACTTGCTACTCTTTTTTATTTATTAATCCTTCCGAGATTTTTCGCTCACGGCCAACGCCTTCGACTTCGTGTGAACCTGATGCTGCTGATGCTACGTACGGTGAAACGGACGCGCGGAGCGGCAAACCACGTAGAAGCGCTGCCAGGCGCATTGCCTAAACGCGCTTGATTCAAGTTGCAGTCGTATATTGTCGGCACATCGTTCTCGACAAACCCGATTCTTAGCCTACATTTACAA
This sequence comes from Amblyomma mixtum, assembly GCF_055824585.1. Lineage (NCBI taxonomy): Eukaryota > Metazoa > Arthropoda > Arachnida > Ixodida > Ixodidae > Amblyomma > Amblyomma mixtum. The sequence goes on from NC_143021.1 coordinate 12,073,169, forward strand.
GACACGGGGAAAAACAACCTTAACCTGAAAGCACTAAAACAGTCTACTTAACACCATCATCGATCTTCTTAGAAATGTTTCGTATTCACGAGCCGGTCTTGACGAAGCAGGCAATCTCAAGGTGCTGCATCCCTTTGTGCTTAGTCGCATTCTTTACGCCACTCCTTACCTGAACCTCTCCTGTGAGGATAAAGATAAGATCAATCTTCTAATCCGCATGGCTACCAAAGCAGCGCTCAACCTAACAAAGAGCACTAGCACGGGCAGGCTCTTAAAATTAGGAATGCACAACACTATACAAGAACTTATAGATGCACATCGCCACACACAGTAGCTTCGTCTGGCTGGAACGGAAACAGGATGATGTATACTGGATTCTCTGGGAATTCGCATACCGGCACACACTACAGACTTCATCTCCCTCCCTCGCGCCATACACTCCGCGCTTATCCTGATACCCCTTCCTAACAATGTCCACCCTGAATACCATCAAACCCGCCAAGTCGCGCGAGCCACAGCTCTCCATAAAGAATATGGCACTTCAGAGGATGTGCGCTGGGTGGACGCCGCGTGTGGTCCAGATCGCTATAGCTGCGGCTTACCATCCTGCAGCCCTCTCACTTACCCATTTCATAGACACCCCCCCCCCCCCCCCCCCATACCCCGGAAGAAGCAGAGGAGGCAGCTATAACAAGAGTCATTGCCTCAAAGCAATGCGGCTTATATAGTTAGCGATTCCAAAACAGCCATTCTTAACTTCGCCCGCGGACGCGTCCATCTAGCCGCGTGGCAGATATTGAGAATGTGTACCCTAAATTGCGGTAGGCGTATTGAGCTCGAGTGGGTGCCGGTTCACTCTGGCAATACCGGAAATGAGGCCGTCGATAACATAGCCCGAGGACTTATTTGCCGGGCAAATGGCCACCCCAGCCGGGATTCCTCGAGGGAGCGGGCACAAACGTTCTCAGAACTGACTCAACAAGCACGACTTGCCCATCGATTCTATCCCCCTCCCCACCCCCGCCTATCCCACTCCCAAGAAATCCTCTGGAGGCGACTCCAGACCCGAACTCTTCCTACCCCTGAGCTTCTATTCTACTTCCGCCCCGTTTCCCACGAGTGCATTCTCTGCGGAGAATCGCACGCCACCCTGGACCACATCATCGGCTGCCTTGCCGATCCTCCCCCGCAGGGACAGCCCGCCATCAGAACATGGGAGGAATGGGAGGCCCTCTTTGCGTCGCACGACCCGGGCAACCAACTTCTCTGTGTGAACCGGGGTGCCAGTGCAATGGCCCTACGTGGCCTGGACACTTGCGAGTAATGTTAGGGCTGTGCGGTGGCCCTGAGACTTTGTACGGTCCAAACTCGCTTGCATAATAAAAATTCAGGGGGCACTTCTTTCCGTCCTTTTCTCTCTCTCTCTCAGGGGGCACTTTGTTGACCTAAAGTGCGGTGAGGCGAAAGCCTTAAGCGCACTGTTGCTGCTTGTGTCACTGATGTGTGGTTAAGATTTTAAGCTTCGCCTCTAAGAGTGGAACGCGACAGCGTCTTGCAACGCTGCCAGGGAGTCCACAGAACGCCATCGCCCGTTCAGTTTTACGCCTTGCTCGTCGGTAAATTGGTTTTTGACGAAATGGAATGTATCTGTCTCGCATACCTTGGTGAACACCTGAACCTCGCCGTAACGGGAAGGGACGAAGATGGGAGTGAACGAAGACACCGTATTATCCAGACGCGCCTTTGTTCATTCCAAACCATCGAGCTGGCATGGCGGAGTGGTAGCGTGCTCGTCTCGCACTTCGCAGACCGGGGTTCGATTCCCGAGCTGGACCAGTTTCCTACTCGGTTTTATTTATTTATCTGACCTGACTAGAAAGGTTAATTAGGCTAATTAGGGGATTAAGCAATTAACTCAACTCATTCCCACTTACATGGAGCATCACTATACGACCCTGTAATTGGTTGCATGGTTACTAACGAAAGTACAATTTGCCCCGTTTGAAATTCGCGCGCTGTGACGTCACGACTCTTTCGACCAATTGAAAAGCGTGACATTTCTGTCGACAACTTCTGCTTACAACGATGAGGCATTAAAGGCTTCCGCCTTAAAAAATGTTCCATCCATCCATCCGATGCCACGAACGCCAGCATAGCTTCCGCGCCGAACGAACGGGCAGAAAGCCGCAAGCTTCGTGCTGAACGCGCCTTGGATGTGCGCTGCGTTGTTTGCCGCTCACCGCGTGATTCCTGCCTCCCCGTACGGTCCCACTGCGCCGAACGAGACCAGCGGGAGGCGCTACCGTCGCGCGCTATCTGTTGGGGCAGTAGCGTACGTTGCGAAGAGGAGGAGGGATAGGTTTTAGTGGGCGCCGCCTGATGGCGCTCCATGCGCGTCAAGCGAAACCTGAACTTGCTGTTTCTTTTGTCGATAAGATTCCCATTTTTTTCCTATTCCCCCCCCCCCCCCCCAGTTATCTGTAGAGGAAATAGGAAAAAAAATGGGAATCTTATCTACAAAAGAAACAGCAAGTTCAGGTCCTAGTCCAGGCTAAAATAAAGCAGTCCTCTGATAAATGGCTGGCTGAAGTTCGCGAGGCAAATAAAGGGGGGCCAAGAAAATTCTGGAACCATATAAGCTGGTTGGGAAAAACAAAGCAAAGAAAGCAGGAACAGATTATAGATGCTGAGGGAAAATGTTTGGAGGGAGACGATGCTGTGGACTACATTACGACATTTATAGCTGCGTCTTTTAGCGACGCCAATGGGGTAATCTCCCCAAGTGAGGCGGCAACACAGGACAGCACACAAGAGAACAGCTTAGAACTGACTAGTCTTAACTGGGAAAAGGCGGAGGCGAATATTCCTAAAACCACATCCGCAGGGATAGACGAAATTCCAATTAAGCTGATTAATGAACTTGGCCCAAGAAGCAAGGACGCGCTGATAAAAGCATTGGAGGCAGTCATAACAAATCAGCAAATTCCGCACAGCTGGAGACAGAGTAAAATGAATTTGATTTATAAAGGGAAAGGAGATAAGATGAACATAAAATCCTTCCGTCCGATTACGATAACATCTGTTATGTACAGGCTGGCAATGCAGGCGGTGAAATTAAAAATGCAGACATGGGTAGAAGGTTTGGTTTGGTTTAAGGGGGTTTAACGTCCCAAAGCGACTCAGGCTATGAGGGACGCCGCAGTGAAGGGCTCCGGAAATTTCGACCACCTGGGGTTCTTTAACGTGCACTGACATCGCACAGCACGCGGGCCTCTAGAATTTCGCCTCCATCGAAATTCAGCCGCCGCGACCGGGATCGAACCCGCGTCTTTCGGGTCAGCAGCCGAGCACCATAACCACTGAGCCACCGCGGCGGGCTTGGGTAGAAGGGAATAGGATACTCGGAGAACTTCAGAATGGGTTCAGAAGGGGTAGGCGGTTAGATGATAGCCTGTTCGTGCTTACACAATGCATAGAAATAGCTAAGGCGGAAAATAGACCTCTGTTTATAGCCTTTCTAGACATAAGCGGTGCATACGATAACGTGAACAGGGAACTCCTGTGGAGCATATTGAAAGATTTAGGTATTGGTGATGAGGTAATTGATTTTCTACAGGAAATATACCGAGATAATGAAGTTGAAATTACATGGGAAGGGAAAAAAAGTACCACAACTGTAGGGGTGCAAAAAGGATTAAGGCAAGGTTGCCCTCTATCACCGCTGCTGTTCATGCTTTACGTGATAAATATGGAAAGAAGGCTAGAAGAAAGTAATCTGGGTTATAATCTATCGTACAGATTAGGCGGAAATGTAGTTGAGCAGCGACTCCCGGGTTTAATGTATGCGGACGATATTGTACTGTTAGCAGATAGCCAGGAAGATTTACAAACTTTGGTTAATTGCTGTGGAGACGAAGGAGACGCTCTAGGATTCAGTTTTAGCGCAACTAAATCAGGTGTGATGATTTTTAACGATACAACTGATCAGGTGCTTACAATACAAGGCCACGAAATACCCAAAGTGGCCGAATACAAATACCTCGGGATATGGCTAAACGAAGGGCAGATATACACGGAAAAGCATGAACAGGCTCTTAGGGCAAAAGGACGAAGAGACGCCGGGATAATGAAGCATAGGGCATTATGGGGGTACAACAAATATGAAGTACTAAGAGGTATTTGGAAAGGAATAATGGTGCCGCGACTTACTTTCGGCAATGCGGTTCTGTGCTTAAGGGCAGAAGTTCAGTCGGGATTAGACGTAAATCAGAGAGCTGTTGGAAGATTAGCACTAGGTGCCCACGGCAAAACCACAAACGAGGCAGTACAAGGGGATATGGGCTGGGCATCGTTCGAGGCACGGGAAGCTAAGAGTAAAATACTATATGAAGAACGCTGGAGGAAATTGGACGATAACAGATGGGCAGCTAAGGTATTTAAATATTTATACAGAAAGAACGTTGACTCACAGTGGCGGAAAAGAACTAGAAAACTAACCAGTAAGTATGCCGGTCATGAGGACGGAGAAAGAAAGAGCATTAAACGACAGGTCAAAAACGCGGAAGTTAAAAATTGGATGAATTCAATGGAAAAGAAACATAGTGTAGAACTATATCGATTCTGGAAAAGGCAGATCAGGAGAGAATTTTTCTATGATAACTCAAGAGGCATTGCCCTACTTTTTGAAGCTAGATCAGGGTGTCTTAGAACGCGCAGCTACAAAAAGAAATTTAGCGAAGAAGATGACACATGCGCAGTGTGTGGTAGATCTGTGGAAACAATTGAACACCTCATAATCAAATGTGATGGTATCCATCCGGATGTCGATGCAGGCACAGTCACTCTTTCTGAGGCCCTATGGTTTAAAGATAAAAATGGTCATGTAAATAAATCTGCAGTGGAAGTCAGCAAAAAGCGATTGGAGGATTGGTGGCTGAAAAGCAGAGATGTGGCATAAGGTTAGAATAGTAGGAAACCGTAGGCAAAGTTGATGGAGAATCTTAATGAGAATTGCCAACACAGTAAACAAAAAAAAAATAAATAAAGAAAAGCTGAGCATGGTGGCAATTGCCACCACCCCGTTTCAAAGGGGGCGCTCCTATCCATCCATCACATCCATCCATCCATCGAAGAGGAAAAGTAGCGGAAACGTATTCTACTCGCTTAACTGCGACGTCTGTAGTTTTCATGCTCATAATTACTAATATACACCACAGTACATGTCTCTGAAGCACCCTTCTAAGACAACACCGTATTCACTAGACGCGCATTTGTTCATTCCGAACCATCGAGCTGGCACGGCGGAGTGGTTAGCGTGCTCGTCTCGCACTCCGGAGGCCCTGGTTCAATTCCCCAACTCGACCAATTTCCTACACGGTTTTATTTATAAATGCTTCTGGGATTTTTCGCTCACGGCCAAAGCCGCCGACGCCGACGACGACACAGCGGCTTTTGTGTGACACGGGGCCCTTAACGCTGTGGCGTTAAAAAGGTGCAGTTGACCTCGGGTGTCCTAAAGCTGCGCGTGGGTTATGAGAGACGACGTAGTGGAGGTTCTGGATTAAGTCCGCCCAAAGGGGCCGCATTAAAGCGTACTGGCATTGCATAGCACGCTGGAGTTTGAATGCGAAAGCAATGAAACTCCAGCGGCGTCCTTGAGAGTCTTGTGTAGTGGTTTGTCAAGTGTGCTTCTCGGAGCTCCACGAAGGTGTTGACCATCCCCAGACCCAGGAAGCGCTGGTTGGACGTGGTGACCGGCAGGTCGAGAGCACGCTTGTAGATCTTACGGAGAACCACCTCAAGGGCTTCCTCGTCACATTTGAGAAGGTGGAGGTAAAGAGTCGAGTACAAGACTCGACTGGTTACGAATGCGTGCGCCAGCCGCAAGGCATCTTTGCACCGTAACTCCTCGCGGTTATTGGAAACCCGGCGGATCATGCGGCCCACCTGGTCCCCCACCTTGCGCAATTTGGCCAGTGTTGTGTCGACACGGCGGTGTTTATTATGCGAAGAATATTACAATAGGTAACCCAAGCCCTTCTTGACGGTTACACGCCGTGCACACCACGTGACACAATCACGTCACGACAGATGAGAGACGGGGCTCCAACTCGTGCCGTCGCTGCGGTTGCACGCCGTGCAGACCACGTGGTATGGTGACGTCACACCACGTGACACAAAGACGTCACGACAGATGAGAGACAGGGCTCCAACTTGTGCCATCGCTGCGGTTGCACGCCGTGCAGACCACGTGGTATGGTGACGTCACACAACGTGACACAATGACGTCACGACAGATCGCCGCCACGCGCTGGGAGAGGGAGAACGATGCCATCGCACAGACGCCGGTATGTCCTCGAGCGGCATTCCCGCGCATTTCGAACGCGCGTTCACACTCGGTGTAGGTGAAACGCTCGCTCCACCGGGCAGGCGGACGCGGCTTCCGTGGCTGTAACGGACACGTGTCGTGTTCGTATCAGTGCCGCGCATCAGTTATTGCATCGCGCCGATGCGCAACAGTAATGCGCAGTAGGTTACAGCGTCCCGCTCGGCTCGCCCAGAACGCCGGCGCGCGTCCCGCTCGGCTTGCCCAGAACGCCGGCACGCGTCCCGCTCGGCTCGCCCAGAACGCCGGCGCGCGTCCCACGCGGCTGGCCCAGAACGCCGGCAAGCGTCGTGCCTATAAAAGCTGTGCCTTCAATAAACAGTGGTTAATTCTTGCACTGACCATGCTGCTGTAAGCGTCGTCCTCCGGCTGGTTACATGGTGTCAGAAGTGGCCCTTTGAGGCCTATGGAAATCGACCCTGCGTCCGGCGTGCGATGGACCTGCTGAAGACACCAGAGCCATTGCGGCTGACTGGTAACGTAACAGAAAACTGGAAGCGTTTTAAGCAGAAATTCGAGTTATTTCTGCAGGCGACGGAGACTAAGGACCAGCCCAGATCGGATGCATCCAAGGCGGCACTCCTGTTGAGCATCGCTGGCGACGACGCTTTGGACGTCTTCAACAACTTCCAGTTTGGCGACAATGAAGACAAGACGAACTACAGCACCTTGGTGAGCAAGTTTGATGCTTATTGTGCCGAAGTTAGCAATGAAGTACATGAAAGATACGTATTCCGTTCAAGAAAGCAAGCGGAGGGAGAACCTTTTGAAAAATTTGTTCGTGACTTGAAAAAGCAAGCGGCACAGTGCAACTTTGGCACGCTGCAAGAATCGATGATAAGGGACCAGATTGTATTTGGCACGTGTAATCCTCGACTACGTGAAAAGATGCTGCGGGACAACCAGCTCACGTTGAAAAAAGCAGAGGAAATGTGCAGAGCAGCAGAGACGCTAGCACAGCGGAATGAAGTTTGGCACAGAGGGGACGACAGTGTCGACGCGATTTCGAGGCGCGCGGCTCCCTCGAAAGAAGGGAAAGAAGCAAAAAAACAGTTTCGTTGTCGTAAGTGCAACCGCTGGCACAAACCTAAGCAATGCCCAGCTTTTGGAAAGAAGTGTCGTTTGTGTCACAAGCTGAACCATTTCGCAAATTGCTGCGCGTCAGCCGGGGTCAGTGAAGTGCGAGAACAGCAAGACGCGGACTTTGACATCCTAGAAGTCACCACGGCAAAGCGCGAGAGGGATTGGATGGTCAAGGCTCAAGTTCGTAACTGTGCGATCCGTTTTAAAGTGGACACCGGATCGCAAGCAAGCTTGTTTCCTATGTCGATTTACCAAAAACTGCGGGGAGCAGAAGAACTGAAGCCGACTAATTCGATCCTGCGGGCGTATAACGGAGGCATCATAACGTGTTTTGGAACGTGTACGCTTGAAGTCCGTCTTGGGAACACTTCTGCCACAGTGAAGTTCTTTGTGGTGAAAAATGGGCGTCAAGCCATACTTGGGCTAGAAGCGAGTGAAGCTCTGGGGCTAGTCCAGCGTAGGGTATGTGCCGTAGACAAGACCGCAACTGATGACCTTCTGAAAAATTTCGGGCACATATTCCAGGGCCTCGGGTGTTTGCAGCAGGCGTACAGTATGGTCTTGTCACCTGAAGCGATACCTGTAGTGCAACCAGCGCGACGAGTTCCGGTGGCGCTAGAAGAACCCCTTAAAAAAGAACTTGACCGAATGGTACGTGCTGGCATCATTGTGAGGGTGAACGAACCTACCGACTGGGTCAGCCCCCTAGTTTTGGCAAAGAAGAAAGATGGCACGCTAAGGGTGTGTATGGATCCCAGGGCTATAAACAAGTACATAAAGAGGCAGCATTTCCCGCTTCCTAGGCGAGAAGATTTGGAAGCCCGTTTAACAAATGCCGAGTACTTCAGCTGCCTTGATGCAAATTCGGGCTATCATCAGATACCGCTTGATGAGCGGACTTCGAGGATCTGCACTTTTTCTTCGCCGTTCGGGAGATACCGTTTTCTCCGGCTGCCCTTTGGCATTTCTTCCACACCAGAGGTATTTCAACAGAGTATGAGCCAAGTCTTTGATGGCCTACCCGGCGTACTGGTATATTTTGACGATATTTTAGTATGGGGTTCCAGTAGACAAGAACACGATGAGCGGTTGATAGCAGCGCTAAAAGCCGCCGAGAAAGCCGGCTTGACTTTCAACATCCAGAAGTGCAAGTTTAGGGTGAAAGAAGTCAGATTCCTTGGCGATATCATAGGCCGAACGGGCATATCGCCTGACCCCAAGCTGATCAAAAACTTGGTGAATATACCAACACCAACGTCCAAGAGTGACGTTCAGCGAATGCTGGGTGTACTTAATTACTTTGGTAAATTTGTCCCACGACTGTCCGAGCGAACAACGCTTCTACGTGAGCTTATCAAGACGCGCTCAGAATTCCAATGGACAGATAACCATGCGCAGGAGTGGAAAAAACTAACACAAATCCTGACCACCGCCCCCCTTCTTGCAATCTTTGATCCGCAACGAAAATCCAAGATTACCTGTGACGCATCAAAAGACGGCGGTGGTGCAGCATTACTGCAAGACTACAGTGGTGAGTGGAGGCCCGTAGCATACGCATCTCGTGTTTTAACGCAAGCCGAGAAGAATTATGCCCAAATTGAGAAGGAAGCACTTGGGATATGTTTTGGCTGCGAAAGGTTTCACGAGTTCGTGTACGGTAGAAACGTGCTTATCGAAACGGACCACAAACCGCTGGTAGCGATAGCACGGAAAGAAATTGCTGACATGCCACCACGAGTGCAACGATTCTTTTTGCGTTTGCTAAAGTACGACTTTGTCTTGCAGTACATTCCAGGAAAACATCTCGTTCTCGCTGACATGTTGTCACGGTCAACAAAGGATCAGGTCGAAGAAAAAGGTGGCACAACACACGACGTTGAGGTTCACGCCGTCCAGTCCTTGGGCTACATGGTCACCTCCGAAACGCTGCGGTCGCTACAGCTGGAAACTGCACGGGACTGCTACCTCCAGACTGTGATAGCATGCTTGGTGGACGGGCAGCCAGTGACAGGTGAACTCGAGCCATTTTCGCACGAACTCTCTGTCGTTAATGGAGTAGTGCTGAAAGGCACTAAAGTCGTCATACCGAAAAGTATGCGACGAATCATGTTGGAAAGAATTCATGCGGGCCACCTTGGGATGCAAAAATGTAAGGAGAGGGCTCGGAAACTTATTTTTTGGCCTGGTCTGAATGGCGACATCACTGCCCGTGTGGAAAGCTGTGCAACGTGCAGAAAATACGCGTACAGGCAGCCAGAAGAACCCTTGCTAATGCGACCCGTTCCAAAATGTGCTTGGTACAGGGTTGGAGTAGATATCTTTTCCTATGCGGGCAAGTCGTACGTGGTTGCGTATGATGCATTTTCAAATTTTCCCGAGGTCGCCACGCTCGACAACACAACTGCGGAAACCACGATCGCAGCCCTTAGCGCCATGTTCGCCCGGTATGGTATACCAGTGGAAGTATGCACGGATAACGGACCCCAGTTCTCGAGCCATGAATTTGCCACGTTTGCCAGAGCATATGACTTTCATCATATAACATCGAGCCCCCGTTATCCGCAGTCGAACGGCTTGGCGGAAAAAGGAGTGCAGATCGTGAAGAGGATCCTGAAAAAGACCCTCGACGCCCGGGAGGACTTCTGGCTTGGTCTTCTTGCATATCGCTCTACACCGCTGGAAGATGGGCATTCTCCGGGTGAGCTTCTTCAGCGAAGGCGACTTCGTTCTAACCTTCCCGACTTCGGCAGGGTGACTCGTACTACAGTAAGGAAACGCCACCAAGCCAGGGCTGGACAGCCTTTGGCAGCACTACACAGAGGCTCAACGGTGCGACTTCAGGATGCTGCTGGTTGGTCGCGTAAAGCGAAGGTCGTTGCTGAAAGCGCCCCAAGATCCTACTTGGTACAAACCAAACATCAACGTATGCTGCGGCGGAACCGCCGGCATCTGCTTAGGACGGCGGAGCAGTACACCAGTGAAAGCGACGACGACACTTGTTCGGGTTCTCAGCCCCGTACACAGCAACCTACGACACCAGCTGAATCAGGTGCACAATCCTCTAGAGTGGCCTCTGCTACAAACGGTGAGGAATCTTCTCGACCAGCAAGTGGATACAATTCTCCGTCGAGCATCCCATCGTCGCCCACCGTGAGAAGATCAACTCGGACCTCCCGGCCCCCACAGAGGCTACGCTATGACGAACACTTTAATCAAGTGCCCTAACTGTGACTGTTATATTGAAGTGTCTCATTTTGTTCTTTCCCGAGGGAGGATGTAACGGACACGCGTCGTGTTCGTATCAGTGCCGCGCATCAGTTATTGCATCGCGCCGATGCGCAACAGTAATGCGCAGTAGGTTACAGCGTCCCGCTCGGCTCGCCCAGAACGCCGGCGCGCGTCCCGCTCGGCTTGCCCAGAACGCCGGCACGCGTCCCGCTCGGCTCGCCCAGAACGCCGGCGCGCGTCCCACGCGGCTGGCCCAGAACGCCGGCAAGCGTCGTGCCTATAAAAGCTGTGCCTTCAATAAACAGTGGTTCATTCTTGCACTGACCATGCTGCTGTAAGCGTCGTCCCTCCGGCTGGTTACAGTGGCAATCCAGGCGCTCACCCAACGCGCGTCTCGGGGTTAGTCGGCGTTCCGCTGTAGCCATGCCGTTGTCTTCCCCCACGACGAAGGCTTCTAGTGGTTGTATTAAAATGACCAAGTATTCAACCAAGGAAAGCCATGTATTACCAAGCCTAGCCATCAATATGCTTCGCATCTGACTAGGCTTAACCTTAGCTAAGCCTCAGCCATTTTTGATAAAGAGACCCAGTACTCTGATCTCAGCGTGTTCTGGGACGGGTACACTCGCTAGGGACAGTTCGATTTTGGTAGTGCACTTCGGCGAGGGTCGAATGTGCACAAATTCCGATTTGGCCGGGGAGCATTCGAGGCCGCAGCGGCGGGCGTAAGCGTCCACAATCTCCGCCGCTTGCTGCAGGTTGGCTTCAATGTTCCATCCATCCATCCGATGACACGAACGCCAGCATAGCTTCCGCGCCGAACGAACGGGCAGCAAGCCGCAAGCTTCGTGCTGAACGCGCCTTGGATGTGCGCTGCGTTGTTTGCCGCTCACCGCGTGATTCCTGCCTCCCCGTACGGCCCCACTGCGCCCGAACGAGACCAGCGGGAGGCGCTACCGTCGCGCGCTATCTGTTGGGGCAGTGGCGTACGTTGCGAAGAGGAGGAGGGATAGGTTTTAGTGGGCGCCGCCTGATGGCGCTCCATGCGCGTCAAGCGAAGAGGAAAAGTAGCGGAAACGTATTCTACTTGCTTAACTGCGACGTCTGCAGTTTTCATGCTCATAATTACTAATATACGCCACAGTACATGTCTCTGAAGCACCCTTCTAAGACAACACCGTATTCACTGGGGGCACTATACGCACTCAGCACACACATGTTGGAGAAGAAACAGCCATTGCTCTAGCCATTGCGGGATCCTCGGCAGAAACCATTGTCAGTGACTCAAAATTGGCGATACGTAACTACACGTTTGGAAGAATCTCTCCACAAGCAGCACGGATTCTGCTAAATTATCAGCCCACGCGGCGCATTCGCCTAATCTGGACGCCTGCTCATGCCTCCCTTGCTGGTAATGAGGCGGCTCATAACCTAGCTCGAGAACTATCCCGCCGAGCTGGGTCGTGCAGTCCACCCGCCCTATACTCCGGCAAGGACAGGTTGTTTTCTTACAGAGAAATCCAGCAGCACTACAGGCTTGCAAGACTCAGATTTCCCCCAGCAGATATAAAACGCTTTCCAAGCAACAGGCCAAAGCCTGGCGTAAACTTCAAACTAAAACCTATCCAAATCCCCAATTGTGTAGCTTCTATTCGGATGGACTCTACTCAGACAAATGCAAAAATTCAGGGGAGCACTTTGTTGACCTAAAGTGCGGTGAGGCGGAAGCCTTAGGCGCGGGGTTGCCGCTTGTGTCACTGATGTGTGGTTAAGATGTGAAGCTTCGCCTCTGAGTGGAACGCGACAGCGTCTTGCAACGCTGCCAGGGAGTCCACAGAACGCCATCGCCCGTACGGCTGTACACCCAACACCACCTAGACGAACTAGGTGGTGTTGGTACACCTTGCTGGTCGGTAAATTGGTTTTTGAGGAAAGGAAATGCATCTGTCTCGCGTATATTGGCGGACACCTGAACCTCGCCGTAAGGAAAGAGAGGAAGATGGGAGTGAACGAAGACGCCGTATTCACTAGACGCGCCTTAGTTCATTCTAAGCCATCGAGCTGGCATGGCGGAGTGGTAGCGTGCTCGTCTCGCACTCTGGAGACCCAGGTTCGATTCCCCAATTCGACCAATTTCCTACTCGATTTTATTTGTCTGGTATGACTAGAAAGGTTAATTAGGCTAATTGGCTAATTAACTCAGACCCATTTACTTGGAGCATCGCTATACCTTCCCTCTAATTGGTCGCATGGTTATTACCTAAAGTACAATTGGCACAGTTTGAAAATTCGCGCACTGTGTGACGTCACGACCATTTCGACAAATTGAAAAGCGTGACATTTCTGTCGACAACTTCTGCTTACAACGATGAGGCATTAAAGGCTTCCACCTTAAAATTGTGATGCGAAAGCCGATCTAAATCATATGATCTGGAACTGCCCGCAGTCCCTACCCGCGAGTCGCTTCATTACCGACTCTGATCATTGGGAGGCTCTATTGCTCAGCCCCGACCCGGGGACACAGATCAAGCTCCTCCAGCTGGCTGAAGACGCCGCCGCTGCCCAAGGGATAGCGGCCACCGTTTAAGCGGGGGGCGACTTCGGGTCGCTCCTCTATATCCGCTGGAAATAAAGTTCCACCACCACCACCACTAGACGCGCATTTGTTCATTCCGAACCATCGAGCTGGCACGGCGGAGTGGTTAGCGTGCTCATCTCGCACTCCGGAGGCCCTGGTTCAATTCCCCAACTCGACCAATTTCCTACTCAGTTTTATTTATAAATGCTTCTGGGATTTTTCGCTCACGGCCAAAGCCGCCGACGACGACACAGCGGCTTTTGTGCGACACGGGGCCCTTAGCGCTGTGGCGTTAAAAAGTGGTGCAGTTGACCTCGGGTGTAATAAAGCTGCGCGTGGGTTATGAGAGATGACGTAGTGGAGGGTCTGGATTAATTCCGCCCAAAGGGGCCGCATTAAAGCGTACTGGCATTGCATAGCACGCTGGACTTTTATTGCGAAATCAATACTACGCCAGGTCTTATCGCTCGTCGCGTGGTCCTTGGACCCCCCTGCTCCTCGAGGAGCCGCCGCCGCGCCTAACAGATGGTGTGTTTTCAATTGGTCGAAATGGTCGTGACGTCAGAGTGCACGAATTTCAAACGAGGCCAATTGTACTTTGGCTAGTAACCATGCAAGCAATTAAAGGGATCATATAGTGATGCTCCAAGCAATTGGGTCTGAGTTTCGTGAATTGCTTAATTAACCAATTACCCTAATTAACCTCTCTAGTCAGACCAGATAAATAAATAAACCGAGTAGGAAATTGGTCGAGTTGGGGAATCGAACCAGGGTCTCCTGAGTGCGAGACGAGCACGCTAACCACTTTGCCATGCCAGCTTGATGGCTTGGAATGGAAAAAGGCGCGTCTAGTGAATACGGTCTCCGTTCACTCCCGTCTTCCTCCCTTCCTGTTACGGTGAGGTTCAGGTGTCCACCGAGATATGCGAGACAGATAGATTTCCTTTCCTCAAAAAACAGTTTACCGACGAGCAAGGCGTAGAGCAGAACGGGCGATGGTGTTCTGTGGGCTCCCTGGCAGCGTTGCAAGACGCTGTCGCGTTCCACTTTTAGAGGCGTAGCTTAAGATCTTAACCACACATCAGTGACACAAGCAGCACCACCGCGTTAAGGCTTTCGCCTCACCGCACTTTAGGTCACAAAGTGCCCTCCTGAATTTTATGCGAAGCATACTAAAATAGCCCAACCCAGCTCCTCGAGCGCGGCGGTGTCGTTACCATTGACCTTTCGTGACCTCCATGTCATACCATGTGATGCGTGACGTCACAGCAGATGAAAAACGGGGGCCCAGCTCGCGCCGTCGCGCGAGGCATCGCGACCAATGTGTTTCCTGCTTCTGCCGCTAGGTGCGCTGTAGTGAACACGTGATGCTGGAGCGGCGGTATACAAGGGGGTGCGCCTGCCTCTGCTAGGCGCACACGGGATAGAGATGCCTCCTGGAGACAGGGCTGCTCGTTGGAATGAGAAGCAAAAGTTGCGGCGTGCTACAGAGACTGATGAAGAGCGTGAAGAACGTCTAGCCAAGCGGCGTGCTCGATATGCAACTCGGCGACAATATGCTTCGCATCTGACTAGGCTTAACTTAAGCTAAGCCTCAGCCATTTTTTTCATTTTTCCTTCATATATATACGGTCAGGACTTGATCCTACAACCTTGTGAACGCGAGCTAATAATCCTCTGCGGCTTCTTGTAGGGCTTCTTCTTTTTGGGCTAAGGAGCCGTGTGTGGCCCATAGAGTTATATCATCGGCATAGACCGTGTAGCCTATATAAGCCATACACAGGGTTGAAGAATTTGCTGCGGAAAGTGGTCTGGAGTGTGCCCCGGAGACGTCTGAGGCCATTAGACTCCACAAACTCCCTTACACATCCCCAGGAGAAGTTGACCTTTTCCTGGGAGGACGCAAGATTAATGAAGTGGACAAGATCCGGATACTGGGGCTCTGGCTTCAAAGTAACCTCAGATCCGACTATATGATCAGAACCATCAAAACAACAGTTAATCAAATCTCAAGAATGATCCGCCGCATTACCTGGCACCGCAAGGGTATGAGAGAAGAGGACACCCTTAGACGCGTCCAGGGCCTAGTTCTGAGCAGGATAACATACGGCCTCTCTTACCAAAAACTGGGCACTGTGGAAACCAGAGCTATCGATACAATCATAAGAGGGGCTTACAAAACTGCCCTCAATCTTCCAATAGCCACTTCTACAGAACGACTCCTAGAGCTTGGTCTGCACAACACTTTTACTGAGCTCCAAGAAGCCCTCTTGGAAAGTCAAAAAGAAGGCCTTCTAACAACCAATACGGGAAGGACGATCCTGACTAAATTAGGGACATGGCCGGGGCTGGAGACAACAGGCAGTAAAACCTCTCTTCCACTCCAAACCCGAGAAAAGATCACCGTTAGCCCAATCCCACGTCACATGCATCATGCTCATCAGCAAGGCAGACGAAAAGCGAGAGCAAAGGCACTTCAGAAACACCTAGCAAGCGATCGTAAAGCCGTTTACGTAGACATTGGGGCCTACCCCACGCCGGGAAAGTTCTCAGTCGCTGCGACTGACCACCAACTAAAACCGGCTCTTCAAGCTTCTATCTATGCAGAAAACCCCTTTTCTGCAGAGGCTCTGGCAATAGAAATCGCCATCAAACATAAAGACCAAAGATGAGAGTCCTCCCACGTTATATCAGACTCCCAACAAGCCTGCCGAGACTTTCTTAATGGCAAGCTTCCCTCAAGAGCAACACAGCTACTTGCCAATCTCAGCCAAACACACAGACTAACATGGACACCTGGTCACGAAGGACTAGCTAGAAATGAGGTAGCCAACGATCTAGCCCGAGATTTAACCAACCGGGCGGATCCTCATCCCTACCCCACGCCCATGTCTAGCACCTATGGTGACAGAGTAGAACATATTCGGCTGGAGCGCAGAAAATACCCACCCCCTCACATAAAACTATACTCCTCCGCAGCCATAGACTAGAGGAAAATTCAGACCAACACTTTCCCTAACTTGTTCATCCTACACAAGATTAGCCCCACTCAATATCAGAATACATGCCCTTGGTGTGGAGCTTGCCCTACGCTCTACCACATATCGTGGGAATGCACAACGAAACCAAAACACTTAACTGTATCCAACCCGACATATGAGCAGTGGCAGGTGGCCCTGACCAGCGAGACCCTGGATCAGCAACTTAAGTTGGTTCAGCAAGTCCGTCAGTCAGCTAAAGCCAGTGGCGCCTTGGACTAGGGGTGCCACCCAAGTTGCTCGAGCAACCTTCCTCAATTCAAATAAAAGTTTTCTCTCTCTCTCTCTCTCTCTCTCTCTATGCGGCTGGCCTTTCATCCCTCCCTGTAACGACCCTCATTTGAGGGTTAACAGTATGACCAAATAAATAAATAAAAAAAAAAGAAAGCACTAAACCCTATTCGGTGTGACTGTATCACAGTGCCCATACGTCCTACGTCGTTAGTTGTTTCGGTTGGCTGGTGGAAGCCTATATGCTCGAGTATATAAAGGAAACATTTTGAAGCGATACCTTCAGGGGTATCTTTTACAGCCGGCTTCGTCACTTCGGCGGACGCGGTTGTTGCGACGCGCGTCTGTACTTCAATATTTCGGCTCTCCGCTACCTACGTGCACAGGTTGTGGCTCAGCTCGGGCGAGTGGGCAGGCCCGTGCAATTTCCTCTTCATCCTTTCAGTCGCAACAACGGCAACAACAACAAAGCTTCACTACGCTAGATAAGGCCAGTTTCGAGGTGGCCGCAAGTTTCACCTTCACATGGCCTTGGGCTTCGAAAGCAAAGGCGCATGACTGGCCCTCTGGGACAGTGGACGCCTTAATCGCACTTTAAGCTACGAAACCGACAAAGAGCGGCAGCTTTATTCGGCTCCTTATCTCCTCTTGCGGAAACAAGAGAAGCATGCCCTTGAGGTCAGCCTTCGCAAAATTGCTAAACGTGCCCTTGACCTCTCCATCACAACTTCAAACAGCCGTCTTATGGCCCTTGGGGTGGTGAATACTTTCCAGGAGTTCTGGGAGGTCCACCTTACAAACCAGTACACGGGCTTGTCGCGAACGGAGTCGGGTCGCCGCCTTCTTGCTCTACTCTATATCCAACACAACACTTCCATGGAAGACAGGTTTTACATCCCGGAACTGTGGAGACGCGCCCTCCATGTGCGACCTCTTCCAGCCAACATGCCACCCGAAGACCATAATGGTCCGCGCCTAGCGCGAGCGAGCAAGCCAGGCGGTCCGTCTACCGGCAAGCCAGGCGTTCCACCTACCGGCAAGCCAGGCGTTCCATCTACCGGAAAGCCAGGCGGTCCATCTACCGACAAGCCGGAGTTGCCTAAGGCAGTACCACCGCCACCCCAAGCCGACGTGGAGAAACGAACGAGTACCCCCCCACCAGGTTCATCGCGGACATGGGCGCAAGCCGTCATCCAGGGATCCCAGGTGAGCAGCAAGGGCAGGGCAGCCCCTCCTCATACCCCCCCTTCCAAACCGCCGACAAAAACGGCCGAGCAATCCCAAATTTCCGCCCTCAAAGAGGAAATCGCTAACCTACAGAAGCGTCTTGCCCTCACTGAGGCGCGCCAAAATTTTCCAACCCAAAGGCCCACTCCCCCCGCGGTGGAGGCGATGGATAGCGACACACCGGCGAACGCGCAGACTGCAACCGCGCAGTCTGCGCTTGAGGCGAGGGTTAGCGCACTGGAGGCCCAGATGAACTCCGCATTCTCCGCCTTAGAAATGCAAATCGCAACCACCATCAAGGCGGCTCTAGACAAAATTCCTACCATTATAGCCGCACATATGACGAAACAAACTCTAACTACCAGGCGCTCCGGCCAACTCAAGCGTATAAGGAGCCCCAATATTAAGGCTGGTAGACCAAAAGTCGCACATGAGGAACAGGAGCCCGCCCTCAACCTGCCCAGCGTGACGCAACCTGCTGTCATTGGGGCACCCGGCTCAGAGGCAGGCCCCTTCCTAGTAAGCATAAATTCTAATCATAATCATGGCGGACATTCATAAACCGCGATGGTACTCACGCAGCAATTTGGCCTCTGTCCAAATTTTACAGTGGAACTGCAGAGGTTTCAAGGCCCGTACTAAGCGGGCCGACCTACGGCTTTTCTTAACAACGTTCCCCGGTCCTCCTGCTGTAGTGGCCCTCCAAGAGCCGGGGGACGCAGCCACGCTCACAAATTACTCAGTGTATCAGCAGGATGCGCAGAGCTGCCTCTGCGTACATAAAAATTATACCGCCTCCCCGGTGGACCTGGATTACAAGGCGATTTTCTCGTATGCGATGGTGACGATCCTTCCGCTACGCAAAAAGGACCCCCCATTACACGTACTCAACGTTTACAGCTCTCCCAAACTTCCAAACGTCACATTTGCAGACTTATTCAGTCGGGCGTTAAAGGTGGCGAACAGGGACCCCCTCATAATCGTTGGGGACTTTAATGCCCCCAGCCCCTTATGGGGATACATACGTGAAGAAAAACGAGGACGCAGGCTGGCGGAACTTGCGTCAACGTTGGGCCTTACTCTTCACACGGACCCTGCACAACCCACTCGCATTGGGAACTCCGTGGCACGCGACACGTGCCCAGATCTCACCTTTACCAAAAATATTAGATATGCAGAATGGCACAACACCGAGGAAACCCTGGGTAGCGACCACTGCATTCTTGCGACCACAATCCGCACCAAACCCCTTACAAGACCTCACACTAAAGCAACCCTTCCAGACTGGACCAAATTCAGATCCAACTACACTAACCCTACCCCTATAGCGGATCAAGGTTACACTACCTGGTCACAACACCTCATCTGCCAACTAAAAGATACCGAACACCACGTTCAGCTCTCAGAGGCGAACCCGGCGGTGGACAACCACTTCCTTCACCTCTGGGAGGCCCGGCACAGCCTCGTCCGCCGATGGCGCCAGCAGAAGTACAATCGGCAACTCAAAATCCGCATCGCGGAACTCACCCAACAAGCGGCAGAGTATGCGGCCCAACTCGCCGACTCGAACTGGGTAGACCGATGCAACACCGCTGCTCGGCAAATGTCGAGCCGGAGCACGTGGCGCCTTTTCCGCGCCCTCATTGATCCGACCCAAACCCGCACCGAAACACAAAAACATCTTCAACGAGCAATTCACACCTTCAACGGAGACACAGCCAAACTGGCTGACGCGCTCCGAGACAAATATCTATACACAGACCAGGATTCGCGTGGTCCGGCGTACTCTTATGCAGGTTCTGAGAACGCAGAGCTGGATCGAACGTTCCAGCTTCACGACCTCAAAGTGGCCCTGGCCAAAATGAAACGAGGGACAGCCCCGGGCAGGGACAAGGTAACTGTGAAACTTCTCGCTAACCTACCCGAACCGGCCTACGAGCGGCTGCTCGAATACTTCAATGCCATCTGGACGGGAGGTACGCCTCTCCCAGTGGATTGGAAGACGGCTCTCGTCACATTCATACCCAAACCAGGTAAACCTCTCAACACTGACAACCTCCGGCCCATATCTCTCACTTCTTGTGTGGGGAAGTTGATGGAGACTATGGTCCGTGACAGACTATCCACCTACCTAGAAACGCACAACGCCTTTGCAGACACCATGTACGGGTTCCGCCCACACCGGTCCGCACAAGATGTGCTGCTGCAACTTCATAGAGAGATTCTTGATCCCGTCGAGCACCCTAGCGATGACAAGGTGGTCCTCGCATTGGACTTGCGGGGGGCTTTCGACAATGTTACTGATGATATCATCCTCTCCCACCTGTCCCAAGTGAACTGTGGATACAACACATTCCAATACATCAAGCAATTCCTCACAGATCGGCAAACATATATCCGACTCCAAGACAGTGAACATGGCCCGTACCAACTTGGTACGCGAGGGACTCCACAGGGAGCAGTCCTCTCGCCTCTTCTCTTCAATCTGGCCATGATGAAGCTCCCTACCCTGCTGGGTGAGGTCCCGGGTGTGCAGCATGCCCTGTACGCGGACGACATCACCCTCTGGGCAACACACGGTTCGGTTGGAGAAATCGAGGCCAACCTGCAGCAAGCGGCGGCTATTGTGGACGATTATGCACACCGCTGCGGCCTTGAGTGCTCCCCGAACAAATCGGAATTCGTGCCCATACGTCCCAATCCAAGGTGCACAACCAAAATTGCCCTCTCCCTGCTTAGTGGCCCGATACCTGAACACGGTGAAATCAGAGTATTGGGACTCTACATACAAAAGAACCGCAAGATTGACACCACGCTGAAGAAACTCCGCAAGGTGGGGGATCAGGTGGGCCGTATGGTCCGCCGGGTATCAAACAAACGAGGGGGGTTGCGATGCAAAGACGCCCTGCGGCTGGCGAATGCATTCGTAACCAGTCGAATCCTGTATTCGGCACCGTACCTCCACCTGCGCAAATGCGATGAGAACGCTTTCGAAGTGATTCTCCGAAAAATCTATAAGAGAGCTCTCGACCTCCCAATTGCAACATCCAACCAACGTCTCCTCGGCCTGGGGATGACGAACACCTTTGGGGAGCTGCGCGAGGCTCATCTCAGCAATCAATACTTGCGGTTAAGCAAAACACGTGCGGGTAGCCGCCTACTGACCCGCCTCCACATCAATTACACAACCCAAGAGGAGAAGCGGGTATCCATGCCCGAGGCCTGGCGCTTCGCACTAAAGGTTCGCCCCCTCCCCAATAACATGACAAAAGATGCCCATGATGGCCGCCGCCTCGCGCGAGCGGAGGCCATTTCCAAGCAGTACGGTGCTCGACCAGGGGTATTTTACACGGACGCAGCAGGTCCACACCATGGGGGGTGGTACACGGCTGCCGTTGTCCACCAAAACAACCCAGTTCAGGGCCTCACCTTCCGTGCCCCCAACATTACATTCGCGGAGGAAGTTGCTATCGCACTTGCAGCTGCGGATCCAGCGTCTCGAGTCATTATCACCGACTCAAGAGAAGCTTGCCGCAATTTTCAACAGGGCCAAATTCCAGATCGTGCTTTCCAAATTTTACACAGATGTGAGTACCGGGATTTCCCAACCCGGCGCACCATCATCTGGGCCCCAGCACATGCGGGGATAGAGGGAAATAAGGTAGCGGACACTACCGCCCGCGCGCTTAACCACCGGGCATCGCCTCTCTCGCCGCCTGATCCGGCTACTGATTTTAATCCGGCTATTACTTTTCGGGAGATCTCTCTCCTGTATCAAAACGCTCACGGCCGTTACCCACCCCCCTGTAAAGGCCTCAATAAGGCAGAGGAGCGTTGGCTACTTCGCCTCTACACCAACACGGTACTGTGCCCGGCAGTGCTCAAACATTTCAATTCGGCCTTTTCGGGCGAGTGTCCACACTGTGGGGAAGTGTTTGCGGACACGTATCACATGGTGTGGGCATGCCCTGCCAATCCTGCTTTCCCACCCCACCCCCACCCCACCCGAGAGGACTGGGAGGCTGCCCTGCTCGGCTGCTCAACTCTCCAGGACCAACGAGCCCTGGTGACAAGAGCCCGGGCCGCCGCGGAGGCCACAGGGGTCCCGGACTAGAGATCCCTCCTAGTGATTGTGAGGGCCGGGCCCTTCAGGCACGGTCCAAGCAATACCTCTCTTGTATATAGTATAAATAAATGTTTTACACCACCACACCACCACCTAGCGCGAGCGGCGCAAGCCCTAGCACGACATTATACTCCGTTTCATACATAGCTGTCAACGCTGCCAAAGGTACGAAAGTAGTCCGCTGCAAAAAACAAGCAAAATGTATCCGTCCGCCTCGCGTCGTGGCTGAGTGGTACGAAGCGCGCGCCTTTCTGTTCATTTTACAAAGGGCCTAGGTTCGACTCCCGGCTCGGGTGGTTTTTTTTTATTATTTTTTTTTTATTTTTCTTAAAAGATTCATTAGGGAGAAACTCGAAACTGTCAAACTCTAATACCTACTTTGAAAAATCTCCGCCTCTCCCTTAACCGAGAGTAGAGTAAGCATGAAATGTTTACGGGCCTAATGTCATCTCGGTGGACACCCGAACCGCACCGTACAGGAAGGGAGGAACGCCACCACCCGTTCAGCGCGATGCCTTGCCATTTGAACGCAAGGTTTTTTGAGGAAAGTAAATGGCGCAGTAATTCTCTGCCATCTCGGTGGACACCCGAACCGCACCGTAATGGAAGGGAGGAACGCCACCACCCGTTCGGCGCGATGCCTTGCCCTTTGAACGCAGCGCTTCTCGCCCGGGCCCCTGTGCGCCTGCGCGGCTTTGCTTCGATGCGCGAAGCCCCTAAGAGATCACGTTTGACAACGAAGTGTATCGTGGCATTTATGTGCTTTTTGCATGCGTTATTAGAAATCGGAACTTATAATTCCGTGCATTATCAAACGCGCAGCGATTGATATCTTGATAAACATTGAGAAGGCACTGGCAGCAGTTATTTTTTGTGACTCCTTTGGAGACCAACCGGCGCTTGCATGCCGGTCGCGTAGGAGGGCTTACAGAGTCTCGCTAAATCTCGTTAAGTCTCGTACGGTGCCCGGATGTTCTCGTTTCAGAGCCCGGATGACTGGAATTCAGTGCCCGGATGACTGGATTTCAGTGCCCGGATGAGTGAATTTCAGTGCCCGGATGAGTGAATTTCAGTGCCCGGATGAGTGGATTTCAGTGCCCGGATGATGGCTCTCGGTCTCGGCGTGACGTCACCACACTGCCGACAAAAAAAAGGAAAAAGGGAAAAAAAGGGAAAAGGCAGTGTAGTGTATTGGCGACGGACGTGATTGCGAAGTGCTTTTCTCGGGTACTGAACGACTTTTTAGCATGCGGCACACAATGAATCATTGTGTGGTGATAGAATTCAGTCTGGCGTCGATTATTCGGAGCAGCCTCGGCTAGCGGCAACCTTGTATTGATCGGTGTACTCGGCGGCTTTAAAGTGAGGAGCGTCTGACTCGGGTCTCCTCTTTGAGCTGTTGTCACCAGGAAAATTCTTTGAAGTCCTTCCGGTCGTAGTAATGTTTTGTATTAGATGTCGGATTCGGTGTGTTATGGGAGTGAGCTAGTGCGGCGAGATGGGGATTGTTGAAAGCTCTGCATTTTTAGGCCCTGAGCAGAGATTCCGCTGCACAGGCCATCGAACGCTTCGTCCTCAATGGAATGCCTTTAGCGAAAGAGACCTGCATGACGCCAAAAGAGCCAGAGTAGAGGGCGTGGTTTTTTTTGGTTTTTTTTTGTAACGAGTCGGATGTCGTTGACTGCAAAGCTGTCATATTTAACACTGCGAGAGCTAGATATATATGGTCACCTGGCTAGGTCGTTTTTGCGGTGATCTTATTCCAGTAGCGAGACCTTCCTTCTTGAACCTCGCAACTGTCCGAGGGCTCACCCCGGTCATCTCGCCCACAGTTTCGAGAACTTCGCGCACAGTCTTCTCCGGGAAGCGCTTCCTTACGCTAGAGTAAACGTTGGCAATAACCTGCTTGGAGTCTTTCGAAAATTTCGGAGACTTCAGCTTGGAGAACAGGCGAGCAGGAGATGTTTGTGAAGCCGCAGTGGGCGAAGAAAACAAGCGAGTAGGCGATAGCGTTGCCATTTTCTGCATACTCGGAAACCGAAAGACGAACGCGGAAGACATCACCGGCCGGCCTAGCTGCGAAAACCTAATACAGGAGGAGCCGAAAAAAAACCCAGAAAACTAAGGCACTCTGTTTTGAAGAACATTAAAGAAAAAGCAATCTTTTTGCAAAATAAGACACCATTATTATTATGCTGCAATATTAACCAAAAATAACTTTAATTTTGAGTTCATTACTCTTGTCACTTTCGACGCACTACATTACGATGCGGACGAGGAGCGCGAACAGGCGCCGTAGCCTTGGCTGCGTTGACAGCTATGTATGAAACGGAGTATAGGGCAACAAAAAATTGGCGGGGGCTTAGCTTTGGTTAAGCCTGCTGGTTGCGAAAGCGCGCAGCGCCTCCAACAGAAGGAACGCAGTGCGCCGCGTCTACAGGTCACGCGTGGCTACCGGCCGGCGCTGCGCGACAACTGAAAGCGTCTTGGAACGCAGTGCGCCGCGTGTACAGGTCACGCGTGGCTACCGGCTTTTTGAAGAAAGGAAATGGCGCAGTAATTCTCTGTCATCTCGGTGGACACCCTAACCGCACCGTAAAGGAAGGGAGGAACGCCACCACCCGTTCGGCGCGATGCCTTGTTGTTGCGACTGAAAGGAAGAGAACTTGTAGAACGCCGCCGGGCTCGCCATTCTGCGGCTTAGGCGCGTCGCTTAGCGAACCGCTCTTGCCTTTCTCTTTCTTCATCTGTCTCCTCGGCACGGCGCCGGCGTTTGCGCGCAGCACGTCGCTCCAGCGACGCCTGTACGACTCATACATGACTAAGCGGAGCGCGCCTGCGGCGCCCCGTTTATCCTCTCCTAGCGAGCGCCCTCACGCGGCGGGCTGAGGAGGCCGTCACGTGGTAGCCGCCGCGCCGAGCGAAGGAACGACTACGGCCGAATAGACGAGTTGGGGCCCCTGCTCTCCTCTGGTCGTGACGTCACGCTGTCACGTGGTCGTGCTTCGAGCGAAGGAACGACTACGGCTGAACAGACGAGTTGGGACCCCTGCTCTCCTGTGGTCGTGACGTCACGCTGTCACGTGGTCGGGTCACGTGACAGCGAAGGAACGACCTCCGCCGACGGCAGAAAAGTGCTAGCAATATTGCTTTCGCAATAAAAACGAGTACTCTATGTGGACGCCTCCGGCCCTCACCACGGGGGATGGTATACAGCCGCGGTAGATCACAACAGCAACACAGTTAACGGCCTCACCTTCAGAGCCCGCGGTGCAACACACGCAGAAGAGGTCGCGATTGTTCTCGCGACCTCTCATTCCGATTCAAAATACATAATCACCGACTCGCGAGGGGCTGCACTGCCTTCGTAGCCTATCGAATCTACCAAAATTGCATACGGCTTACGGACCCCGCACACCGTTATCTTATATGGGCCCCTGTTCATCAGGAGTTAGTAGGAAGCGAGGCAGCAGACGCAGCCGCCCGCACGCTCTCTCACCGGGCTGTTTTCTCCTCCACACCCGATCAGGAACCCGATTTTGATCCGGTCTATACGTTCAAATATATTACAACCTACTACCAACATAGTCATGGCATTTACCCTAGCCCATGTAAAGGCCTCAAGAAGGTGGATGAGCGGCTCCTTATCCGCCTTCTCATCTATACATTGCTGTGCCCGGCAGCGCTAAAACATTCGGACCCCTCTTTAGCGGCAGCTGCCCGCACTGTAGTACGGTGTCTTCGGACATCTACGAGGTCTGTTAGAAAAGTATCCGACTTTATTTTTTTTTTTGCGAACACCTGATGGATATGAAACCAGCGCGCTTACAGCAGCCGACCTTGAACCCTCGTGCGCATGCACGAATTTTTTCCCGCCTGCCGATAGCGTCAGTCGCTGGGAAGCAGCGTTTGAGTGAGGCAGTGCGCAGTGCTCTCGTCGGTTTTTTGTTGCAAGAAAAATGGCGGCGCGAGAGGAGCAGCGCTACTACCTCAAATTTGGCCAGAAACTTGGCGATAGCCAAGTGGAAACCATTCGAAATGTTCAGGCGACTTTCGGTGATGATGCTATGAGCAGCACACAGATTAAGCAGTGGTGCAACTGGTTTAAAGACGGCCGCACATCCGTGGAGAGAGAGCCACGCTCCGGTCGGCCATCAACATGCCGAAATGACCAGGTAATTGCCGAAGTGAACGCTGTGGTGATGCGGGAATGTTGTGTGACTATCCGAGAAATTGCGGAAGAGGTGGACATCAGCAATTTTTCTGCACATTCCATTATCACCGAAGATTTGGCCATGGAGAGAGTTGCGGCGAAGTTCGTGCCGAAGCTGCTGACGGTGTAGAAAAAACAGCTTCGTGTTGAAGTCTCACAGGAGATGCTGGATTCCACAAACAGTTACCTTGACTTTACCGACGCCGTAACCACTAGTGACGAGTCTTGGGTGTACGGGTACGACCCGGAAACCAAATCCCAGTCGTCACAGAGGACGCATTCCACGTCACCAAGACCAAAGAAGGCCCGCCAAGTGCGCAGCAATGTCAAAGTGATGCTGACTGCTTTTTTGACTCCCTCTGTGTGGCACACCACGAGTACGCACCCCACAGGGTCAAAGAATGACTAAAGAGTACTACAGGAATGTCCTCCATCGCCTACGTGGTGCTGTGCGGCGCCAGAGACCGGAATTGAGGTCAACAAGAAATTAGCGCATCCCTCGCGGCATTGCTCCTGCACATTCCTCGCATTTGATTCAGACTTTTATGACGAAAAACCTGACTCCTGTAGTTCAACAGGCTCCTTACTCTCCTGATATGTCCCCATACGACTTCTGGCTCTTTCCTAAAATCAAGATGCCATTGAAAGGAGCGCGATTTCAGAAAAGAATGGACATTATGGCTGCAACGACAGCATTGCTAAATTCCATTCCGAAAAGGGCCTTTTCGGAATACTTCCAACAATGGCAGCACCGCTGGGAGATGTATATGGAGCCCCAAGGAGAATACTTTGAAGGTTATTAGGTTTTTAACGCTCCAGATATGCCAGTTTTGTTTCTTCGGGCAAAGGTCGGATACTTTTCTAACAGACCTCGTATCACGTGGTGCGGGCCTGCCCCTTTAACTCGGCCAATCCCCCCCATCCCCAACCCAACTCGGGAGGACTGGGAGGCGACCCTGCTCGGTTGCCACGACTTACAGGCCCAACAAGCCTTAGTCGGGCGTGCCCGGGCGGCGGCCACCGCCACTGGGGTCCCAGACTAGGGACCTCCACCTAGTGCTTGTAAGGATCGGTCCCTTACGGGCTGATCCAAGCATACCTCGTGTCCCTTCTAAATAAATGTTTTCACCACCACCAGCAGCTTCGAAAGCAAAGGAAAGGCGCATAACTGGTCCCCTGGGAGAGTGGACACCTCAGTCGTGGTTTAATCTACGTGGCGGTAGTGACAGATGTGGTGGTGGTGGGGGAAAACTTTAATTTATTTGAAGGTCTAAAAAAACAAAATTATTCAGCAGCATTGCGGGCGTCCTTCAGGCTGCCGGTTGTGGCGTCTAGGCCGTGCTTAGTCGCGACGTCCTCTGCCCCGGCCACCAGCCGAAGTTGGAGATTAGACTCTGCCCGTAGAGTACCACTGCTGCGGACTGTTTAGGTGTCAAGAGGTAGGGGGCAAGTGTGCTGGGCAGGAGACTAGAATATGAGCGTAGTCGGCTCTTGGGCTGTCGCATAAAAGCGGCAGGCCGGCGAGTACTCTCCGGGGTGGACGAAGGCAAGACGTGCGGGGGTGAGAAAGGTGTGGGCCTGAAGGTGGCGCCACAAGCGTTGGTGGTGCTGGGAAAGGTATTTGTGCGGAGGGGGCAAAGTGAGGCTAGAGAGGCGGTAGTGTAAAGTAATATCATGGTACATGAGGAGCGCGTAGCGCGTATCCATTCCCGGCGGGGGCGGGCTTGCTCTGTCGGTCGAATCGCGAGCGATATAATTAGCCGCATCGTTGCCAGGATGGGCTGCGTGAGCAAGGACCCAGATTATTTGGATGGGGCGAGAGGGGATGGTGTGTGAGCGTAAGATTCCGATGGCCTGGGATACCACCCGTCCAACCGCGTAGTTGTAGACAGCACGGTTGGAGTCACTGAAAATGTATTCCGCGGAGGTCTGCGTGATGGCAAGGGCAATAGCTGCCTCCTCGGCGTCTACAGAGATCGAAGTGTAGACTGCGGCAGTAAGAGTGGATTGTAGAGAGTTGTCAGTGACTGCAAGGGTGTGCGCTGGGTAGCGGCTCGAGGCGGCATCCACATAAACCACGGCAGGTTTCCGACCGCACTCACGCCAGAGCGCGGAGGCTCGCGCTGCTCTGCGGGAGGGGTGGTGTTCAGGATGCATATTCTTAGGGAGGGGATGAACGGATTAGGAGGGAGGAGACATGGGAAGGGATGGCCAGCGAGGTAGGAAGGGGGATAAGAGGATAGAGCTTAAGGGTGGAGAGAAGTGCGCGACCCGGGCGGGTGCGGGAGAGAAGGACGAGCTGTGCCGCATGATGGGCCTCCGGCAGCTCCGTAAGGGAGTTGTGGATGCCCATGAACAATAGCCGAGCCGTCGAGGTAGCTGTTGGAAGGGATAGGGCCGACTTAGACGCGTGGCGAATGACGCTTCCTTATCTCTTCCTTTCTCGCACCGAGGAGGACAAAGTCAACAGCCTCATTCTTGACAGATGTGTGCTGCATGCGTTGGCATTGACAACGTTGTGGCAGAAACGTGACACTGAAGCCATAGGCCGTCGGCGTTCACAGTGTTCAATGGCGTTGGCGCTAACAACATTTTAGACTCCGATTATTTCAATGAAAGGGAGTGCGCATAACTAGCTCCCTGGGTCAATGGACACCTGAATGGCGCTTCGGTACACACGGCAAGCCGCGTATAGTTGCCCAATACCAATAGCTTTCGCTCTCTAAGCAGGTTTAGTACTAGTTAAACCGCAGCTAAAATTTTATTTATTTATTTATTTATATTAAAGGCCTTCGGCGAGCATTATATAGACGGGTGGAGGGTGGGGGGGGGTGGCTGAACAGAGCGGGATCTTGCAAATTGAAACACACAGTGTCTACAGAGATGCTTCACTGGAGTTAACAACCAGCGTATATGAATATGGTATCATGAGAAGAAAAACACTGTTCCGCAGTAAGCACTGTATATGCAGTAACACTGAGCATAAACATTTTTCGCAGAGGATATACAGTTATCAATATGGCGACGTGTCAATGGCATTAACGAAGGACTAATGGCCACCGATCGTAGCGACGTCAGTGGGCAAGCGGTCGCAGTCTGAAATATCAAGTGGAATGCTGTAAAACTGTAAAATTGCGCCCAACCGTTTGCTTTGTTGTCGAGATTTGATCTAGTAGACCCATAATTAGCTCCGTCTTGCGCCAATAGCTGCCGCCGATCGAAGTTTCGAGCGTCGTCTCTCCGCTTAGCTGCGGTTGCGCTCAACTACGCGTCCCTTCTTTAGGTTCCCAAAATTTCAATCTGATTAGGAGTCTATCCTTGTATTTTCTGCGCTGCACGTGTACTGGACGAATCCACTTCCACAGTTCGGTGGAAGTGGAGTTTCACTTCAACACAACTTCCATGAAATCGCATATCTCTCTTCCGTCATTAGCATCCCACCGAATAAAATATTCGCTTCATCTTTTTTCACAAGCTTTACTATCACCCGTCTCTCCGTGATGAATTTATTCTTCAGCCACATTATAGTATCTCACCGTGTTGACCATCTCTTTAAGGTCGGTATTCAGCCAGGTAATACTAAAACATTTCTTTAATCTTTTTTACTTTCACCTTCACAAGACTGGAATCACCTTTCTTGCGACATTGTTTCCATTTTTGAGAACACCCGACTCAAATGAGCTTTAGCTATGATCGTATAATCTGGAGCTACCATGCCTTACCATTCTTTATTTATTATTTTTAATTGTGCACTAGTGCTTTCTCCACCCTCTCCTTATAATGTTTCGGCCCTGATGATAAATAAATAAATAAATACAGCGGTACTGTGAACGGACAGGCTAGAAAACTTTAGACAACTTGCCATTCTGCGGGTGATTAGGTTTTAAAGGGGTACATACTTGCGCAAAAGACGAGACGAAAACGAGAAAACACAAGCGACATGTACAATGCGCAACTGCGAGTAGACTGCCCACGTTGCAGCGTCTACCACTTGTGGGCGCTTGGTTTGTCCTGCACAATGGATAAGCACATGGACATTGGACCCTCCTACAACCTTGGCCATGCTTAATCTCCTGAGGGCTCAAAGTGGCCTCTCTATCCCCATGCACTAAATCGTTTCTTCCGGTATTTTCCCCACATGCTACCCAGAGTTCGGGTGCCAGCAGCTTGCATGGACAGTCAGGACGCGACCAACGGATTTCGCCATTTTGTTTGCACTCCTGCTTGCACAAACCCAAGCCCTATATAAATACAAGCAAGATATAAAATGGTCCGAGTGAATAAAATTGTCTAGTCGGCCTCTGCGCTGCGAAGTGTCTGGACGATGAGGCATGGAATTGGTGAGATGGCAGATACCCTTACAAATTTTACTATTGCACAAGCAATTTTTCACTGCGAACATTTCCACTGCAGTAAACCTTGACCCGCCGAGGTGGCTGAGTGGTTACGGCGCTCGGCTGCTGACCCGAAGAACGCGGGTTCGATCCCGGCCGCGGCGGCCGAATTTCGGCGGAGGCGAAATTCTAGAGGCCCATGTACTGTGCGATGTCAGTGCACGCTAAAGAACCCTGAGTGGTCGGTGGTCCAAATTTCCGGCGATCTTCACTACGGCGTCCCTCATAGCCTGAGTCGCTTTGGGACGTTAAACCCTAACAAACTAAACCTAAAAAACCAACAGTCCACCTTGATGGATTTTCGTTCAACGGCTTAAGCCTGGTACTGGTCGGCAGTGATTCTGCTTCTTCGACTGCGGTGTCTGCGATCTTAAAATCAGCAGTGCCCAGCCAGCGATGAATTCAAACATTTTGCGATTCCAAGCTGGCAACATTGTCATGCGGGCTTAGACGGGGCCAAGTGTCTGCGAAGAAATCACTTTAGCAGCGGCGTTGCGCCGTGCAGATGGGGCGCGGAACATACGGGATTGCGGTGGCCCTTAATAATTGCGTTGCAGGTCTTTTTTACCCTTCGAAAGGTTCGCGGTACGTTTTGAAAGAGACGTACCAAACGATCTATGCGATTTTTTTTTTCTGTCGGCGTCGTGGTCTTGCGGTGCCGAATCGTGTGCACATCAAGAGACATTGACATGCAGAGGCATATTGTCTCCAACCCTGGTCCCCCAACTGCTGAACAAATTGAAAAGCAGTGGAATGCGCAATAATTTTGATACTTACCACAGACCTGAATGACGTGAAAACTCGGCTTCGTTCTTTAGAAACAAAGCAGAGCAGGCAGATACAATTCGAACAGTCATACCCAACGTTGAAGATCAGCCACGATAAGATCATGAAGTATTGACAAGAATGATTAAAAAATGATTGGCTTAGAAAGTCGTTAAAGGCGTAATAAATCGTCTCTTTCTTTGTATCCCGCCGCGGTGGCTCAGTGGTTACGGCGCTCGGCTGCTGACCCCAAAGAAGCGGGTTCGATCCCGGCCGCGTCGGCCGAATTTCGATGAAGGCGAAATTCTAGAGGCCCGTGTGCTGTGCGATGTCAGTGCACGTTAAAGAATCGCAGGTGGTCGAAATTTCCGGAGCCCTTCACTACGGCGTCCCTCATAGCCTGAGTTGCTTCGAGACGTTAAACCCCAATAAACCATCTTTTTTTGTATGGCTTAACCGATTCCGATGCAAATGAGACGGCAGCCAATTGTGAGGTGCTTATCAGAAGTCAGTGCATTACGAAGCTGGAATTATCTGCGGTACTTATTGAACGTGTTCACAGGCTGGATGCATTCTGCCTTGGAAAAAAAAAGGCCGATTATTGTGCGCTTTAGTTCTTTCAAAGGCCACCAGACCTTGCTTACAAAGCATACAAGCTCAAGGGATCGTTGGGTTGAAAAACTAATAAGCAAAACAAACTGTTGACTTACGTCAAACAAACAGCCAAGAAAGCTGGACACCAGTCCTGAAATATAAGCCTTACTTGGGGAGCAGGCGCTTTCAATTGGACGGTGAAGCGGATGTTGCATAGGAGCAATGGCAAAGTAGCTTTCATGGCGTGACGTGCAATGTCAGCGTTTTTATTTATTTTTTTATTTTATTTAAAACATACTGCAGTCATTGAAGACCAAGCAGGAGGGCAATACAGGTCATAAGTAAACGCAATTCAGCGCCACCATTAGCAAGCAATCACAAAAAAAAAATAAGCAATCAACAGGTCAAAGCAGTCAAAGCAATCAAACGCGCAGCATGCAGTGCAAACACAGAAAAAGAAAGAAAAAGAAATGAATCAGCAAAAAGCGAAGAGTAACATCAACCCAGAGCTTTTCGTACTCGTTCTTCGAAAACATTTGCATCATGCACGGAAAAAACTTCTATTGGGAGTGCATTCCATTGTGAGACAGTGCGCGGAAAAAATGAGTTCTTAAACCTGTTAGTACACGCAAAGATTGGTTCCAGGTTGTAAAGATGGGTGTGCCGAGTTTGACGACCCTCACGTGGATGAATGAACAATTGCGCGTTGATACCAAGTTGGTGATTGCAGAGCCGATACAGAAACCGCAGCCTGGAAATCTTTCTTCTGCTTTCTAAGGTCAAAATGTTGTTAGCACTCATTAGAGACGATGGATTGGCATGATTGGTTTGATTGGTCAATGATTGGTTTGGTTTGGTTTTGTTTATGGGGTTTAACGCCCCAAAGCGACTCAGGCTATGAGAGACGCCGTAATGAAAGGCTCCAGAAATTTTGACCACCTGGCGTTCTTTAACGCACGCTGACATCGCACAGTATACGGGCCTCTAGAATTTCTCTTCCAAAGCAATTCCGCCGCCGCGGCCGGGATCGAACCCGCGTCTTTTGGGTCAGCAGCCGAGCACCATAACCACTGAGCCACCACGGCGGGTTTTGTCAATGAACTAAAGCATAAAAAAATTAAGTTAATGACGCTCTTCTTTCTAACAGCCAACCGAGCATTGTTTTGGGTACAAAATGTTGGCTTGGTGCGACTATAGCAAGTACTGAAATGTTTCCTGACATGTACCACTGTTTTCGTAGAGACCGCTGTGCGCGTGGGGCGTTTATTATAGTACTAAACAAGAAACTTGGGCTAGTTGGTGCGGAGACACTGGCGGCTACATGTTAACTAGCGCGAATAAAACAGCGGACAGAGACAGAGAGGCAGACGGGACATGCGCTATTTTTTTTCTTCGACTGAAGTTCAATAGACATTCAAGAGAAGATTCTCAATTCGCCAAATCACGTCTGCTCATGCGCAAGAAACTCAACTTTGCAAAGATTTCCTTTCATATCGGAAGAGCAAGCGATCACAAAATTCACAGCAAGGTGATGCACGTGTTTTTTGCTATGTATGACAAATATTTACCAGTGAGGGCAATTGAAGGGATGCTTACGCATTTGTCTCATGCTTTTTTAATGCAGGAAGCTTCAAAAATCTCCCTATCGGCCTGCTAGCTTGTGTCCCGTCTGCTTCTCTGTCTCTGTCTGCTGTTTTATTTGCGCTAGTTAACATGTCGCAGCCAGAATTATTCGTCATAATGGTATCCCATGCGTCCAACTGAAATTTTCTGATCCTGAAATTGAGTCGACGTTTTTTTTGTGAAATAAGGCTGTTAATGGGAAGGCACTGGTTATTGGATCATTTTGTTGGCCTTGTTCATCGGTACAACCTCTAGTTTGCTTATACAGTTTTGTTGAAACTTTATATTTAATGCCTCGTCCTAGGGGAGGGGGTACTTTCATCGTCTGGATATTGGCTCGACGGCGGGCGAACCAAGAGATAATGCTGGAGGGATCTATATCAAACTTTTTTGATATTGTAGATTACAATACCTTTTATCAGTATGTGCTTGAGCCATCATGCAGTGAAGGAACTGGTCATGTACTCGACCTGTTGCTTCGTAATGTGCCTCATGGTGCGTGCAATGTACACGTATTGCTAGGTTATAGCGGCCACACAATGTTCTAGCAGATTTGACAGCTCTATATGCGGAGGCTTGGAAAACACCCGGCAGAAAGACATCTGCCTACAGCAGGGTCAACTACGATGTGATTAGCGCTGCTTTCGAATCGTACTTCCGAACTTTTGAAGCCCTTAAGGATAAATAATGAACTGTGTACTATATTTAAACCTTAATTGTTAGAACTGCATGAAGCTTTTGTCTCTTCTCGAGTTATATCACCTGGAAGAGCTCAAGAAAACTGTAGTTTAACTTCGACTGACGTACCCTAGTTCGAAGATAGTTTTAGTTTCAGTTTATTTTCCACAGCAAGTACAGGGCGTGTACTATGAGGTGTGGCGAGGGTGACGGGATAAAAGCTGCGTCAAGGGCAGCTTGACCGGCCCCGTCTCCCCGGACAACATGCCAGCAAGCACGACAGTTCGGAAGTACACCAAATATATATGATGGGAAGAATAACAAGGAACAATCATTTATATTCGAAAAAATATACAGAACAAGATAAGTGCAAAAATAGTGAATCAGTGGATTAGTTAAAAAATACAATCAAATAGTTAGTTAATAATGTCGATTATAATGTCGGTAAAGTCGGTAATAATGTCGGTAAACGGGTTAGTTAATAATGTCGAATACTTTTTTCTTGGTTAGAACCCGCAGCTGCTCATCCGTTACCTTATATTTGTTTAGTGTACTAGGCAGCCTGTTTCGAAGCATCTGGAGACCGTAGTTAGTACATGGTCGCGGAAACATGACAGTATCGCTATGACAGCATCAAAGATCATCATCATCATCATCATCATCAGTCTGACTACGGCATGTGCAGGAGTAAGGCCTCTCCTATACCTCTCCAATTAACCCTGTCCTGTGCCAGCCTATCCCGGCAAATATCTTAATGCCATCCGCCCACAAGTTTCCTGTCGCCCCCTGTAGGAGTGTATCAAAGGTGCAAACAGCGTCCTTAGTTACTTTCGAGGCAACCTTGCATTAGCGCCCAGTTCCCTTACATCACTGGCTTAGAAGCCGTTCGTCAGACCAAAAGTCGTGTATGCTAACTCTGTTTGAATAGTTAGCGCCATTTCCGATTCACAAACCTTGAAAGCTGGTTTAGACGCTATTGCAGACTGGTGCGTGCGTTGGGACATGTTAAATATAAATAAAATCTGTTCACGTCACCTTTTCAAGAACACGCGCTAACCATTCGTGCAGTATAGAATTATTTACTTCAAGCGCCGTCAAGGATCAAAGTTTTGGTATGGGCTAGTCGGTGGCTCATCTTAAGGAAAGTAATATGCAGCGCAAAAAACAGGGACAGCAGAGAAGACACAAACAACAGGACTGGCGCTGACAACTACAGGTCAGCGCCAGTCCTGTTGTTTGTGTCTTCTCCGCTGTCCCTGTTTTTTTTTTTTGCGCTGCATATACTTTCCTTAAGCTGCCAAAGTATTTGGTTATATAGGTGTCTTTTTTTACGCCTGACTGTAGATGAAACATGGTAGAGAGAGGGTGTGGTATATGGTCCTTGGCGATCACAAAATGAACAAGGGAGGGAGAAACCTCAGGTTGCTTGAGCCAACGTTTCGACAAGGGGACTTGTCTTCGTCTGGGCAAAGCGTTCATCATTGGCAGGGATTAAATAGGGCCTTCGTTCCGAGGAGGAAGGTCCCGGGTGGGGGAAGGAAAGTGGTGTGAGAGGGGATGCATGTCGGGAAGGGGAGGGAGGTGAACCTTGGTTCGTTAAACTGCTATAGTGGAAAAACTTATATGCGGGGGTTGTGTAATGAACAAAGGCTTTGAAGGGGCTGCGACGGGGGGGATGCGCTGGGTGGACCTGTAAAACTCAGATGAGAGGATTAGTCAGCGTTGCACAGGGAAATGAAAACAAGGCAAACAAAATAGGCTGGCACTGGAAGGAGAAAGAAAGGGGGGGGGGGGGGGGGGCATTTCTAAGGAAGGACAATGCGGGGGGGGGGGGGGGGGGAATGGCTCGAGTTCAGAGAAAGCCAAAAGGTGGGGGCGGAGGGGGTAACAGGAATGTCATGGTTTCCGAGAACTGATAGCAGGGGATTAGAGAAAAAAAAAAGTGAACAAAGGGAGAGAGTGAGAAGGCCGGAAATGTTGTGGAAGATATGACATGGGAAGGGTGAAAGGAACGATAATATACTTATGCGAGGTTCTAGGAAATGTTCTGACCACGTGCAAGACATTTGTTAATTTAAAATTATGCTAACCCTGGAATGTACGTGAGAGATTCCAGGTTTCCTCCGGACATGTTAATCCCTGTTGGTTGCAGTGTTTTAAATTTGTGGATTAGGAATGCTTCTCTGTATTTTCTGTCCCTAGTCGATTTCTGTGAAGTCGATTTGATGCTAACTACAATGGAAATAATGCAGCATCAGTTGTATTTCTCGGGGCAGAATTTCAGTCATTTATCAAGTAACCTACAAATACGGCTGTATTTCAGTCATGTGCGATGAATACTTGAATATGGATGTGTTAGCCGGGACGCACATGTATCTACCGTATAAGTAAACTTGAAAAAATCCAGAATAGGCCAGCCATATTTGTTATAGGGAATTATATCCGGAAGCTTAGCATAACAGAAACCAAGCCTAAACCAAAAATGGCAAGGGCTAAAGGACCCCAGAAGAAATGTCAGATTGAAATTTTCCCGCTATTTTATCATTCTAAAATTGGCATAAACAGCGAAAAGTGTAACCAGGCACCAAACTATTACCGAGGCGGCTGGATCACGGCTTGAGGGCCAGAGAATTTTCTCGTGAGGGTGACGTTCTAAGAGGATTCTGGTGTGGGCTAGTTGGTTCATGCTTAATAAACAGATTCACAACAGCGCTACGGCACAAGGACAGAAGAAACACGAAAAACACTACATTGTAACCAACCCCGTCACGATTGTCGACCTATGTTTTCAGACACCAAGTTTCTGGCGACCGCAAGGAGTAGAATAGAAAGGGAGATTATTGAAGGTTTTTTGATTGAAAAGGCTGGGGACGAGTGCATCAGCAGCTCATCTGTCTGTTTACAGGAGAAAGAAAGGACCTTTCTTGAACGGACGCGATTCTTGCGTTTTAACTGCTAGACATCCTGACAAACGGTTTTTCCTGCATCTCACCTTATAGTGTTTTATTTTGCGTTGTTTTGTTTGTTGACCTTATGCGGAACTTTGCTCCTCTGTCTTTTAAGGACTTTTAGTTGTTTTACCGTCTTCATTGCTTGGCCGGTGGCGGTTCATGTTTTTGTTCTTTCTTTTAGTTTCCCTTTTTAACGATTGTTACTTTTACCGTGTTATTTGTTGGTGTCGGTTTCTTGTTTTCGCTTTTAGCCTGCTGACTGTGCCTATTGCCTAGCAACTTTTACTTTTTTCATCGCCATTTTGCTCGTGCTTTTCTCATGCTTTTGCGCCTTCTCGCTCTCTTGAATGTTTTTTACGTAGCCCAAAGATTCCGCTTTGCTTTGAAGTACTCATTTTCTTGCCTATCTGAGCTGCAGTTGTCATTGGCTGTAGCTGGTCCATGCACATCTTTGTATCTGTTAGTCCCTTTATCATTAGCTTGGTAATGCTACAGTTTTTGATAGTGCATGCACGTTTTATGAGTTCTGTCGAGCTGTGTGATGACTCCCCAAACGTGTGAAGCGTTCCTTCGCTGTGTCCCGTGGCTGACAGTGCATCACGTGGTCAAGGAAATAGTATAAATCTGTGCTGGTTTTTCACGCAATAAAGAGTTGGTAGCAGCGCCCGTCCTGTGTTTTTTCGTGTTTCTTCTGTCCTTGTGCCGTAGCGCTGTTGTGAATCTGTTTATTAAGGGTGACGTCTTTCGTTATCCTTTTTTTGTTACAACTGTCCGTGACTTGTACAGTTTGCTATCCACCACCGTATATATGACATCAAATGATGCTTTCTTCTGTGCTTCGAATTTGTTCATGCCCATAATTAACATCTGTGGCCCCTCTGCTTTAATGTACTACGGGCGACGCAGGTAACAAATAAAGAGTAAACAATTACACTAAGCCTCTTCCAATATGCATAACAGGCTGTACTATCAGCATCAAATGAAATGCGAACAGAACACCTGAAACGCGAGCACAAAAAATCAAGCATATTAGAGGCTGGAAGTGAAATAGAGGCGTGGGCTATTAACATTTCAGAAGAGCGGTCTTTTCGGCTTCGATGGGAAAATCAACTGCTCATGTATTTTGCCTCCCTAGTATAATATCTGCGAGTTGTGCTGTTCGCGTTTCAATTGGCTTGTTCGCGTTTCAATTGACGCTGATAGTACACTTCCATTGGAACAGTGCCGGTGTCCTCATTAGGCGTGGGTGACAACCTGCACTTTGAAAAGACGATTCATTTTGCGATAGAGGCCATTTCGCACGGTCCGCTGGTGTTTGTCATCCCGTTTGGCTGTCCCACCAGGTTGTTTTTTGAGCTTCAAACGGCGCACACATATGCAAAGAGGTGCGCCGTGCTGAAGCTTAAGGAACTGAGGGTGGATTTTCAGGAATGAAGTTGACTTTCCTCCCCCATTGAGCCGGATTATCTGTTGGAGCGCAAGAGGTGCTCACATCTACCCCCCTCAGATCTGCCCCCTACAATGCTAGCGCCCCTGTACATAAATCGCGTTGGACATTTCATGCCATTTCGGACGATATTGTCACGTAGTGGTGACTGCAGTCCGGTGAACAGGAAAACAGCGAGAATCGCTTCTAAACGAAACTCTTTATTTGGGCTGACTTGCGCTCGCAAAGAACTGAATCACTCGGCGGCGGCGTAGCAAGAAGCGTGCTCGGCAGTCGTCGAACAGAATGTCCGCCGCTCTCGGCCGTGCTGTTTTTAAAGCTGATAGCGAACTTTCCAGATAAAGCTTGCAAAGTTACTAGAACACTCTGGAACAACGTAGAGTCGGATCCGCCTGGATGCGATCAATCGAGATAAATCTAGGCGCGTCTTGCATCACAAACAAAGCGATAAAGTGGCGTGCCGGCAGCTTTGAAGAATGAACAAACAAACACTACAACCATTCGTGGCAATATTAAAGAAAGAATGCGGTGTAGTCCACACTCGTTTGTAGTTCCCAAAGCCTAGTAATTTAACTTTGATTGGTTTTGTGGGGTTTAACGTCCCAAAGCGACTAAGGCTATGAGAGACGCCGTAGTGGAAGGCTCCGGAAATTTCGACCACCTGGGGTTCTTTAACGTGCACTGACATCGCACAGGACACGGGCCTCTAGAATTTCTCCTCCAAAGAAATTCTAGCCGCCGCGGCCGGGATCGAACCCGCGTCTTTCGGGTCAGCAGCCGAGCACCATAGCCACTGAGCCACCGCGGCGGCTAATTTAACTTTGAAGTATGGTTATCGCACGTACTGTGTATCGAAATGAATATAAATGGTTTGGTTTGGTTTATAGGGTTATACGTCCCAAAGGGACTCAGGCTATGAGAGACGCCGTAGTGGAGGGCTCCGGAAATTTCGACCACCTGGGGTGCTTTAACGTGCACTGACATCGCACAGTACACGGGCCTCTAGAATTCATCGAAATTCGGCCGCCGCGGCCGGGATCGAACCCGCGTCTTTCGGGTCAGCAGCCGAGCACCATAACCACTGAGCCACCGCGGCGGCTCTAAATGAATATAAATGAACTAAAAATTTTTTTTGCATTTATGCACTGAGCAATTATGAACGATCGTAACTTTTGTTGAACACATTTCCGCTGTTTGGTAATATAGGGAATAAATTTCTCGTTGAATTTCCGCAGTGTGCGGCCTGCTGGAAGGCGGCGCCGTCGCGCTGCTGGGCCCCATCGGGGGCGGCCACGCCTCCTCCCTGGCCTCGTCGGTGTGCGCCGCGTTGCGTGTGCCCCAGCTGGAGACGGAGGAGGAAGACGGGGGGGCCTACACCCTGCAGCTGGCCCCTTCGCCCAGGGTGCTGGCCGCGGCCTGCGCAGACCTGGTGCAGCGCATGGGCTGGCTCTTCGTCGCCTACCTGTACGAGGGAAGCGAAGGTACGTATGGACCCTTATTAGGGCGGAAGCCTTTAATGCCTCATCGTTGTAAGCAGGGGTTGTCGACAGAAATGTCACGCTTTTCAATTGGTCGAAACGGTCGTGACGTCACAGTGCGCGAATTTCAAACGGAGCCAATTGTACTTTGGCTAGTAACCATGCAACCAATTAAAGTGATCGTATAGTGACGCTCCAACAAAGTGGGACTGAGTTTAGTTCATTGCTTAATTAACCAATTAGCCTAATTAAGCTTTCTAGTCAGACGAGATAAATAAATAAAACAGAGAAGGAATTTAGTCGAGTTCGGGAATCGAACCCTGGTCTCCGGAGTGCGAGACGAGCACGGTAACCACTCCGCCATGCCAGCTCGATGGTTTGGAATGAACAAAGGCGCGTCTAGTGAATACGGTGTCTTCGTTCACTCCTATCTTCCTCCCTTCCCTTAAGGCGAGGTTCAGGTGTCCACCGAGGTGTGCGAGACAGATATTCCGCCTTTAGGCCAGGTTTGTAGTAGTGTAAGTAGTATAAAACTTTATTCCGCAAAATGGGACGTGGTTTAGGGGTTGGGGTCTTGAGCAGCAGGTGGTGTTCCTAGGTACAAGATCCCATTGCTCTTGCGGCCTCCTCGGCCCGCTCAACCAGCGCAAGCTGACCTTGCGGGTCGGATCTGGACAGAAGCTCCTCCTACTGCTCGACTGACGGGTTTGTAACTTTGGGCTCTATCGGGCTTGCCCGACAGCCCCATGTGGAGTGGTAGAGGGTAGCTATCTCTCCGCACCACACGCATTCTGGAGTGTACTGCGTAGGCCAAATCTGACTGTATATGTAGCGACTTGTGTATGAGTTGTAGCCGTCTCCATGTAGTTGCCTGATGTCTTGTGACTGTCTTGTGGGGAAGCAGGTATTTACGGCGTCGTAACTTCCAAAATATGGTGAGTCCTCCGTGGCTGTTCGGAGTAGTGTTGGTTTCCCCTTTGTCGTCGCTCGTTCACGTTTGAGCCTTCTAAAAAGGTTCGCTTCTGCGCCTCGCTGTGTGGTTCGTTATCTATCGTATGCGGCCCAGTTCTCTCTAAAAGTATAATGAAATTATATTTACGTAGGCTGATAAAAGCACATGAGCTATCGGTATTTCATCACTCGTCACCGCTCCGTAAAAAGCTTTAAAGCCAGCCTTAACAACACCGAAGACATCGGCGACTAAAAATGATGCATTAGAATATAACCATCGAAATCACTTCAGGGTCCCTTTGATGTGATAAGTGCCGTCCCCATTGCTCTGAAAGTTGAGATTTGCACGGTTGCTGCAAGAGTCATATTACCGTCTTGGATGCAACTGTTTGGGCTGTTTACTTTTCGTGAGGAGAGTAGCTGAAAGAATGACAACGCAAACAGGAGGAGGACGCGACACTAGGTGGTGGTTGCGGCTCCCCTCTCTCGCCGGTCAGCCACCGGTCAGCGGGTACAAGGTATGGCCCGGTCTGCTGCTCAGCTTCCCATGGTGCAATTTTTAGGAAAGAAGCGTGTGCCTTTGAAGGTGTTGTGTTGCGTCATGAACCCAGTTCAACTAGTGCAGATTTCCACCTTAAAGTTTAACTTCGACAAAGGCTGTACGCAGTATAACTATAGCAAATGGCGTAAAAAAATCGCCGAAGATGCAGTCGAGCTTGTGAGCGCTTGAAAGGGAAGGTCATGTCCCTCAAGGGCGGCAGTGAGGGCCAAAAAGTGAGACAACTAAGAGCTGTGTACAGAGCAGTGCGTGCGAGGGAAGATCCCTGTGAAAAGCAGCGTGTTCGGACGCACGCCGCAGGCCTGGATCGACTGCAGGAGCTGGAGCGGGACGAGGCCATGGCCGAGCGCAAGCTGCTCGCCTTCGACCTCGCTGAGGACGACGTGTGGTCGGAGGTGACAAGCTCGGGATTTCGCAACATCATTGTGGACGTGGACGACCGCCGCATCGAAGACGTGCTGATGCAGGTGAGAGTGGACATCCGCCCGGACGACTGGCGGGATTTGTTTATTTCAATTCAAATCAATTAAATTCACCTTTATTTTCAACATTTCACGATGTTGACGGTCTCCCAGGAAAAAAGCGGCAGCAACAGCTTGAAGAGGGCTGGAAGCCGGCGGCATGCAACAGTGAAAGCAGTACAAAAAAAATTCTATACAAGATATGAGTTGCTATTCTTAAAGAAAGAGTCACATTTTATCATAAATTTACAAAACTAAGTGGTGAAGTAAATGAATCAAAAAGATATTAAGGTGTTATACAAAGACTAGGGTTAACATGCACATCATACTGCAATATGAGAGGTTAAACTACCATGTGCATGTTTTTACTGTACGCGTTACCATTTTACGCCAGAAACAGCAAACACGACTCCAGAAACATTGAACGCAAAATTTTACGTGTTATTCGAGCGTTATTAAAACTAGATAGACTGATCTTATTTAGTAACACTTGCACTGTATAGCTTAATGACTGCAGAAGCTAATTAGTTCTGTGATGTGGAATCGGCCATTTTGAATTTATTTAATCCAAAACTGCCTTGATGCTACACAGCATCAGGGGGCAACAACAGACACACATTTGAGTGCGCGAATCAACGTAATGTACCAAAACAAAAAGAATACACGCATACAGATTACTAAGTTAGCGCCCAACGTGCTTAATTTTTAACCTTTACTCGGTGACTGAATACAAAGTTTCGGACCAAACCATGATTCCGGTGGTACAGACAAGGTGGTAGTCGTCGAGCTGGCAGCTGTCTCCGCC
This sequence comes from Amblyomma mixtum, assembly GCF_055824585.1. Classification (NCBI taxonomy): domain Eukaryota; kingdom Metazoa; phylum Arthropoda; class Arachnida; order Ixodida; family Ixodidae; genus Amblyomma; species Amblyomma mixtum. Next base: position 12,115,984 of record NC_143021.1, read on the forward strand.
GACGAAGCTTTACGGACCTATTTATGGCGCTATCCTCATAAACGGAATGAAAACCTCTAGTAAACATGTTGGAGTAGGTTACCAGGTGATTTGCGTTAGAAAGAGGGCTTTTGCTCTCCCAATGGCACGCCTCGAAACACTGATGGGTGAGAAGAGTGGACAGCTGGTCTTGTTGGGCTTGTTGTAAACCAACAGCTGGGACAGCTGTTGGTTTACGATCATGTTGGGAACAGCGCTAACGCAGAACGGAGCGAGAACACAACACAGGCGCTGGACACAGGCGCTCAACATGACTGATGTGCGGCTGCAGCCCTGTCAAGCTGCAGTGTGGCAGCTTTTTGAAGCGAAAAGCTTCACTAGGCTAGTCAACACCGGGTCTGGCGTGCGCCGTGATCAATTTTAGCCACATCTGCGCGTGCGCGAGTTCGCCGCGTCACGTCACTGGAGAGGCGCACGTGGTCGGCGGAGTCGCCGCCGAGCGCGGCTCCGCCGGTCGACCTTCGCCGCCGGTCGACCTTCGCCGTCGTTCGCGCGCTCTGTGCGTGTTTACCGAGTGTGCATCGGCGCGCGCTCGGCTTCCTCGTATGACGCTCACCGAAGCTTTTCGCTGATATCCAGGCTTAACCTAAGCTAAGCCATAGCCAATTTTTTCTCTGGCCAACCTTTTCGCCTTATAAAGTTGCGAAATAAGGTTGCTTTGCTTGATTGATTGATCGATTGATTGATTAAATATATGAAGGACTGCAGACCCCCTAGCTTGGATTCACGTGCACTACCTGCTGAGATCCCGGAGTAAGCATCTTGTGCTGCAAGTCGCCTACAGCAATTGTAATACACTCTGGTGCCTGTTAGAAAAGAAGTAATATTTATGTAGTCAACAGCTGAACGAAATTTCGTCCGGTCACTTATCAAACAGAAACGAGAAAATACGGTCACTGACCAAATCCAAGAAGACTAGTTGCAGCACATGCAAGTTCATTGTTGGAAATGGTTAGCTAGGAAGCGGCATGGGCGCCGAAGAGTCAACCCTGTTTCCTTTGACTTTGTCGGCGACTACGATTCATTCCCTTCGAAGGAGTAGATTCTGTATTACGTACGTCTCCCTGCAAGCGCGCAGATGAAGCCTTTTTGGGGGTAGCCAAGGCTTGTGTTGCTCGTAGACTGCGGATCATCTGTTTGGTTAGTGTTAGTAGCTCATGCTTTTCGCATTCAACGCAGGGAACTGAAGGCGTAAAATTTCTTCAGTGTCACCTATACTTTCCTCGGTATTGCCTCTCTCCTATTTTGCGCTTCATTCTACAGAAAGCCAGGCAAGCGGAGCGTCTCCCAAACATCATGAGAATTCATGTGACCTTTTTTACTAATGAAATGCAATGAAATATTTATTTGCCATCAAGTACAGATGGGGAGGTTGTAGAAAAAAAGCGGTCCTTGGACAGCTTGACGGGGCCGCAATCCCTTATTTCGGCAGAGTACAGCATCACATAAGCAAACATATTCTTGATACCCAAACATATACATACATATTAGACATGATGCAGATATAGTACTCGTAGTGAACGAAAGCAACAGAAAAAAAAGAAAACAAAAACAACAGTTGAATTCACTGCTACAAATGCAAAAGAAAACAACAGCAAGAAAACATTACATAGAAACCAAATACATCTGCCGGAAGTACTTGTAGGTTGCCGCGGAGAGGTCGAAACGAACAGAATTTTAGTAATTCAAAAGCGTAAACATTAACATTGTATTTATTTAAGAGCAGTAATGCTCGCGCAAGTGGGAGGAAGGGCGCTCAGAGGGAATCGCATGCCCCGTGCGTGATTGTAGATGACGGCTCCCTTAGCTGAAGGAGATATTCAATAGAAGATGATCATACCTGGTATAAAGTAACTCCTCTGCACAGTTCAGCAAGGAAATACTTTGACTAAATATGGGCAATGGTGATGTGTGGCCGGGCAAAATGTGTTCTGGTGGGACACGTATTGGCTTGTGCTTGCTTCTCATTTAGCTTCAGAGCTGCTAATTCGGCGATCGGTGCCACACGTGCTACCGGTCTGACTCCCCCCCCTTCCCCCCCCCCCCCCCTTCTCTTTCTTCCCTCGCAGGCACAGGAGGCTGGTCTGGTGACGGAACTGCACAACTTCCTCCTCGTGTCGCTGGTGAGAAGTGCCGCTTGTGGTCAAGTTGACAGCACGCTCTTTCAAGCTACTCTCCGCACGAGATTACAGGCTGCAGCACAAACCATACATCTTCTGCAATGCGTAGCAGTACTGCATGAATTATCCCTCGCTCTGCAGCCTTTTGTCGCCAACTTAATTCTCCTAACACCCCATACGTACGAGCGTGAGCGCCTCTCGGCAGATGCCGCTGGCCTGTCGGAAATAGGACAGGCGCTAGGTGTACATTCTCAGCTGCTCAACACCAAAGGTAGAATAGCGCGGTAAGACCGTCCAATTCTGCGGGTTTTCGCCCCACAAGTGGGCACATGAGTGCTCTTTTGCGTTTATTTGATTTACAAGATTTTGACGGCCTTAAACTCAGGCGTTGAGCCTTAGTGTTCTTGTAAATTCACCTGGTTACTGAATTTTGACATTCCTGTCTATAAAAGAATATTTATCTTCCAACGTTTGCTGTGTCTGCTTGTCGGCGAGCATTGCAGTTTCATCAAACTGCCTTCTAGGTTAATTTTTTCCTCCTCTCCCTGAAGCAACCATTGGTTTTCTTCTATCTCTTTTAGTTCCCGAGTTGAACGCGTGTGACACGCTTTGTTAACGGACGACAGTATGAGCCATTAAAGGCTTTCTCCTTAATACACGGATACATTAAGGAAGCAGGAATGCACACGAGAGCCTAGTTCTTCTGCCTTATTGTATCCGTGTCTTCTAGCATGTGCCCTTGCCTTTACTTTAGGGTGCCTCACATGGTGGCCAACCAATTAGTGCAAGCAAGCCCGCCGCGGTGGCTCAGTGGTTATGGCGCTCGGCTGCTGGCCCGAAAGACGCGGGTTCGATTCCGGCCACGGCGGCCAAATTTCGATGGAGGCGAAATTCTTGAGTCCCGTGTTCTGTGCGTTGTCAGTGCACGTTAAAGAATTCCAGGTGGTCGAAATTTCCGGAGCCCTTCACTACGGCGTCACTCATAGCCTGAGTTGTTTCGGGACCAATTAAACCCCAATAAACCAACCAAACCAATTAGTGCAAGCATGCGCTTCAGCCTGTTCACCTCTGCATGTGGAGTGTTCGCATGAATTTCGCCGCAAGTAGCCTGTGCTTGCAGAGGGTTTGCTACACGCACGACTTCTGGCCATCCGCAGGACGCGCACGTTCCGGGCAGCCGGGCGGCCCTTCGGCAGCAGGTGGGCGAGGCCCGCGTGTACAGCTTCCGCATGCTGGAGCTGGAGGACGACGACTTCATCCTGCTGGGACGCCGGCTGGTGCGCTACCACCCGGAGCTCGCCGCGGGAGGCCGCGAGAAGCAGGTAACCCCCTGTGAAAGGACTTCGCACTATGCGCAGTTCACTGAAGGCGTCTCACCTAGTTCGCCCGTCGACGTGACAGAACTCGCGCCACGCACTTCTGTGTGTTGTGCAGTGGTCCTGGTTCGTTGTTGTTGTTGCGACTGAGAGAAGGATGAAAAGGAAAGTGCGCGGGCCGGCCGACTGGCTCAAGCCGAGCCACCTCCGCTGCCACGTGCAGATAGAAGAGAGTGAAAAGATAAGAGGAAAGAGTGAAAGAGAGAGTAAAGACGCGTCGCAACAGCCGCGTCCGCCGGAGCGGACGCTGGCTGCAAAAACAGATAAGCGGCCGTTGAAATGCAGGAAGTAGTGTAAGCTGCCGGCACCTGTGCAAGTTCTGACATGATATGAGCTTTATTTGCAGCAGCATTTTTTGCTTTTCTATCGAAGTTCTTCCTTATCCATTTCGTTCAGGTTGTTTCATCAGCAACGCAAAGGCTTATATGCCCGTGCAAAAAAATCGCAGGACGGTTATACAGGTGTGTAACACTAGTGTTTGAGCGTTAGCTGTCTTGTCGCCGGAAATAATTGTTTGCAGACATGTTCTGTTTTCTTTTCTCCCAAAGTCAGACAGCCGGATGTAAATCCGGAATTTCCCAGGGCGGCACTTATACTTGGTAGTGGGTTTCGAACCAAACAGCTTCCATAGCCGAGGCGGACGCCCAAGCCACTGGGCCACCCGTCGACTCCTCTCTTTCTTTTTCCATTCCCTCTACATTTTCCATCCTGTCTTCTACAGTGGAGGTTCTCCTCTCAACTTTGCCGCCTGTCAACATAGGCAGGTGGCGCTGTGGACGCCGACGACGACGACGCGAAAAACAGAGGAACGAGCTAATAGGCACCGAACCGTGTTACCGTAACCGGAGAATCGGGAGCTCGCCCGCCGCCGGTGAGCACGCGCTGATTGGTCCCGATGACGCAGGCGCGCCCGCAGCTGCCGGGTACCTGGCGCCATCTGGTACCGTCAAGGCGAGTTGCGCATGCGCACTGACTGCGCGCGGGCTCCCGGTACTCCAGTAACGGTAATACGGTACACGGCGTGCTAGAGGTCTCATAAGAGCTCTAAATGACACCCCAGGAGCATTCATAGAATTTTCCGCGTTGTTTGTCCCGCGGCCTTCGATGTCATCGGAGCATTGAAGTTCACTTTTAGGGCTTTAGCTTAGCTCTTATTACTATGAATGCTCCTGCAGTGTCATTTACTGGGGCTAGATGAGTTGTGATGCCAAACAAGGCGTTACCTGAACGTGCGATTACGCGACAACAGTTAAGCCGGCTCGTAAGCAAGCTACCCAGGTGACCCCCAAGCATCGTTCAAATGCTCTCGTACATAAGTGTTATGCAGCTTAGGCTGAAGTAGGGGAGAAAAGTGAGAACTTTCGGACACGTTTACTATGTACCATAGGAAGACAAGTGTGTAACCACATTATCACTCTGAACGGATGAGTTCAAATATCTGAAAGGAAGTTGTTTTAGGTTTTCCTTCTGATTTGTTCTGCCGTTTTCATGCTTTTCCATGTCGCGCGTAAAAATTTTACCTACCGTTGAAGTTAAATTTAAATATCAGCTTATCCAGCACTGTTTTTAGAAGCAGGAGAAGGGCGAGGGGTTGGCAAGAAAGCCAACGAAGTCATTGGCTTGACGGGAACCATGTTCCTGTTACAGAGAGCCCAGTCAAGGTCATATATCCTGGAGTTATAACCCTATATCGGTGAAATTGGCCCTCAATTCCAGCTCAGGGAACTGATGCATAGAAAAGATTGTGTTGCCAAGTCGTGCTTCTGAACTGCCCTCGTAAAGTCATGTTTCCACATCATCATTAACAACTTAACAGCGCAGCTCAAGAGGTTACGAAAAGCAGGCTACCCTCAAAACGCATTGGCGAGAATCTGTCTAAACAGGTGAAAACAATACAATCCCTGTTCAGTAGGGAACGAAGCAGAAGTATTGAAAACATATTCGCAGCAGTCCTAATTCCACATGTTCATCGGCTCTTACATGGTTTCAAGAGCTTAGCAGAGCAGTATCAGGCGAATCTGGAGAAAGTGAAGCAGCATCAACATATGAAGCATCCATCTCATACCTGTAGACAATAAATGAGTACAGTCCATCTATAAATGAGTACAGTACATCTGAGTGCCCCCGCCGCAGTGGCTCAGTGGTTACGGCGCTCGGCTGCTTGCCCGAAAGAAGCGGGTTCGACCCCGGCCGCGGCGCCTGAATTTCGATGGAAGCGAAATTCTAGAGGCCCGTGTACTGTGCGGTATCTGTGCACGTTAAAGAACCCCAGGTGGTTGAAATTTTCGGAGCCCTTCACTATGGCGTCCCATAGCCTGAGTCGCTTTGGGACGTTAAACCCCATTAAACCAATAAACCAATCTAAGTGCCCATTATTGTATTCTTTGTGACGCGGTTGTGGCGACAATACATTGTTGCTATTGCTTATGGGCCGACGCAAGGAAGTAACGTTCTGCTTCCTTGCCTGACTGCAGACGCAGCTGGCGCTGGTACACGACGCGGTGCACGTGCTGGCGGCGGCGCTGCACAACATCTCGGTGACCGGGGGCAGCCTGGAGCTCAACGCGGTCGACTGCGACAACGCCACCTACCTCCAGGACGGCAAGCACCTGCTGGATGCCCTCAAGAGCGTCAGTATGCCTCTCCCGGCCCTGCTTGCCCTACGCGGCCGTAATTTCAAAAAGATTGGGCCACCTTAGAGACCACTCACCTTCAGGTTTTGAGCAAATAGGTTTTTCGTTACAGCATTACAGTGATGTAAAAAACCAGTTAAACTCGATTTCTACGAGAAAAATGCGCCATTGTGATGTAATTCAGCGGGATACGTTGTTGGGCGAGTTGGTTCATGACGAAGGGAAGGTAAGTGCGCAAAAAGGAGGATCACGAGAGAAGAGACAGGACGGGACGAGTGCAAACTTCAACTGATGTTTATTGGATATTGAGGCAGGCTTACATATAAATATTTTCTTCCTTTTTTTCCTGAGGTGTATTGTATGAGTGCGAAAAATGATATTTACACTAGAAAAAGAAAAACTAGCGTGCACATTGAACCTGCTTTACGGAGGTCTATAAAATTACTTCTTATTTCTGAAGCTCATCATCATCATCATTTATTGAACCCTTAAAGATCCCGTCTGGGACATTACATAAAAGGGGGGGGGGAGATAGGGGTGTGAAGCGGTCGTACAAAGGCATGTAACATAAAAAAAGCATGACAAAAAATAACAAGAATAACAAGTCTGACGTGAAATTAGCGTCAGGTAATTCAAATGGTACAGAAAATATATGGCAAAACAGTAGTATATAAAATTAAACATTGAAATGTACGGAAATTGAATAAGTGGGAAGGGGGGGTGTCGCAATGACACAAGCAGTTCAAATTGCAGGCAGAGCATCGCGAGGGAAGTAGCTATAGTTGGTTCAAGTGGTCTGTTATTAGCTGCCTAAATCTAAGCTCTCTCTCGAGACAGCGCATTACTTCAGAGTGATTACGACAAATACCTGGTAAATTTAGTGGAACATCCTATAGGCATTGTTTGGCCAAGTGTCATCCAATGCTATACACCATGGTGCAGGGATGCGGAGGAAAGAACGCATTTCAAAGGCAGGGACCACTGCAAGAGCGAACAACCGATTTATTCCAGAAAGCGATGGGAACACGAGTGCCTTTTGAAGGTTGCTTGGAAGCAAAACGAGCGTCTATGGCTGAGAAAATTCGATTAAAAAAAAACCAGAACATCTTTTCCAGGCATTCCATTCAGATCCGAAACGTCACAACCGAGATTTTGCGGTTGCTTGAAGAGAGCGGCGCCAAAGCATGCAACCACAGACGAAGAAAGGAGAAGACACAAGCGCTGGATATGAAATGATTTTTATTCTAGTAAGGTACACTTTAAACAAGGCGAGGAACAGAGGTGAAGAAGAGAAGAAGGAACAACCGTGAAAGATAACAGCAAGCCCAAGCAAGCAACAAGATATAAGAAGTCAAACGTTAGCTGCTTCTAAAGAGTCGACCTCTGCTGCAAAGAGTGATAATAAGGGTGTGATAATGCATGTGTCGCCATATCTCTTAATATAGTATGCTTCCAGGCTAACCGGCGCAGTCTTGTCGGCACTCTTACCTAGTATCCTAGTCTAAGCCAAACAATCTTTCACGATTTTTTTATTCTTTTTTATTTACATAATACTGCAGACCTCATGTGGTCCAAGCAGGAAGGGCAGATAAGGCATAATTACAAACGCCATAAGTTATTACATAGGCAAAAGGTTTACACATGACACAAATGAGGAAATACACAATTAAAAGGAAATACATTACACATCAATCTGCACACAAGAATTCATTTCTAAGATTATTTTCAAAATTATCACTGGATACAATCTGTTCGGCCAGTGCATTCCAATCGTTTATTGTGCGCGGAAAGTAAGAGTATTTAAACGAGTTTGTTTTTGCAAAATATGGTGTTAGGGCATGGGAATGTTGGTGACGGGTTTTTCGTGTAGTCGAAGGTGTAACATAAGGTGAAGAAGAAATTCCAAACTTTCCCTGGATGAGTGAGTGAAGAACCATTAATCGAGCAGTTTTCCGTCTGATATGAAGAGGTTTAATTTCGTTGGAGGCCATTAAAGCAGATGGGGAATCTGTTCTCTTGAATTTATTGTAAACGAAGCGCACAGCCCGCCTTTGTACGTTTTCTATTTTTGCTATATCTTTTTTGGTGTACGGATCCCATACTATAGCCGCATACACAAGCTTGGGCCGAATAAGTGAGTTATATGCTAATAGCTTAACGTGACTGGGTGCTCCTTTGAGCTTGTGTTTCAAAAATCCAAGTTTTTTTAACGCAGATGAACAGATGTAATCAATATGGTTGCTCCAGTTAAGCTGTGAATTTATTAAAACGCCTAAATATTTGTATTTTTCTACTTCCCAGATAGTAGTGCCGCAAGCAGAGTAACTAAAGTGGATAGGTTGTTTCTTTCGTGTCATGCGCAAAACCATAGTCTTATCAGAATTGAAGACCATTCCTGATCTGTCACACCAGGCGACAATTTCGCGGAAAGCATCATTCAATAATATCTGCTACAATTGGGGTGTACAGCATGCAGTCATCGGCAAATAAACCAATTTTAACATTTCTATCAACGGAACACGGCGTCTCTCATAGCCTCAGTCGCTTTGGGACGTTAAACCCCATAAAGCAACCAACCATCAACGGAACACACACCGTCGTTTACATGGACTAAAAATAACAGTGGACCTAGTACACTTCCTTGGGGCACGCCAGATGTCACTGGAAGTAACGTGGAAGAGATGCCACAAATATCCACAAACTGTGTTCGATTTTGTAGGTAGGAAGCAATCCAGTTTACTAAGGTCAAGGGCACGCCTATTAATTTCAGTTTTTCAAGAAGTTTATTATGGGGAACTTTATCAAACGCTTTGCTGAAGTCTAAAAAAATTACGTCCAGTTGTCCAGATTTATCTAATACGGAATTAAAGTTATTGATAGCAGTAACCAACTGCGTGACAGTTGAAAAACCTTTCCTGAAGCCGTGTTGAAATGGAGACAAGCATCCTTTAGAGTTTAATATTTCAAGTATGTGGTTAGCGATAATGTGTTCGATTAGTTTGCAACAGGTACTCGTCAAAGAAATCGGACGGTAATTGCCTAAACACGCGCGGTCCCCCTTTTTATGCACAGGCACAACTCTGGCTGTTAGCCAGTCGGGGGGCAATGAAAAAGACGATAAGGATAAACAGAAAATTTTTGTTAAGAAATGAGCTAATGATTCAGCATAACGGCGTAAGAAGGCGTTTGGTATGTTGTCTGGACCATGTGAACTTTTAGTATCTAACCTGAGTAGGGATTCAACAACGCCTTCGTAGGATACAGTGATTGATTCTTCAGGCGGAAGGGCAAATACACTTTCTTTAGAAAACACAGAATGAAAGTAGGCATTGAAATGCGTCGCAATCGATTGAGGACACGTAATCACGTTGTTATGCACAGTGATTGTTCGTTCTCCTCCTCTCCACCTCGGCCCGCCGCGGTGGCTCAGTGGTTACGGTGCTCGGCTGCTGACCCGAAAGACGCGGGTTCGATCCCAGCCGCGGCGGCCGAATTTCGATGGAGGCGAAATTCTAGAGGCCCGTGTGCTGTGCGATGTCAGTGCACGTTAAAGAACCCCAGGTGGTCGAAATTTCCGGAGCCCTCCGCTACGGCGTCCCTCATAGCCTGAGTTGCTTTGGGACGTTAAACCTCACTAAACCACTTAACTAATCGTCTTCACCTCGGTTTCTCGCCTTATTTAACGTGTGCCTTCCTTGAATAAAAATCAGTTGTTAGTCAGCGCTTGTGTCTTCTCCTTCCTTCATCTGTGGTTGCATGCTTTGGATCTGCTCCTTTTCTTAGGTTCAAGATGCACCAACTAGCCCAAAAAGAAGTTTTATTGTTCTGTTGCTTGAAAGAGCAGGTATATTTACCTTAGCACTGTCCACCTTGCGCCTAATTTCTCGATACCCTATCGTACTAGTGCGTCGCTGTGCAGTAGAAGCCCCGGGAGCGAGGAGGAGGCGACACCTCCGACTTGGCAGGTTGGCTCGTTAGTGTGCGCCGACAGCACACGGATGCCGTCGCTTTGAGGTCCTAGGTTCTACTCCATTGCGAACAAATTGTGCGACGGCGCATAGCGCTTGGTCACTTTTTCAAAGCCATGGTGCGTTAAAGGGATCGATACAGAGTCACATTAATGTGACAGCATTTAGCTTGTAGCCCCATAATAAATTTCCGACTTCCCTGTCAACAGCACGTCATCAACAACACGACGTGACCATCAGTAGACCAATAATAGTGCACCGCCAAATTTGAAAATATAAGAACCCCCAAAATTTGTGAGTTGGCCCAGCAAAATTCTAAAGGATGCCCGAAATTCATAACAAAGCCCACAACAGAATATGAATTAAGGTACTTCATATTAGTAAAATTCCGTACAATTCTCTCGATGCTCATCATGGCTTCTTACGCTGATTTAGCACAACACAACTTGTCGAGTTAATGCATGACATAGCATGACATGCATAACCAGCTTATCGCCTGGTAAAATATTTAAAATAGACCCGATATTCACAGATTTTTTCAAGTATTTTCATACTGCGCTTCATTCAAAACTGCTGTCCAAACTAAATGCCATTCTTAAAGCTCCTCATTTGGTAAACTGGGTAACTAGTGTTTTCTTTCACCGTTCCCAATTCGTAAGCTTTAACTCGGTCAATTCTTTGGTAGTAGATGTGTCATCAGGCGTCCCTCAACGGTCGGTTTTTGGCCCTCCCCTTTTCTCACTACATATTTAGGATTCACCGCGCGAGATTTCACCTAAAATCCGAATATTTGTAGAAGACAGCGTGTTGTATCTCATAATTTCATCTCCCCTTGATCATCTTCGTCTTAATCAATCTTTCATAAAATTTTCCACATGGTGTGAAACATGGAAAATCATTAACTTCCGTAAGACTGTTGTTCTGTCCTTCACTAATTAAACTTGCCTGTACTTTTTTAGGTAAGAATTTAATCATAACTCTCTTCAACGCGTTTCTGAATCCAAATATATTGGCCCCACTTTTACCACTAATCTGTCCTGGTCGAAGCACATTGATTCCATTGCAACTAAAGCTCTAGAAAAAAATAGGCTCTTTGCGTCATACGCTGGCTAATTCATCGTGCGGCGCTAAATTACTATTATATAGAACAATTATCCGCCCTATATTTGACTAGGCTAGTATCATCTGGAATCCTTTTCAAGCAGTACGAAATAGGGTTGAGGCAGTCCAATGGAAGGCCATTAGGCGGATCTACAGCCGATATGACTAACGGTTCTCGCCGTTGTCAGCCATGTCTTCACTTAACCTAACCTCTTTCGCTGAACAGCGTTAAGTCAACTCTTAAAAATTTTTGCATGGCATTATGCATTCGGCTTTTTGTTGCTGTATCTTTTTATGTTGCTGCATCATTCTCCACTCCTGCTATAGCCCCGTTGGGGCTAGAGTATGTGAAAATAAATAAATAATAAAACAGAAGGTACTCGAAAATTTTGGAAGGTCATCAGTCATGCATAACATATAAGTGCAACAGAACCTGTTTGAACCGGAGTTTTAGCCAAAATATTACAAGAACAACATCAGATACTCACTGCAGGCACCATAGGAGACAACCTAAAGGCATTTTCTTCTTTCGAGAATCAGTTTAAGAAGGCCGTCAAGTTTCTGTTAGAGCGCAGGTCAAGCGCGCAGTACTGGAGTGGAGAGGGAGAGTAGGGGAGAGGGCGGGAGGACAAGAGAAGGGCCATTCTTCTGGACTGCCACAGGAAGCAGGACAGTTGCAACAGGTGCCCCGCCGTGGTGGTTAATTGGTTACGGCGCTCGGCAGCTGACCTGAAAGACGCGGGTTCGATCCCGGCCGCGGCGACCGAATTTCGATGGAGGCGAAATTCTAGAGGCTTGTGTACTGTACTGTGCGATGTCAGTGCACGTTAAAGAACCCCAGGTGGTCGAAATTTCCGGAGCCCTCCACTACAGCATCTCTCATAGCCTGAGTCGCTTTGGGGACGTTAAACCCCAATAAACCAATAAGCCAGTTGAGTTGAGTTGTTGTATGCTATAGGTGGAATTAGCCTTGCTTATTCTGCCGGCAATTACTCCAGCGTGGCGTTACTTATATGTTAATAATGCCCTAAAACCGGTCAGATCTGCCCCGCTATGCACACAGTCGATTATAATAGAACATAGGCCACTCCCACAGTCACCATCTATGCACACAACCAGTTGCAACAGGAGGTGTTAGAAAGGCATTCAGAAAATGAAGAACCGGGGAGGCGTAATTAGGGTGTTTGTAGGAACTTACGACGTGTACGTGTTTGAGTAACGTGAGAAGCGAGTGGGATGAACGTTGGGATGAAATTTGGAGTTGTTGATAGTGTTTCCTAATAGCGCGTTTGTATGCCGACGTCTCGTCCGCAGGCGAGCTACGACGGATTCACGGGAGAGGTGAACTTTGACGAAGACGGCGACCGCGAGCTGGACGACCTGCAACTGTACGAGTGGCACCGGGGCCGCAGCGAGAAGGTGAGCAGCTTGCGACCTCCGCTGGAGGCTTTATGCAGGGTATAAAGGCGATAATTGGGCCTCAGCATCGCAGAAGGTGTTTGCGCACTCCCCTTGTAGAAATGAGGGGCCCAAAAAATTGTGCCTCTCAAATTAGGGTAGGCGGATCCCTTCCGGCCCGCGGAGAGGTGTTCAGCGTCCGCGAGGCTTTCGCACTCCCTCGCTCGTCTCTTTCCTACGCCCTCGGAAAAGGCAGCGATAGTGGACACATTGAAAAATAAGACAGTTTTTTTTTCGCCAAAACGCGGGTTTGTTTTATGTTTCTCATCACATCTACCGCCTAATAGGCTCTAAACATGCCCCGCCTTCCTTGCGGCCGTGGGTCCAACAGAGAGAAAACGAAAATAAAATTACGGTAATAACACTGGTCTATAATTGCTAACGTCATTTTCGGAAGCACTTTTATACAAAACAACCAATTTTAAGGCGAAAGCCTTTCTTGGCTCATGACTGGTGTGGAGGGAAGTTGTAGACAATAGCTGTCTTCAAAAGCTTCCGCACTTGTATGGTAACTTAATTCCAGGTTCCAGGTTGGAATCGAACCCGGGCCGCCAGCGTGCAAGACGGGGGTACTGACACTCTGCCACGACACTTTTTTTTTGAAGTACAGTCACCCTGTGTCAGGATATTGTGGGCGGCTTGATGGTTGCTTGGTGCCGTAATTATAATTAATCGGGCCAACCTGCCCACCTCTGCACTCTCCGTAAGTTCAGAGGGGGAGGAGCGACAAACTTCTCCACCCCGCGTGCAAAAGATGAGGATCGACTGTTCACCGGCGATGGGGGCCACGCCGCCTGATTAGCCGTTGACCGGAGGCATGAGGCGTAGGCAAGTTTCCTTAGACAGCCCTTTTACTTGGGCAACCGTTAAGAACAAAAAGTTACAACACAAAGCTCAACAAAGTAGCGTGAATACACAAGCACGACGCGAATAAAAACAGAATCAGAACACAAACAACTATTAACAAGAAAAGGAGAACGTAGGGCTGAGAACTATACAACGTTACAAGCACAAAACAATACTATACAAAAGGTTACGACGAGAAAGAGTGACAGGACAAAGAAAAGAGTAAAGCGAGTGGTGAGAAATGGTGGCTTAGCTGCGTAGTGGCAAGGTCCGGTCGCAGGGAGCGTCGGGCTGCGGAGGCGTGCGGGGCTGATGGGGGGTTGCGGATACGGGCGAACTTGGGCCACGCATCTTCCATGCGCCTTCGGGGCCGCCGTCGCGACAATTTATTTATTGCCAGAATTAAAAAAAAAACAAGTAATTTCTGATTATTTACATCAGAACCCCGTACACCGGCTGCATGTCTACACAGACATCCCCGTGAACCCGATGAGTGGTCACCCGCGTACGAGCCGCCGCAATAAGGGTTGTCCCATCTCACAAGCTTCATCAGCGGGTGGAGAACTTACTGCTCTTTGCGTCGGCATTGAGTATATAAACCACGACAGCCCACAGCAGTGGTCTATTTCACTGACTCAAAAGCAGCCCTCCAATGCTGGCAAGCTGCTTTTCGCCGTGGATCCCATGAACTACTTACTGGTCGTGGATATCTCACTTGGCCATCAGCAACGGACACTAGGACACAGCGGTATCGCTGGTAATCACCGCGCGAACTGCCCACCACGACGACGATTTTGTTTCGATCCTAATTTCGAGACTGAACTCTGTATCGGACATTTGCGTGGAGGATTCGGACATTTGCGCGGGAGATCGCGCTCGCCGCGAGGAAATAATTTTTAATCCAACATCTACAATCCCAAGGCCCTCACCTGAAGCTTAGATTTCCACCGGGCCTACCACGTCGTTAAGAAACTTGGCTGGGCCACCTCTGGCTTGGTGTCGCATGCAACAAGCACCACTAATTTTTTATCGGTATGACTGACGACCCTGCATGTGCTATCTGCAGGTACGACGAGACGATAGCAGTAATTCTTTGTGTATACCCTGCATGCAGTGCCGAAAAGCCGTCTCTATGCCGCTCGCTTGAGCGTCTTGATCCCCACCCACTGTCAGAGGTAAAGATTCTCGGACAGTGACCGCGGTGATCATCGGCGGTGAAAGCCTGCTAAGTACTCCTTTCTTTCTTGATAGCGTTGGGCATGCATGATAGGCTACGACTTTGCCGCATGGTTCTTTCTTAAGATCTTCTTTTTCCTGTAACTCCCTTTTGTCCTCAGCATTTATATCCCTCTTCACCAAGGGCGAGGTAACAAAGCATTTCTTCTCCCGGTTCGCCTCATCGTCTGCCTTCCCTTCTCCTACTGCTGATAGAGCGTACTTCTGCGCTCTTTGATTGCCAGAAAAAAATTCTCTGTACGTTAAAGGTGCATTGAATAGGAATATGAACTCGTCTTTTTGCCGTGGGAACTCGATCTACACGTTCCCAGCATTCTTAGAAACTTCGATTTATTGCCCTGTGTGGCCGATTTCTCTAATTAAATCGGAATAACGTCCGGCTCCAGCCTTTCTTTTTTTGAATTCTCCCCGTACGGTGGGCGGAGTCAACCAACGCGGGGAGTGCCTTTCACCCAGTCCCGTGGCGGCTTGCCGCTCTGCCATCGGCGGAGTAATACGTAGTAATCCGTAGTAGCAAATAGACCGCGCGTATTTTTATTTCTGCGGGCTTATTTTGCGGCTATATTATCTGCGAATGAAACTATTTATTCACGGAAACGTAAAAAGAAAATAAAGCGAAAGCAAAGCCTCCACGGAGCTGGCTCCACGCGTTGGTCGACTCCGCCCACCGTACGGGGAGAATTAAAAGAAAAAGGTGGGAGCCGGATGTTAATCCCATTTAATTAGGGAAATCGACCACACAGGGCAATAAGTCGAAGTTTCTAAGAATGCTCGGAACGTGTAGATTGAGTTCCCGTGGCAAAAAGACGAGTTCAGATTCCTCTTCAGTGCACCTTTAAGAACACATAGATTAAATCGCTGCGGTACCCCTGTGACGTACCTTAAAGCTCGGGAACATGTCTGACGCAATAAGAAAATAACTAATGCAGAAAGCAGAATCAACTGCCAGGGTGTGAAGGAGATTTTTCGAGCTGGAATAAGGTCGGAAATAAATAGGTTCATAATTTAAACTCAATCATCTTCTTAATGTATGTTGTGCTTCTTTATGAAGCCGTGGCTCAGGGAGCCAGCGTGTGCCCAGACATTGCTCGCACCGTGCAGGTGGCGACGTGGAGCGCCGAGAAGGGCCTGGACTTCGTGCACGACCCGTACGATGACGACGGGGTGCCCGGAGGGGAAGGAATCGACGACTCCATCGACGAGAACTCCCTCGAGAACAGGACGATAGTTATCACCACCATCCTGGTAAGGCCATGCTGGTCAGGGCCCGCTCGAGTGTTCGCGACGTCGCTGTACTATTATTGCGAAATACTACGCTCATGAGCGGCCTTTCGCCTAGCGGCGGCCGGTAGCCACGTTTGACCTTTAGAATGACCTCTGACGTCATACCAGAGTGAGAGATGGGCTACCAAGTCGAGTCGTCGCGCAGCGGCGGCCGGTAGCCACGCCTGACATTTAGAATGACCTATGACGTCATGCCATGCCTAGTGACGTCATAGAGCGACGTTGTACCGGGGTGAGAGGTGGGCTACCAAGTCGAGTCGTCGCGCAGCGGCGGCCGGTAGCCACGCGTGACCTGTAGACGCGGCGCACTGCGTTCCTTCAGCTGGAGGCGCTGCGCTTTTGCTTTCGCAACCTACCAGGCTTAACCAAAGCTAAGCCCCCGCCAATTTTTTGGGTGACTATCAGTTGGCGGGGTGAAGGGGCAAGTTATGTGCTAAAGAAGGCCGCTTTGAGGTTAGTGACGATGTTTGATTATGTAGCATCCGCTTTTAATTTTTGAACCAGTAATGCCGTCTAGTTTTTTCAATGCACACATACTTAGATGCGTGAAAATCGGCAGCAGCGGTGCTTTTCAGAAAGGGTAGGATAGGGCCATAGCGTATACTGGGGCGACCCAGTTTTGAGAGTTCGAGGCCCCAGGTAGACGGTGATCAGAAGCAAGGAGGGCGAGGTTAGAGTCAGGATGGAAGGACTGAATAAAATTAATTTATGAGCAAGATTTCTCTTTGAGTCTTTATATATGTTAGCAGTAACCCCTTTCCAATGAGATTTTTAAGTGCGCAAAAGTCTTGTTTTATTTTGTTGTTGTTTTGTTTCATGACGAAACTATATCCCTTGGGTGCCATATAGCTATCCGCATTCGAACGCAGCAGATTTTTTCGCTGCTGCATATTATTTCCCCTTACTAACGCCTACGTTGTACGAGCTCCTAAGGAGCGGCGATTACCGCCTTACGACTACCACCTAGTTAGGTTCATAGAAGCTCACCACTCAAACCATTAAGAGAGGTTTGAGTTGAGAGCATTCTCCTGCTGCGCAAAGTTAACGTTAAAAGGAGTTTAGGTGTCTAATAAATCTGACTTGTATTGGCATTTCTTATCTGTGAAGGATGGCGGAGAAATGGCAGTGTATCCTGTACCTGATGTCGAGCGTAGGTGTAAGTGTTTTCCTTTCCTGCTGCTGATTGCTTCAGGTACAGCTGTCGTGGTGTCCAATCATTAAGTTCCATTCAGGCTTTTATTCAGAGACTTTTCCACAGGGAAAACGAGGAGAACCAATATAGAGGTCTGAGGGGGATCTTCTGTTTAAAATAAAGTATAAAAGTATAAAGAACGTACGTTCTGGGGCTAGTCGGTCAATCATGGTAAATCAAAGGGGGTAATGAGTACAAAAAGACACGGACAGGGAGGTAACACAACAAGCACAGCTGCGCTTGTTGTGCTTGTTGCGCTTGTCCTGTTACCTTCTTGTCCGTGTCTTTTTGTGCGCTGTACCCCCTTTGATTTACTAAGTATAAAGAACTTGCATAAAAGCGACGTTAGAGGAGCGTTACGATCGCTGAACAGCAGCGTATTAGGTTCGATGACTGCATTATAATTTATTCATTCAAAATCAGAGGAAAGCACAGTAGAACACTGTGTAATCATAAATGCGCCAGAAAAGGTCAGATGCTATCAAATGTGGCTAATGACGGCTGACTTCATACCGCAACACACAGCACATAAATTTGGACGGGGCAGTCGCTTGCCCCGTCCACATTAATCTGTTGTGTGCTGTGCGCCCTACGAACAAATTCGTCTTTAGTGATGAGCCAATTAGCTCCAAAGCTAACTTTGCAAAATGAGGCTGCAGTCGGCGCCCATATCAGCTGGTTTAGACTTGTCTCAAAATGGCAGTATCCGGACGCGGAAGAGAGTGGAAGAATACGGCTTTCCTTCCCTCGCACCGCCAACATTGAAGGTATATAACTGCAGCAGTCCAGTACTGCCAGAACAGCGAACACAAACCTGCAGATAATTTGCCAATGGCGGCGTCCTTCGAAATCCTCTAGGCTCTACTTTAGACCTCCATATGTACGTTAGCTGCTGCTTTAACGAGAAAAATTCTTTTTGTTGCGAAGGCGACACTCCGACAGCCAAAGCGAGACCTCGGGTGGCCGCCGTAGCTACGCTGACCTTGTTTCAATTGGTCGTAATGGTCCTGACCTCAGAGTGGGCGAATTTCAAACGGGGCCAATTGTACTTTGGCTAGGACCAATAAAAGGGTAAAAGGGCTAGTAACCATGCAACCAATTAAAGGGATCGTATAATGATGCTTCAAGTAAGTGGGACTGAGTTTAGTTAATTGCTTAATTACCAATTAGGTGAATTAATCTTTCTACTCAGACCAGAGAACTAAATAAAACCGAGTAGGAAATTGGTCGAGTTGGGGAATCGAAATAGGGTCTCCCGAGTGCGAGACGAGCACTCCAACCACTCCGCCATGCCAGCTCGATGGTTTGGAATGAACAAAGGCGCGTCTAGTGAATACACTGTCTTCGTTAACTTCCATCTTCCTCCCTTCCCGATACGGCTAGGTTCAGGTGTCCACAGAGATATGTGAGACAGATACATTTCCTCTCCTCAAAAACCAAGTTACCGACGAGCAAGGCGTAGAGCCGAACGGGCTATGGCGTTCTGTGGACACCCTGGCAACGTTGCAAGGACACCCTGTCGCGTTACACTCTCAGAGGCGACGCTTAACATCTTAAACACACATCAGTGACACCAGCAGCAACACCGCGCTTAAGGCTTCCGCCTCACCGTACTTTAGGTCAACAAAGCGCCCCCTGATTTTTTCCTTTTTATTCTGAGTGTTCTTTCAAGATATTCGTCACAGTTGCACAGGTGGTCAAGTTATCACTTACAGTAACGACGTAGAGAGGACGGATACACAGAGCTCCACAAAGATGACTTCTGTGCTGGTAAGGTCAGGCAGCCATGTCTGAAGCCCGGTGACGTGGGGATGGGGAATGCCGTACTATTAGGAGTTTCGCAGTGACTCTACATCTCAGCGCCGTTTACAGAGGTTGTGCTTCCGTGTTTCCAGTCGCCGCCGTTCGTCATGCTCAAGGAGGGCGCCGAGAACCTGGAGGGCAACGACCGCTTCGAGGGCTTCTGCGTCGCCATGATCGAGCGGGTGGCGCAGATCCTCGGCTTCCGCTACCGACTGGACATCGTCGCCGACGGCCGCTTCGGTACCGAGCCGGAGCCCGGCCGCTGGAACGGCATGATCGGAGAGCTGCTCGCCGGGGTACGTGGATTACTTACCCGTGTGGGGAAAGACGCACCGTCATCATCCCCATAATAACCGCCGACGCACGCGCATGCAGTTTTAAAGGGATATCGAGGACTGATGAGTTACTGCGAATGAAAAAGCTTTCACTTAAAACCGACCTTTAACAGCTGAAAAGGGAAAAGAAAAGGCAGACCGCTGGCTACTATACTCCGTTTCGTTAAAACCGACCTTTAACAGCTGAAAAGGGAAGAGAAAAGGCAGACCGCTGGCTACTATACTCCGTTTCGTACATAGCAGGCAACGCTGTGAAGGTTGCTGAAGTAGTGCGTCCGCCACGTATCATTCGTTCTTCTCGGAACTCCGGTCATTGTTTGGATGAATACAAAGAGCAGTATAAAACGATGTGGTACCATTGAAAATCACGGTCGAAGCTGTGAGGCGCTCAGTATTCGGGCTCTCTGGCCATAATTTTCACCGAGACTGAACTACTTTTTGGGCGCGGATTTAGTAGGAGAGATTCGCCCTACCAACCGCGTATCACATCGCCACGTGTGCTTTTTGCTTCTCGAAATCTCGAAGAGTCGCAGGACGAAAATGTGGCAAGAGGTAAAACGAAGTCCATGAGGTGCCAGTCAGGGCCCTTTAGGTTTGTCGCCAAGAAATATGCTTGTGTGCACTTTGGTTTTTATGGCGAAATATGTTTTTCTTGCGGACTTAGCCTGCGTGAACAGGCGCGATAACTTTGGCAGCGTTGACTGCTATGTATGAAACGGAGTATAAGCCTGCGTAACACGAGATTCAGCGACAGGTTTCTGCGGCGCTGCATGTGACGTTATCCGCGCCAAGGAGTGGCGCCGTCTGTACGCAGCGGCGTAAACTTAGGGCGCCATAAGTCTTTAAAGGCCCATCCCCAGAGGGTGAAAAACTTGCGACTAATGCCAGAACTTCGCCCGGCGTCAGCTACTTCTCCATGTGGTGATGGACATTAGCCAATCGGCGCGCAGACCGATGCGCAGACCACCTCGTTCTGCCCCGCCCTGGCCATCGCTGCGGCTGACCATTGCCCCGATTCTGCCACGATTCCGCAACTACTGCTAAAACAAAAGCGCTGCATTTTGGTATAGATCTTCACGTTTCTTATAAAGCATCAATAAATCTGGGATTGCAGCTGGCACATCTCCTTGCAGCGCCAGGGGTCTAGCTTGAAAAAGCTGCCGACGCCGAGCGTAGCGCGGCGGCTTCCCAAGTCAAATGATATGAGTTTTTGCCCTCTTAAATGATTCAGAAGCTGGCTCGTCGCAACGTAAATAACGTAAAGAATACTTACAGTCAGTCTTCTCACGTGCTTCAGCTGTGATGCGCAATCAATTAAGCGAGTAAATAAGCTCCGGCGATCTATGTTGCCTCGCCTGTTAGTGGCGTTTCGTCTCTTGCACCATACGTTTGCTACCGCCGGAGTCTGTATGAGCAACTTTGATAACCACTTCATGTGTGTGGCTCATGTGAAGTGATGCCTTGTACGGCTGACGCGAAGGCAAAGTTTGCGGCGCTCATAGAAATAGGCTCCTGCAGCAACGTCCAAAATGCGTAGCCTTCGGTGAAGCCTCTACTTCGGTCCGGCTTGCGTGAAAGTTTACGTCGCATATATATCCGGAATTCGAAATTCTCTGCTGTACATTCATAGATCGCTGGGAGTCCTCATACAAGTACTGACACAGTGATACAGCGGCTAAAGGAGTATCGACGCTTAATTTTTGGATGCGTGTGTTCTTCTCTGTAATGGTGGGTAAGGCATTAGTATACATCAATTACACGTAGTATTCGCCTACGATCGGTAAATAATTTGTAATCATATTTCTCTCTTAAGCTGTTTCGGTTTCGATTTCGACAATCGTGTGAAGACTGTGACGACAAAGTTTCGTATAAGTCACGCGCGGCATGAAAAACAGCCATATAATCGAGGCTTCACCGTTTTAATTCTCTACAATGCGAAAGCCAGCCTGCCACAAGAGCCGGCGCAACAACGACTGAAGAAGCATGCATTATATTGCCGCGAATCTCTGTAGTGTTTGTTCATTCTTCAAAGGTGCCGGCAAGCAGCTTTATCGCTTTGTTTGTCATGCAAGACTCGACCAGATTTATCTCGATTGATCGCATCCAGGTGGAGGCGATTCTACGTTGTTCCAGAATGCTGTGGTAACTTTGCGCGCTTTATTTCGAAAGTTCGCTATCAGCTTTAAATTTAGCGCGCCCCAGACCAGGATTCTGCTCGACCACCGCCGAGCTCGCCTGTTGCTACGCCGCCGCCGAGCCATTCCGTTTCTTGGCGGGTTCAAGTCAGCCCAAATAAAAAGTTTCGTTTAGAAGCCATTCTCGCAGTTTTCCTGTTCGCCGGACTGCAGTCACACCTACGTGACAATATTAGATTTTTTCATGCCTCACGTGACCAAAACATCATGACAGAAAAATTCATTCAGGAATTGTCTTTCTGTCTTAGGCAAATACCACGTGGTGATCCAGCGCAGTCAAGTCTTACAAATCACTGCAAAAAAAAACACACCACCAGGATTATGTGCCTGTGCTCTCTTGGGCAGGTGGCTGTTACAAATAAAGCCACCGGTAGGTCTTTGTGAGACCCACGCGCGACCAATCAGTCATTTAACTGCCACCTGCCACGCTGGACATTTCGCACATAATACGGTGGGCAGGTTGTGATGACGAGCCGCCTGGCCACCTTGTCAGCGGCAGCTCAGTTAGTCGTGAGAGGCTGCTCGGGAGGAGCACACTGCATCGCAACCAAACACAAGCAACCCAAGTCCCATCCATTACAGCATCTACCATAAACGGGCAGTGGCGCATCGCTTCACCGCTGCACCACTGCGTCAGGAATGGTAGGAAGACCCTGGTATATATGAATGTATAGAATGATCTGTGCCGCATATATGGACATTAACCTATTTTCGCTATCCGAACAACTGCCATTCGCGAATACTGGATCTGAACACTGAAACGGAAGTAAAGTTTAAGGGAGGCGTAGCGCGAAAAAAGACAGGGACGAGAGACACAAGACACGGCCTCCTTTAAACATGTTTTACCAACTGGCCCAGAACACCACTATGCTGAAGTAAAGAGCGAACTCCTCGGGCACTCAATTCGCATTTGGCCGAACTCGGGAGGTAATGCAGTGACTGAGTTGTGCATGGGCACCACCAATATGTGTGTAAGTAGATTGCCAGTGCGGGCGACACATACATGACCGCGGGGGTGGCTACGGCTCTTTAGCATGTGGTATTTTCGTTGTGGGTGAGGCGAAGGGAAGCGGCTGAAGGCAGCATGACGTCGGATTTTTAGTCTCGCCTGTGCATTTGCGCTGCATGGCTCTCTCGTCCTTTGAATTGTAATGTTCCTGCTGAGGGAAGCTCTTCGGGCGCCTCCACCGTTCCTTTGAACACATTCCATAGAGCCCCAACTAACAGCCGTTCAGCAGCACAGGGAAGATTTCTGGTCCTTACATCTCGCAATGCCTATGGCCAGCACCACTTCAAGTATCAAGGGGCAAAAATTTGGAATATAATTCCTTGTGCAGTCTTAGTAACGTCTAATCCTTATATTTCACTGAAGACCTTTTTTCTGTCACAAATAATTACCTGATTTACAATGTAAATCGCTTAGTGTTTGTCTCTTATTATTCTCTGTATTGTCGATGTTGGGTTTGCTATCATATTTATCATCGAATAATCACTTCTAAAGGAACTGCGTTTATTTTGTATAAAGAATGCTGCTTTTGCTCTCATATATCTTTGTTTTTTGCACAGTCCTCTATTTTTTGTCATTGGCCCTTATGTATTTCTGTAATTTGAACCAGCTTTCTTGTACGCTTTGCATTTTTCCACCATTAATATGTGTATTATTTTGGCATGCAGTAGAAAGCATTTGCCCTCAATAATCTCTTTGCTTTTATTGCATGGATCCATAACTAGCCTTTGGCTAAGGATCCAGACAGTGATGTTATGTACTGTGCTAAAGAAATGATAATAATAAATAACTGAATTGAATTGAAGCAGACAAGGAATGAGCTGCCCACATTGTGCGTGCGAAAGCTCGGGGCAGCTTCTTCGGCCGGAGAGTTGACCGCTGTTCGGTGTGGCCTCCCCCCCGCAGAAGGCGGACATGGCGCTGGCTCCGCTCACCATGACCTCCCGGAGGAGCACTGTGCTGGACTTCACCGCTCCCTTCATGACGCTGGGCATCGGGCTGCTGCACGCCCGCCAGGACGAGGCCGTCACGCACACCTTCCTCAGCCCGTTCAGCGCGGCGCTGTGGTGCGCCGTGGTCGCCACCGTGTTGGCCGCCATGCTCCTGCTCAGCCTGGTGGGGCGGATGTCTCCGCTCGAGTGGCGGCGCGTCAGCGACTCGCGCCTCGACACCGACTACACGCTGGGCAACTGCTTCTGGCTTCTCTTCAGCGGCCTCACCCTGCAGCGAGTGACGCTCATGCCCAGGTATTAAGGCGAAAGCCTTTAATGGCTCATACTCGTGGTGTCCGTCCGTGCGCTGCAATCGTGCCAACTGTGGCCTCTCCTCCGCGCAGCGGCCCGACCTCCTCCCCTTCTTAGCAACCGGCGCGCCGGTGGGGGTGCAGCTGTGCATAGCAACCGTGACGTCACACAGTTGCGGTAGCTGGACAAAACAGCTGAGGGAAGATGCCAGGCACGCGGAAGCAGTAGCTGAAGGGGGAGATGCACCGGAGATAATGGATAGTAAGCTAATGAGCATGTGGAAGGAGAAGGAAAGGCACGAGAAGAGACTCAAGTCTCAAAAATGGAACAGAAATATAAGGCGTTCGTTATCCAGACACACCAAGGAAATGGAAACGTATGCTATTAAACTAAACGAGCAAAATTGGTACGCCAGGTGCGACGAAATGGAAAGGGGCATGAGCCTAGCAAAGACGTGGAATATATTGCGGCATCTCCTCGACCCGGGAAAATCTAAACAGGCAGCGAGCGCTAACCAAGTGAAAGCGAGACACGCTTTCCAGGGGACGGACAAACAGCTGATGGACAGGCTCAGGGACATTTACATAGGAGACGCGACAGAAGTACGACAGGCAGAATATGGAGGAGCGGAAAATGAAGGTCTAGACGCGGACATTACGGTAGCGGAGATCAGAGCAGCTATCGCTGAGCTAAAAAATCGCTCGGCCCCTGGCCCGGATAAAATATCCAATGTCATGCTCAGGAATCTAGACAACGACTCGATAGATGCAATTGCGCGGTACATGAACAAAGTATGGACGGAAGGTAAATTCCCAGAGGAATGGAAGCAGGCAGAGGTTGTTCTCATCCCCAAGCCGGGAAAAGAACCAAAATTGGAAAACCTAAGACCGATCTCGCTAACGTCTTGCGTGGGGAAACTCATGGAGCACGTAGTGCAAACGAGGTTAACGAGATACATGGAAGATGGAAACCTATGGCCGCACGAGATGGCGGGCTTTAGACCTAAGCTCAGCAGGCAGGATGTAATGCTCAGACTCAAACATGACATTGTAGACAAGAAAGGATTAGATGCCAAGGTGATCCTAGGTCTTGACCTCACGAAGGCCTTCGACAACGTCCGACACGAGGCGGTGCTCAGAGGTCTGGAGGAGGTAAACGTGGGCAAGAGAACATACGAGTACATCAAGGACTTTCTCCAAGGGAGGAAGGCGGTGATTAAATTCCACGACGCAGAGTCCCCCGCCATAAGGCTGGGCAGCAAAGGTACCTCGCAAGGCGCCGTACTGTCCCCCTTCTTATTCAACATAGCGATGAGAGGTCTCCCGGCCATGCTGAACAAGATCCCTGATCTAAAATTCAGCATGTACGCGGACGACATAAACATGTGGATGAATAACGGAAGCGACGCGGAAATTGAGTGGAGTCTTCAAAGGGCAGCAGACGTAGTGGTGAAGTACGCGGCCGAAAGAGGCCTGGCGTGCTCACCGCAGAAGTCCGAGCTCTTCGTGTACAATAGCGACAGCAGGAACAAGAGAGACGTAGAAATTAAAGTGGTGGTGGGAGGCCTGGAGGTGCCCAGGGTCGAGGAAATGAGGATTCTAGGCATGTTTATCAACAAGAAAGGCAACAACACCAATACCATAAAGAAATTAGCCACATATGCAGACCAAGTGGTAGGCATATTCAGGAGGGTAGCGGTAAAAGGGCGAGGACTAAAAGAAAGGAATCTCCTGAGAATGTCGCAGGCGTACGTAATAAGTCGGATCTGCTACGCGACGCCGTACCTAAACATGAACAAGGCAGAAATAGAGAAGGTAGACAGAATATTGAGGAAATGCGCCAAGCGAGCTCTGGGACTTCCGATATCTACGTCGACGGAGCGGCTTGAAAAAAAAAGGGGTACACAACAGATGGGTTGATCTGGCAGAGGGGGTGAGAATATCCCAATTAGAACGGCTCGGCCAGTCTGAAACGGGCAGGACAATACTCAAATGGGTAGGAATCCGGCCAGAAAGTAGCACGCACAAGATGGTAAACATCCCGGCAGGAATCAGGGCCAAGATATGCGTCTCACCTATGCCGCGGAACATGCACCCCGTGTATAACAAGGAAAGGCGAGAACATAGGGCTAAGACCTACGAGAGGAAGATGAAGGAGCGACCGGCAGACCAGGTGGCGTACGTAGACGCGGCGTGCGGACAGCACGGGGCGGCTGTATCCGCTGTGGTCGACGGGGCAGGAGTACCAACGGTAGCGGCTTCGAGCCGCACGAGAGATGCCAATGCGGCGGAAGAGTTGGCGATAGCGCTCGCTTGCGTCGGTACCAAGGCCATGACGATGTTAAGTGACAGCAAAACTGCAGTAAGAAACTTCGGGAAAGGAAGAATCTCGGAAGAGGCCAAACACGTCCTCGAGGCGAGGCCGATAGAACGTAACATAGAGATAATACGGATCCCAGCGCATGAGTCTATTGCAGGAAATGAGGCTGCACACGAGCTTGCCCGAGCTCTCTATCACCGGGCGGCCGCAGAGCAGCCCTCCCGCATAGACATGAAAGATAGCCTAATTTCATACCACGAGATCACGGAACATTATAAGCTGAGCAGGAGGGTCTATCCGCCGCCCGACCGTTCCCTCGCAAAAGAGGAGGCAATTGCGTGGAGAAGATTGCAAGGGGGGAATCATATAAGCCCCTTCTGGGTATACATAACAATCTCCAAAGAGCAGAAAGACCAATATTGTATAACGTGCGGGGAGAGGGGCACTCTCGACCATGTCATATGGGAATGTGCTGGAAGCCCGGGCGCCGAGCAAAAGATAGAAGATAGAGAAGCCTGGGAGACATTGCTGCGGAGCGAGGACCCCGCTAAGCAGCAACAAGCCATCCACCTGGCGGCTGAGGCCGTGAAGAGACAATGTGTCTTCACCAGACCTTAGTTTGCGAGGCTCCTAAGTAGGGCTCCCTTAGGCCTGCGTGCCGGGGGGTCCAAAAAGGAGTCTCATTTCGGTGGAAATAAACGTTTTGATGATGATGATGAACGAGCGCGCGCGCGTCGGCGGTGGCAGCTGCGCCGCCGCTCCTTCGCCAGACGTCTCGTTGCAGTCGAGTGAGACGCATGGCTATGAAGCGCCCCAGTGGTTCCGCGCCAAGAGGTTCGGGGAAGCGGCAGTGGGTTGAACACAATGCTTTCGCCAAGCACACTTCAGAATTTGCAAAGTGTCTTCGGTAATTTTTTCTCTTCACAACCTCTGCATTGAGCAGTGAACTCGGAAACAGCGTTCTCTTGCTCGCCTACACTTCCTCTGGTCATAGAGGGCGTTATTCGCTCAACATTGCGTTTACTTTGGCTCACTTTTAAGTGGAATTCTTGTATCTACGCACTTCTGTACCTGCTTCAACCCGATGCTAGCAGGGATACGATCCCTGGTGTTCCTTGTTGCCCCGCCCTGCCGCAGTGAGGTTGCATTCGGACTCCACCATTGTATTTGTTTGCTCATTGCGTAAATTTTTCTTTCGAATGTAGTACGCTACTAACGTCGTATTCGAGCGCGTGCGAGTGACAAAGGTGCCTGGCTTCGCCTTGAGTGTATAGCGCCCGGCGACGCTATAAAGCGCCGGCGCTGAGATCGCCGTTACAGCGCGCGCTAGAAGAAAATAAAATGGACAGCACGTGCTCGGGGCGCACGCCCGGCACGGGCAGTTCGGAACTAGAAGCCTGCCACGCTGGTCGTCTCTCTCTGGTGCTCCGCTGCGACCCCGCAAAATCTTCAACAAGTGCGATCCTCACGCAGACATTGAATAGGTTGGGGCAACCGAAAAGGA
Source organism: Amblyomma mixtum (assembly GCF_055824585.1). Taxonomy (NCBI): domain Eukaryota; kingdom Metazoa; phylum Arthropoda; class Arachnida; order Ixodida; family Ixodidae; genus Amblyomma; species Amblyomma mixtum. The sequence continues at coordinate 12,143,643 of NC_143021.1, forward strand.
AATAAAAATAATAGGCCCCTGCCTGCACCGTTTACACACAACAGGCTTAACCCAATTGAAAAATAAAAGAGGAGGCCCGTACGCAGACAGTCGGCGCAGCCTATTGCAACTTGTTGCGGCTGTTGGTACGAGAGGAGGCATGGGGCATGGTACTTCTCAAGCCAGCACTTCTGCTGGCTTTTCCACCATGCTCCGAGCATCTTATACTGGTGCTGAATAAAGGATTTATTGCTTGATTGCTTGATTGCTTGAGTGAGTGAGTGAGTGAGTGAGTGAGTGAGTGAGTGAGTGAGTGAGTGAGTGAGTGAGTGAGTGAGTGAGTGAGTGAGTGAGTGAGTGAGTGAGTGAGTGAGTGAGTGAGTGAGTGAGTGAGTGAGTGAGTGAGTGAGCTCTTTTCCGAGAGGCATGTAGCGGAAGAACTTTAGCAGCTACGTGACATCGGGTTACAGCGCACCAGAGCGCGCAGGGCGCGCAAACACGTCCGACTGCGTTCACGAAGGGAGCAACGGGTTCCGCCTTCTCACATGTCGCCTGATGTTATCGGCGCGCAGCGTCTTGGCTCGCTAACAGGTTCTCTGCGAACGGTGGAAATGGCGGCGCGAAATTGGGCTCGCTCTCCCGAGGAGTTCGTACACCATAGTATACCCTGCGAGCCGAAAGTTAATCTTGTGGTGTGCAAACGCCTGGCGGTGTTATCATAATGTTAGTGTAAGTACATTGAGCCCGATACGTCTAATGGTGAAGTAATACGTGTGGTTGACTCTGGTTTACCCCTAACGCAAGGCAGCGGGTCGTCCGCGATTGTCATCAGGGACTTCAACAAAAAATGCCAAGAAAGTACAGCAATTCCTATTCCGCATGAAGGAAGAGCTCCAACTAAACCTAACGTCGTCACCAGATATGCCTACCATTCAATGGAGCACATGCATAAATTTGGTTTTTGAGCAGGTCAAGATCTGCTCTCATCGTGTCAAGGATATGTGCACAATTGGTAACTACTACACAGACCACAAGACTGTATTCATTAACATTGCGACTGAAGATAGTGAGAGCAATAAAAATTAATAATTTGTCAAAGAAAACATACACTCGCCAAAGATGCAAAGAAAATAAAAGGAATTGACGTTTCGGTGCCCGTACGGGTGCCTTGATCACAAAGAAGCGAACGACGGGCAGGGGAGCTATATATGGGCGGTTTTTCGAAGGGTGCGCAGGTATATCTCTGGGAGATTGCCACGGGTCCTGTTAGTCGTGTTCGGCGTGATTGAATGTACAATGATTCTATGAGAAGGGGTTTGGGTAATGATTTTTCCTTTGAAATTACACGTGCTGCGTCCCAGTCGATGGTATGGCCAGTTTCCTGATGATGTTGCGCTAAAAGCGTTTGAGTTAGATTTTCCTTTGGCGACGTCATTTTGGTGCTGTCTGAGCCTTGTCTTGAATTTTCCTGTTTCTCCGATATAGGAAGCGTCACAATCACGACAGGGGATCTTGTAGACCACACCCGGATAGATATCGACGTCAAGAGGGTCCTTGACTAGCAAAAGTCGTTGCCGAAGTTTGCACGAAGGAACGTGGGCCACATGAACGTCATAATCTGAAAAGATGCGAGCAAGGTTCTCACTCATGCCGTGGGCATACGGAATCCGCACCCGCTTCTTTGCGCATGCCACAGTTCGGATATTCGGAGCAGAGGCGCGTCGCTCCTGAGACCGTAGTATTTGGGCTGGATAACCGTTCCGTATCAGGTCTTGCGTGACCTGTTTCACTTCTGCTGCTCTGCGCTTAGGACTTGAGCATATCCTAAATGCGCGGTTAACAGAGACGCAGCGACTGATGGTTTGGTTTGGTTTATGGGGTTTAACGTCCCAAAGCGACTGAGGCTATGAGAGACGGCGTAGTGGAGGGCTCCGGAAATTTCGACCACCTGGGGTTCTTTAACGTGCACTGACATCGCACAGTACACGGGCCTCGAATTTCTCCTCCAAAGAAATTCAACCGCCGCGGCCGGGATCGAACCCGCGTCTTTCGGGCCAGCAGCCGAGCACCATAGCCACTGAGCCACCGCGGCGGCTCTGCAGCGACTGAGCGCTTGTGCCCGATGGGATGAGATGAAAGTTTAGGTACCTTCCGGTGTGAGTGGGCTTACGAAAGACGGTGGTTTGCAGAGAATGAGGCGAGCGTTCCACGAGGACGTCGAGAAAAGCGATGTGGCCATCCACCTCCTCCTCAAGGGTGAACTGCATGCTTTGCTGGAACGTGTTGAGGTGTGCTAGAAAGGTGTGTATGTCTGGCCGGTTGATGACACAGAAGCAGTCATCGACATAGCGCAGAAAAAACTGCGGTGGGAGGTCGAATGAGGAATGTGCTGCGGATTCTATTGATTCTAAGGCAAGGTTAGCACATACTACAGAAACTGAGGCACCCATGGCTGTTCCGAAAGTCTGTTTGTAGAAGTTCTTGTTGAAGGTGAAGTAAGTATTGGAGAGTCAGAATTTTTGGAGTCGGCATAGGTCGTCGGCTTCAATCGGGGTTCGTTCAGGCAAAGTCGCATCTTTGTTCAGGGCTTTCTTGCAACATTCCACCGCAAAATCCACAGGCAGAGATGTGAACAGAGACTTCACATCGAAAGAAGCCATTACTTGGGTGTTGTCAATGGGCACATTCTTCAGCTTCTCGACGGAGTCGCTTGCATCCCGGACGTGCGTAGCGGTTTTCCCCGCTAAAGGGGCCAGCACCCGGTGAAGGTAGCCAGTAATACTTGCTGGGGGGCTAGTTGGTGCATGTTTCCAGACAAGAGATGTAGCGCCGAAACAGACAACACACAGCAAGATAGATGGGACAGGCGCAACTTCCAACTGATTTATTCACCGCGAATGCGAATGAATATAAGACAAACAATCAAGAAGGATAGCAAGAACCACACATGCGCGGGAGGGTTGTTGGTTGTACAAAATTTGAAGAGATAGGCGGGTCACACCGGTGTATCAACCCCGTGCATCTAAAAAAGCAGTTTCATTCTTATATATTGCAATTGAGGGGGTACTAACACAGTCGCTACAGTTGCTTTTGGTTTGGTTTGGTTTTTGTTTTGTGGGGTTTAACGTCCCAAAGCGACTAAGGCTATGAGAGACGCCGTAGTGAAGGGCTCCGGAAATTTCGACCACCTGGGGTTCTTTCTTTAACGCGCACTGACATCGCACAGCACACGGGCCTCTAGAATTTCTCCTCCAAAGAAATTGTAGCCGCCGCGGCCGGGATCAAACCCGCGTCTTTTGGGCCAGCAGCCGAGCACCATAGCCACTGAGTCACCGCGGCGGCAGTTGCTTTTGATATAGAAAGCCTGTAACAGTTCACGGGCTGTCTGGTCCCTACTTCTGCTTATTACCTTCGTTTCTTTCAGATTTGCTGTACACTTAATCTTTCTTTCTTCACTGCAGGCTTTACAGTGATGGGGCAGATGTGAGCCTGAGCCATTTTTCAAATCCCGATTGTGTTCTGCTAATCGGTCATCGGCAAAGAAAACTGAATGTAAGACGAGACATGCAGCACCGTTTGTTAAATGTGCCTTGGGAGTCGTCTACCAGATTCCTCTCACGTGCGGAAAGAAGTACATCGGCCAAACTGGCCGCTGTATTAACGACCGATTAGCAGAACACAATCGGGATTTGAAAAATGGCACAGGCTCACATCTGCCCCATCACTGTAAAGCCTGCAGTGGAAAAAGAAAGATTAAGTGTACATCAAATCTGAAAAAAACGAAGGTAATAAGCAGAAGTAGGAACCAGACAGCCCGTGAACTGTTAGAGGCTTTCTATGTGAAAAGCAACTATAGCTACTGTGTTCCCCTCAATTGAAATATATAAGAATGAAACTACTTTTTTAGATGCACGGGGTTGATACACCTGTGTGAGCCGCCTATCTCTTCAAATTTTGTACAACCCTCCCGCGCATGTGTGGTTCTTGCTATCCTTCTTGATTGTTTGTCTTATATTCATTCGCATTCGCGGTGAATAAATCAGTTGGAAGTAGCGCCTGTCCCGTCTATCTTGCTGTGTGTTGTCTGTTTCGGCGCTACATCTCTTGTCTGGAAAGGTAGCCAGAGAGCTTGTTCAACGGGGACCGTGTAAAGTCCACAATTGGACTGAGCGGTGTACCCTCCTTGCGCACGTTTGGCACGCCGTAGATGGCAGGAGTGGCGCCGTTTTGACACAGAAGCTTGTTGTAGATGTATTGACCATCGGACGGGGGGACGTGTTCGAAAACCTCAGCGAGAAGCTGCTGAAGTTCAGCTTCTGTATATGGCAGAATCAATAATGCAGAGGAATGGGAGACCATACTCAGAAGTGCCGACCTTAGCATACAACGATACGCTACCCGCCTGGCAGCAGAAGCTGCGCGACTATATCGTTGCTAGTCTTCCAGCTGCGACGCTGCCCCTCCCCGGACGCCTGCGTGCGGACCCGGAGGGGCACGGGTCTTCTTCTGGCGGAAATAAAGTTTCTTCACTCACTCTGTTTTTCTGGTCGGGTCCCGGTTTATCTTTGCATAGGTATTTTTGTCCTGCAAAAATGTCGACATCTTTTTTATATATTCAGTCCGATCTAACACCACAGTGGCGTTCCCGTTGTCGGCCGGAAGGATCACTACTGCCTCATTCTTTTGTAATCATTTTAGGGCTTCCTGTTCAGGGTGTGGGAGTGCGCTGTCTTTTTCTTTTCGTAACTTCGAAAGTGCTCCGATGGCACGAGATCGCGCTAGGTCGCGTAGGCTGGCGTCAATCTTTCGTACTGCTAGCTCAATGGCACAGGTCATGCTTTTCGCATCGGGGACGGGGCCAGCGTTGAAGTTGAGCCCTTTGTTAAGAAGCGAGAGTTCAGCTTGGTTTAGCTTGTACGAAGACAGGTTGTGTACGCATGATGTTGCTGTCTCTTCTGTCTGCCCGCCTAGCAGCAAACGGAACTTCGTTTCTTGACTCTGCTGTCTTTGTTCCTGAGTGTTCGCAGCCACACTGTTCGCGTAGAGCAGGACATCAAAGGCGTCCATAGCAAGGGTGCGTTCTAGTGACTGTTGAGCGAAGACGATGTCGTTCTCCAGACGCTTAATCGTTGATTTGGTCTCCAGAATTCTCGCCTTTAGTAGAAGTTTTTCGGCTCGAGGGATAACATTTTTCCCAAACGGAGTACATACCAGAATCGGTAGACGTATGGACTTCGGGACCAAAGGCAAACCAACAGCTAAAAAAAGTCAAATCGAGCACGTTTAACTCGGTTTAACATTAGTTGAAACCCTGCTAAATTCTTTCATCTCATATGATGGAAACCTGTAAATTTACGAGGAGAAGGCTTGGATTGTAAATTCTTGAAAGAGGGTGGCTTGAAGAATGACAGTAATAAATTTAAGCAGCCATGTCCAACCAAAGTACCAAACCTACCTTCTCTACGATGTGTCTTTGCAGCAGTTAACTTCACATCTTACATGCTCTTGCACAGGCACATAACTTATAATTAGCCTTAATTGTGATGTCCTGCTTATGCCGATGAGGCATATATTCGTTAGTTTGTGTGTGTGTGTCCTAGTGCATATTTTTATGCTACGCAACGATGTTAGTATATTATAGTGATTTATCACTTGTATAGTTATCTATTGAGTTTCCGTTTAACGTCGTTTCGAGCCTGTTAATAGCGCTTTGTTATGTATAAATAAAATGCATAACTTTTGTCCGACGTCAGTTTACATTTTGTAGCTTTCAAGTTAATTTTTGTTATATTTATTTATTTATAGCATACCCGATCACGGAATCATTTTAGAAGGGAGTTTGGTTGAAACAACGGAGTGTTCACAGGCAAGGAAAACGAATACGCGGCAAGCGTGTTGTTACGGTACGCAGTCACAAGACGACGAGGGCGTTCTATTGTCGCGATGCTGTCGACGACGTCGCAGCTAGTGCTGGAATGACCTGGTTTCTGTGTACTCCCCGACTGCGAATTGTCACACGTGCGGATCAGTTAATTTCCTTAATAATGTTCATGGAAAGAAAAGAAAAACTAAAACTAGAAAAATCTAGAACAAACCGGTCAGGTGTCCCAGCCAGCAATAAAGTAGTACTGCTTTGGACGACAGAAACGTAATCGCATATTCGTTAACGCTTACAAGAAAAGTAGCAGTGTGGAAGGCTTTTGAGAACTGCATATTGTTGCGAAAGCAACACTACGCAAGTCGCCGAGCCATTTCGCGGAGCCGAGGAAAGACCATACTGCGCATGCGCGAGGAGCAGGGACGTCACACGGCGCACAGCTGGCGCGCCGCGCCGTCGCTGCGCGGGTGACTCACTAGGTGCCGCCGCCGCGCTCGCCAATTGCGCATGCGCAGTAGCGGCGCACAGCTAGCGTGCCGGGGCCGCTGCCGCACGCTCTCTATCGCCTCTCTCTCTCTCTCTCTCCTCGTTGCTTTCGCAATCCTCCAGGTTTAACCAGAGCGAAACCACTGCCAATTTTTTATTAGAGCGACGTCATTGGCATGCACGTTTGTATCATTTAACATGCCACTGCAGGCCTGTTGAGACACCGTGCACCTATCTTCAGCAATCATAATCCTGTTTCTTCTCGTTTTGCCCTCCCGCAGTGAACAATAGCAGGCTGTAAATTGACCTCTCAGACAGACCTCTCGGTCTTTCCTTAAATAAATCTTTCTCTCTTGCTGAGAAACAACGCAGAGAGGTCGTCAACGCAATGAGTGGTATGAATGTGTTGCACTGTCATCCCGTTCGGCCGAGTCACCAGGCATTCCTTCCAAACCTCGCTGATATCCGGTGCTCGCAGGGCGCCCTCCACCGTGGTGGCGCTGGTGTCGTGGTGGCTTTTCTCGCTGGTGGTGATGGTGGCGTACGCGTCGGTGCTGGGTGAGTTCATCATTCGCTACCGGGACCGGCCCACGCTGGACAGCCTGGACGACCTGTTGCGACAAAAGGAGATCCAGTACGGCACGCTGAGACACGGCTCCACGCACGACTTCTTTCAGGTGCGTTCCACTGCACGCTGGCTGGACTCCTGGTTGGAGTTGCAGCCAAGCACCGGGGTGGCGTCAATACGTTTAACCGACAGAATCGCTCTCGTTGCTTCGAACCGAAAGTTTAACAAAGTGTCTTGTTATGTTAGCGGGTTAGGCAATTATCAAAACAAGCGCTTGAAGACAAGGACAGAAAGTTGAGACACACAGACACACACACATTGCGCTGATTGTGTGTGTTTGTGTGTCTCACCTTTCTGTCCGTGTCTTCAAGCGCTGCTTTGATAAGTGAACCTAGTGTCACTCGCAGTCGAAAGTAAATGGAAGGGGCCGGCTTTGTGAAAAAAATTTAATTTCTTTAAATATAAAGCATAATGGTCCATGCTTGTTGGTGCACAGTGAAATTCGCAAAACCACAATTAGGCTGCACATATGTATTCAAGGATGCATGAGTTGGGGGGCCAATGATTAAATTTTTTCGTGAATATTGCCTTCCATTTACTTTTGACGGCACCTGTACGTTATAAAGTAGTTGGAAAGGCTCTCTTCATTTTTGGACGTAATAAGAGAAGAGACCACATAAAAAATAAAGAAAACAAGTAAAGAGGATGCTTGCTTACACATGGAGATGTCATGGCACACTGAAGCCGACGGGATCATATAAGCAATGCATAAAATCATCAGCTTTTTAACCCGCCGCAGTGACTCAGTGGTTACGGCGCTCGGCTGGTGGCCGGAAAGACGCGGGTTCGATAACGGCCGCGGTGGCCGAATTTCGATGGAGGAGAAATTCTAGAGGCCCGTCTACTGTGCGATGTCAGTGAACGTTAAAGAAACCCAGGTGGTTGAAATTTACGGAGCCCTTCCCTATGGCGTCCCTCCCAGCCTGTGTCGCTTTGGGAGGTTAAAGCCCCAACAAAACGAAAACCAAGCATCAGCTTATCCCATCAGACGCCTATGATCGTTCTACCTACGTACGATTCCACTAACTCTCTGTACACAGTGATCCTGCATTACCCGTATCACGCTTGCACTATTTCGTGAAAACATTTCCTTCCTCGTGGATTGGAGCGGAAACTACGCCTTCCACTACGCCGGGGTTGAGCACCGCGAAAACCATCGACGGACGTTAGTCAAGAAAACCTGGTCTTCTAACTACCTTTACCGCGGCGGTGCAATGTTGATAGTTCGCAGTTATACGAGAAATATGCGTTCATCAACGAGTATTGCGATTATTGTGGTATAAAAAGAAAATCATTTCTTGCGACTGGTTTGTGGTTAGCACACTTGCTTTGCATGCATTACATGCTGATCGGCTGTCTGCCGAAGAATTTTATGTATTACTTTCTTGCGTATGTACTTCGTTATTGTTTAATGTTAATTTATTGAATTTACGGAAAATTTATTGTTTATCGAAATATGGCTGATCTTTCCTGATTGTTTACCTGCAATTTGATCTTAGCCTTTCTGTTGTGCGCATTGTTTTGTATTGTGTGCTGTAGCTGGGTTTTGTTGCGCGTTATCTCGACAGTTGTAATGGAGCATATTCCCTTGTGCAAAAAGGAGTGACGTACGCCGCTGGCAGGCACTAACCACTTCGAGCATGTCCGTAAAAATAAAAAAGTTTCAACCAGGACTATGTTCGCTGTCTATGGCAAGAGGGCGTTTAGGCTCTGCAGCTCTGGCTGCTCTGCTGAGAACAAGTGTCGGTTGAGTATAGCAAGGTGCTCAAGGACAACGTCCCACGGAGTCCCCAGTTCCTTTCTTCCTGCCCCATTCGGTAGCCAGGGGCCCTTCTTTCCTTAATTAAATAAATCATTTCAAGACATCCTCTACTTGACGTTCCGGTACGTAGTTGGCATTTTCTGCTGATTATGTAATTCAGACAGTGACAAGTAAAACAGATAGTACAGTAAAAATTGGTAAATTGGTTTTTGAGGAAAGGAAATGGCACAGTATCTGTCTCACATATATCGACGGACACTCGAACTGCACAGTAAGGGAAAGGAGGAAGGTAAGTGAAAGAAGAAAGGGAGGAAGAGGTGCCGCAGTGGAGGTCTCCGGAATAACTTCAACCACCTGGGGATCTTTAACGTGCACTGACATCGCACAGCACACGGGCGCCTCTTGCGTTTCGCCTGCATCGAAACGCGGCCGCCGTGGTCGGGTTCTGAAGTCTTACGATTTTGCGCACTGTAGCATTATCAAGCACGCGTGATGCAGTGTTATCAAGCACGCGTGCTGATGTATGAGCAGGATGGTTCACACGTGTCGCACTCTTGCTTATCAGCGCCAGACATGTGACCTTTGCTGTATCGTTATAAAGTCAGTGACACCAAGCAATAAACGTTCATTTTTCTTTGTTCCACCCACCGGCTACGTTCCGTTACTTCAGTGGTGACGAGGATGGGATAGCTGCACGATGACAGCCAGACCACCCGAGTTCGACGACACGACCAGTAGCTGGAGCACTTACCGTGTTCGTTTGGAGGCCTTCTTTGAGGGTCACGGCATCACAGATTCAGGGAAGCAGCGTGCGCTTCTGGTGTCGGCACTGAGTGACAACGTGGTTCGCGTGCTTCAAGGCCAGTGCCAGTCGGAATCGGTGAACAGCCTGAGCTACGAGGCCGTCATACAGCACCTGGATAACCACTTCGATCCCCAAGCCAATGAGATAGCAGCGAGCTACGCTTTTTTCATGCGGAACCAATCGGAAGGCGAAAAGGTACGGGACTACATCACCGACCTGAGACGTCTCGCAAAAGGTTGCAGTTTTGAGAAATTTTTGGACCGCATGTTGCGGGATCGGATTGCCTGCGGAATACGTGATGAACAAACTCGACGACACATGTTGTCGCAAAAGAAGTTGAACCTGGCGGAGGCAGAAGCTTTTGCTCTAGCAGCGGAAACCGCAGAAGCGAATGTCCGGGCAATGCAAGAAAGGAGCTTCAACGACAACGGCGCGGCAAACTTTGTACAGAAGCGCAGGATGAATCCGCAGAAGTCCGGACGCGGGCATGGATCCATGACCGAGTCAACTCAATGCTGGAGATGTGGCTCGAACCATGCTTCGGAAGTATGCAGACACAAGAAAGCGACGTGTCACAATTGCGGCAGGAAGGAACACCTGGCAAGGATGTGCTCCAGTGGCCGCTCTAACCCCTCAGGAACTTTCGCGGTGAAGGAGCTGGACGCCAGTGACGCAAGCGGAGAAGAAATGCTCTCCGCTTTGGTGGCTCACAGCTGCAGTAGTAACCAGTCCGCACGCCCATTCGAAAGGGATTTCATCTGGGAAGGCCGGAACCTGCGCACGCTGGTGGATACAGGGTCCACTGTCAGCGTCATTCCAAGAAAGGTATACGAGAACCATCGCGAAGGGTGGCCGGCACTGCAGAAGACTTCACTACGCCTGACCTGCTTCCTGGGGCCGCTGCCGGTCCCTGGCCGAGTGGCCATGAAAGTCGGGCAGCACTCAAGTGGACAGCTCGCTCGTAGTAGTGGATTGCGACGGGCCTCTATTGTGCGGCCGGAACACCATCCAAGCCTTCCGGAATGCTGGCATGGCACTATTGGAAGAATGCAAGTCGCAGAACATACATGTGGTTCACAGTGGCACAGAGACAGCGAAACTTCTGGCGGAATTTTCGGACATCTTCGAGGAGAAGTTGGGTTGTTGTAAGGGACCGCCCGTGAAACTTCACAAAAAAGAAGCCGCTGTACCATGCTTTTTCAAGGCTCGACCAGTGCCCTATGCGCTTCGGAAAAAAGTGTCTGCGGAAATCGACAGCCAAGTACAGGAAGGAGTGCTGGCACCAGTGAGTTTCCGAGTGGGCTACGCCCGTGGTGCCCGTACTGAATCGAAACGGTGATATTAGGCTCTGCGGCGACTTCAAGCTAACCGTTAATCCAGCGACACATCTGGAACAGTACCTGTTGCCGAAAATTGAGGACATCTTCGCATCTCTGTACGGGGGCGAGGTGTTCACCACTTTTGATTTACGACACGCGTATAATAAACTTCCACTGGACGATGAAGCACGAACAATGGCCGTGTTGAACACACACAAAGGGTTGTTTGCATACAACCGTCTCCCTTTCGGCATCGCATCGGCTCCAGCATTGTTGCAGCGCTGCCTCGAATCCGTTCTGCAAGGGCTCCCTCGCGTCAAGGTGTACTTGGACGACATCATTATTGCCGAAAAACAGAATGACGACTCCACTCTCCGGCAAGTCTTCGAGCGGCTGCGCGAAAACTGACTGAAGTTGAACCGTGACAAATGCAGGTTCCGCGAGAAGGAAGTTTCGTTCTTGGGGCACAAGATCGATGCAACTGGCCTACACCCCCTCGAGAATATGGAAGCCATCACCGCCGCACCAAGACCGGAGACTGTGAGCCAGCTAAAATCCTTTTTGGGATTAATCACATATTACGCCAAATTTTTACCCAACCTTTCAACCACGCTGCTTCCACTCTACAGGCTGTTGGCTAAAGGAGCGCAATGGCAGTGGAAAGCCGAACACGAGGAAGCCTTCCAGGCAGCCAAGCGCGCTATGGTAGAAGCGGAACTTCTCGTGCACTACGACCCCGGAAAGCCGTTGCGGCTTGAATGCGACGCTTCGCCAGTGGGAGTCGGCGCGGTGCTGTCACACCGTATTGGAAACAGGGACTACCCCATATCGTTTCGTTCGAGAGCACTGACACCGGTTGAGCGGAATTATTCGCAGTTGGAGAAAGAAGCGTTGGCCTTGGTGCTCGGCGTCACCAAGTTTCGGGATTATTTGCTGGCGAAGCATTTTACTCTGGTGTCGGATCACAAGCCACTGACAGGACTGTTCCACCCGGATAGGCCGATTCCGCACATGACCGCAGGAAGAATTCAGCGGTGGGCATTACTACTGTCGGCTTACCATTATGATCTCGAGTACCGCCCAGGACAGCTAAATGCTAACGCCGACGCTCTCAGTCGCCTACCACTGCCGTGGTTTGGTGACCGAGGAGGCCAAGAGCCCATGGAATACGTGCTGTATACGCGGAGTCTAGATTCCAGGGCCCTTTCCGCTAAGGAAATAGCCGAGCTAAGCCGCTCGGACGAGGCGCTTCGTCAGATCAGGGAGTGGAAATCACGCGGCTGGCCGCACTTATCAGCAGCACAGCAAAACCTGATGCCGTACTTTTCTCGCCGTAACGGAGCTCACGGCCAGTCATGATCTGATTTACTGGGGCCATCGCGTAGTGTTGCCGGATGCGGCGCGACGATGCATGCTAAAGGAACTGCACGACAGTCACCCCGGTATCAGTGCCATGAAGCGCACAGCGCGAGCGTTGTTTTGGTATCCCGGATTAGATAGGGACCTCGAAGTGCTGGTTCATGGTTGCCCTCAATGTATACAATGCTGGCGCATGTCGGCTGCTGCAGTGCCGTCTCCATGGCCGGCGAGCAACAAACCATGGTACAGGTTGCATATGGATTTTGCGGGCCCCATCAATGGCTGGTGTTAAGGACGAGGTAGCATCATCCCACCGCTGCCACCAGTTTGTTAGGGACGAGGTAGCATCATCCCACCGCTGCCACCAGTTTGTTAGGACGAGGTAGCATGGTCGTGTGCCGGAGAGAGAATGAGGGACGTCTGAGACGAGGCTGCTGGGAAAAGACAATTAGAGGACTTTATACAGGAATATTTACAAGTGAGCTGCAGGAACGCTGCATCACGACAGCTCATCAGAAGACCATGATGACAAAAAGCTCTTCGGCCGTGCCGCTGCCGGCTTTTTAAGAGTTCCCTTCCCTAGGGTCCCTAGATGGGGGCCGGGTTTCACTGGCACCAATCACAGACACGCACGCACTCACTCACTCCCGAGAGATCACGCCGCCGTCACCCGCTGGGAGAGGGAGAACGATGCCATCGCACAGACGCCACAATGTCCTCGAGCGGCGTTTCCCGCGCATTCCGAACGCGCGTTCACACTCGGTGTAGGTGAAACGCTCGCTCCACCGGGCAGACGGACGCGGCTTCCGTGGCAATCCAGGCGCTCACCCAACGCGCGTCTCGGGGTTTGTCGGCGTTTCGCTGCTGCCATGTCGTTGTCTTCCCCACGACGAAGGCGAGACGTAGCAGACTGCCCCGCCGGGGGAAGGAGATCCCGATGGACAGGGGACAGCATCCGCTGTCCAGAGGGATGTCGCTTGAGGCTGGTCTCAACCGGAGTCAGTTGTCTCTCGGCGGTTCTGGAGCTCAGCGCACCCCGAAGTCTTCCTTCGCATGTGCAGGTTCCCAAAGGGCACTGCAAAGTGACTCGTGCTCCGCTAGCGTTAGAACCACGCCGAAAACCCAACCGCTCAGTCCGCAAGCACGACACAATCCCCACTTAGTAATGCCAGGCTCTTTCCCTCTTACAAACCCAATCAATCCCTGGGAGTAGTTCAGCAGCACTCAGAAAACTCCCACAGATCGGCACATTACACAACAAAGCGCATCACAATTTAAAACAGTAAACAAAACCAATAGGTGCAAAATCCTACATCAGGAAGAAAAAGACCAGCAAACCGCAACTATGATGCTGACTCTTGCGTTACGAACCTCGACTTGAGCCATCGGCGTTGCCGTTAAGACTTCCCCTTTTTGTAAACCATGCATAAGCTTCGCTCAACATGAGAGACAAAGCCATAAATTTCCGTAATGCCACAAAATTTCATTCTGCATAGCAGCATACTGCCGTCACCTTGCATATCACCGCAAAGATTCGCTCAACATCGGAGCCAAAGTCACCTTAATTTCCCAAATTCCAAAAAAATCAAGCGACTCCATGCGCTTATACTAGTGACCCACAATAGCCCATCTTGCTAGCACTTCCGCGTGTCAGCGGACGCTGCTACACATGGGCACCACTAGTGCATGTTTCAAAACAATTTCATATCAAAAGAAACGCTTTCAATACAAACAACGCGTCGGGAACCCATTCCTGCTCAAACTTTTTTTTTTCTGGAAAACTTTTTGTCTGCAGGAATGGTTTAAAAAAAGAAAAAGCAAACAGCAGAGACATCCTCGGAATCCGCTGCTAGCGAGCCGCGCCGCGGCTCAAAGGGGTCGCCTATTCTTCAACCGCGCCCTGCGCGGACGCACACCAACAGTGGCTTTAGCAACCGACAATCGACAAAAATCAACTGCTCTTCGACACCTGCGAGCCCCAGACGCCAGGCAACTACCATTGGTTCCACACCCCGGCCGCGCGTCTCCAACGCCTGAGCCGCGTCTGAACATTTCAATGCGAGGGGTTGACGGTCGCGCATGAAAGAAACGCCTGCGTGTACTCTCTCGATTCGGCAATGTCCTTCGACTGGAACGCGTTCTGCGGCGTTCCCTCGTGAGGTAGCAGGGCGTTCTTCTCTGTGGGCGGCTGCAAGTTTCACGCGTTCTGCTACCGCAGCGTCGCCACAATGGGTCAGGTGGCTTTCGCGCTGTCTGTACACGCCTAGCCAGTCTGGCCTTTGTACGGCGCTTATCGCATCTGGCGTGCCGCGATGACAGTCTTGGAGCATTACATGGCGTACCGGCCTTCACCCTTACGATGCATTGGGCCCGTTCTTTGTCCTTTCTGTCCAGACTGCCCTTTCGCATGGCTCTCATTGCGCGCGGTCGCCTTCCGGAAACTTTTTTAGCTGTTCCGTCCTGCGCGTCTCCTTTTCTCGCGGGGCACTCAGCCTTCTCATCAGCTTTTTGACTCAGCAGCGAGCCGCCTTTTCTACTAGAATTCGAACTATCGGCTCGCTCTTTCGATGAGTCACTGCGTGTCGCAGCACTTAAGTGTCCCGACTGCCCTTTAATTTCTGCTGGGCATAACTTGCTCCCCTGAGGCTTGCTAATCGATCCTAATACCCTAACGCTCTTGCCCGGAACTTGAACTATGAGACGCTGTTCGGCTAACGTAGCGTTATTGTCCTGGGTACTACCTTCTCGGTCGCAGCAATCAGCCTCCTTCCCGGAAAGTGCATGCTTCTCTGGGCTCAAAACCAACGCATTGCCCCTTTCCTTATTTTTTGCAGTGCCTACATTATCCTCCGAGCCCTCATTGCTGGCGGATCTGCACTCTTCCTCATTGCTAGCCTTAGTGTCTATATTATCCCCCGAGCCCTCACGGCTTGTGGATCTGCACTCTTCGCTAGCTTCTTGACCGAACTCATCGGTCCTCGCTGCCGAAGTGGCCTTTCTTTCCTGGACCAAACCTGTCCTATGCCGCCACTTCTGCACAGCACTCGTGTCATCCGGCGACTGAGCGGAGCTTCTAACTCGGTCCCTGACACTATCGCGGTGTAGCTTACCACCGTCAATTTGGCCTTCCAAATCTGCCTCCGCGGGAATTCGAAAGTATCGGAGGAGCGCACTTTTGGTTATCGCATAGTTGTGGGCATCCTCGTCAGACAACCTCGCCCAGACATTACAAGGCTTACATGGGAGGAATCCCATCAACACAATTGGCCAATAATCTTCGTCTAGCTGCTCCTCCATGCAAATTCTTTCAAAATTTTCTAGAAAAGCTCTGAAATTTTCGCCTTTTCTAAGAACACTTAAACGAGATCGCACACTAATACTTCTGAGCGTGTCAAGTTCACGCGTGAGTTCCCGCATCTCTCTTTCGTATTCCTGTTGCCGCTGCTCTCTTTCGCGTTCCTGTTCTCGCAGCTGTCTTTCGCGTTCCTGTTTCTCTTGTTTTTCTTTACGTTCAAGTTCCTCTT
Source organism: Amblyomma mixtum (assembly GCF_055824585.1). Lineage (NCBI taxonomy): Eukaryota > Metazoa > Arthropoda > Arachnida > Ixodida > Ixodidae > Amblyomma > Amblyomma mixtum. The sequence goes on from NC_143021.1 coordinate 12,159,383, forward strand.
TCTCTTGTTTTCTTTTTGCCAATTCCCTCTCCTCAATGGCCTCAAGGCATTCCGCAAGCTCGTCATCTTCAGCCTCTAACGCAAGAATAGCCTTCAGCAGTTCTGGTTTTCTGAGTTTGTCTGATACCTCCAGACCCAACTCTTTCGCAAGCTCCAGTAACTTTGGTTTGCGCAGCGTCTTCAAATCCATGGCTGCTCCGAGTGCTGCTTCTCTACTGCCCGCTATTGTCTTGCTGCAACTAACCCAGCAGCAACGACAACCCAATTACCAGCTCTGTTCCTGACACTAACAAAAGCCTGGCAAAACTCAGCAGAAGAAAGTCCCGCACTCACCAAACCTCGCAGCCAAGAATCCAGCGCAGTCGGTCCGCTGCAGGCAACCAGTCAACACAAAGGGCTGTTGCACTGCCCCCGACTCGCCGTTCTGCTGCTCAGCGTCCCGTTGTCCGCAACTCTCCGCTGGCGTCCGATGTTTCGCGTCCCATTGAACAGATCTCTCCGCTGGCGTCCGTTGTTTCGCGTCCCACCGCTGCCACCAGTTTGTTAAGGACGAGGTAGCATCATCCCACCGCTGCCACCAGTTTGTTAGGGACGAGGTAGCATCATCCCACCGCTGCCACCAGTTTGTTACGGACGAGGTAGCATGGTCGTGTGCCGGAGAGAGAATGAGGGACGTCTGAGACGAGGCTGCTGGGAAAAGACAATTAGAGGACTTTATACAGGAATATTTACAAGTGAGCTGCAGGAACGCTGCATCACGACAGCTCATCAGAAGACCATGATGACAAAAAGCTCTTCGGCCGTGCCGCTGCCGGCTTTTTAAGAGTTCCCTTCCCTAGGGTCCCTAGATGGGGGCCGGGTTTCACTGGAACCAATCACAGACACGCACGCACTCACTCACTCCCATGAGATCACGCCGCCGTCACCCGCTGGGAGAGGGAGAACGATGCCATCGCACAGACGCCACAATGTCCTCGAGCGGCGTTTCCCGCGCATTCCGAACGCGCGTTCACACTCGGTGTAGGTGAAACGCTCGCTCCACCGGGCAGACGGACGCGGCTTCCGTGGCTATCCAGGCGCTCACCCAACGCGCGTCTCGGGGTTTGTCGGCGTTTCGCTGCTGCCATGTCGTTGTCTTCCCCACGACGAAGGCGAGACGTAACACTGGCAAGTTTTCGTGTTGGTTGATGCCTAGACGAAGTGGATTGAGGCCATACCTTTGAAGACCATCACAGCGGAGACCACCATTGAGGTACTTCAAGGGATTTTCGCACGTTTTGGCCTACCACATTGCTTAGTATCGGATAACGGACCACAGTTTTCAAGTGCCACCATGTCCAGTTTCTTGCAAGAAAGCCACGCGAAGCACATAAGAACAGCCCCATACCATCCTCAGTCAAATGGTTTGGCGGAACGGGCCGTGCGAACAGTAAAAGAAGGGCTTCGAAAGAATCCGGCAGGCACGTTGCAAGAACGACTAATCAAGTTTTTATTCCGTTATAGAGCGACACCGTTGGAAGGAGGAAAGTCTCCAGCGGAACTACTGTTGGGCTTCCGTCCCCGAACCCGGCTGACAGCTTCACTCACAGACACCAAGGTGACAGGAAATGATGGCTCTGGCGAACCTGTGCCTGGAGCAGCAAAAGCACCGACGCAGTTTCAACCGGGAAGGCATGTATGGTCGCGCCAGTTTCAGTCTGGTCGAAGTTGTGTGCCGGCGACAGTAGTGTCCACGACGGGAGCACGTATGGTAACACTGGAAACACCTGGGGGACAGCAGCGGCGCCATGTAGACCAACTCCGGCCACGACTCGACACAGGGGCGTCACCTAGCAAGCCGAGGCAAGTCCGCACCCACGAAGAAGCTCAGCATAGCTCCGAGCAGGCAGAAGCTGATCAAGGCCCGGAGGCACGGGAAGTCAGCTCTCAAGCCGAAGACCAACAACCACCACGTCGTTCGACTCGCATACGGAAGCCTCCAGATCGTCTCGCTTACTCCAGCTTAGGGGGAAGGGATGTAGCATTATCAAGCACGCGTGATGCAGTGTTATCAAGCACGCGTGCTGATGTATGAGCAGGATGGTTCACACGTGTCGCACTCTTGCTTATCAGCGCCAGTCATGTGACCTTTGCTATATCGTTATAAAGTCAGTGACACCAAGCAATAAACGTTCATTTTTCTTTGTTCCACCCACCGGCTACATTCCGTTACTTCACGCACGAAATGCTTTAAATAAAGTGTTTTCTCTTTGTGCGCAGCGCTCGACGTTCCCGCAGTACATGAAGCTGTGGCAGGGAATCCAGGGCCAGGGCGACGACGCGTTCGTGAGCAGCTACGCCGAGGGCCTCGAGCGGGTCATGGGCGGCGCGTACGCCCTCTTCATGGAGTCGCCCGCCCTGGAGTACCTGGAGAGCCGCTACTGCGAAGTGGAGCAGGTGGGGGACATCATCGGCTCCTCGGGCTACGCCATCGCTCTGCCCAAGGGTGAGTACTGCCAAACGAACCGAATCGCGCGTACTAGTGCTTCGTAAGAAGATAATGAGACTGAATGAAAGTATGAAGTCCATCTCGTCGTCGGGTGTAGATGTGGAACGCAGAGATTGTTTAGCTGCTTATAAACGGGTTAGCTATGGTTTTAGCTGCGCGCGAGTTTCGGTCAGGTCCCTTGGTTGCCGGATGACCCGCTGCCTTCGGTCGCTTTTGTTCTGGCGCTTGAACTCCCTGACTGCTTTTGCAGGCTGATGATGCGCTGTCCTAAGTCGGTTACTCTGGCCGTCCTGGGGGTTGAATAGACCAATCAGGTACTAACAGGACGTGGCTACAGCCCTTGAGATTTAGGCACTACCGTGAACTCAGGGCCCTCCGAATAAAGAGAAACAAATTATACATCCCAGAACCCCTTGCGCACCAGGTTGTAGCCCTTTCCACTTCTCCTTCATCCACTTGTCTGCCGCTCATTCCGGTCTCAGGCGTGCCGCCGCGCCATCTACGCGGCGAGTTCTCCTTGGATGTGAACGTTTCCTGCCGGTGAGCCGGAAAAGAAAATTAGGCGTGATTTAGCTCTGGCTGAGCCTGGTCAGTTGAGTTAGCTGCGACGCATTTAGAATCGTGCAGCGCGTTCTTCTGCTGTCTCTCGGGGGCGTTGTCTCTTTCTAGCTTGGTCCTGTCGCCGTTGCTTCTCTTTAGCGCTCCCCATAACGACATGATTCCACCGAGGCGTAGCGCGCATATAGCCCCGCGAAGCGCCACCTGCTCACCGTCTACCTCGGCAGAGAGCACGCATCTGGCGGGAGCGAGCGACTACGCGCGCGGCAGCGACACGGCGTCGACGACGGTGACGCCACCTGGCGGAGCTCGGCTGAAACGGTTGCTAAGCGACGGCTGTTCTAGGACATTCGTGCCTACGGGCCACCGGCTACGCGACGAGGCGAAAACCTGGCGTAGTGTTGTTAACGCAACAAAAAAAGGTTCAGCGGCTATGAGCTGGAAGCCACTGAGCTGATGGGAGCAGTGAGCGTCGCTTAGCGCTGACGTCTTCAGCACGGTGGGCCAGGCCACCTTGTAGCGATTCGGTCTTGGCCTTTAGAGTGTTTAATCATCGCCGTGGCGACGTCGCGAATGTCGCATATGGTCGCGGAGATTTTTGGCCTTTGGGCGCCTGCGCGTCTCCGCTTTTTTCGGAATTCGGGAGGTGGTCGGCCGTCCCAAAGCCAACTACCGCTAAAGAACATCAAATCGTGTACACTCCAAGCCTAGCCTTACGCGGTGATAAGCGGCGCCGGCAGGCCGGTGACCCTAGCCACTTAAGGCCGCTCGTAATCCCTTGCTCATGTTTCTACTCACTGTATGTAAGAAATGCCGAGACGGCGATGTGTGCTCGGGCACGAACTTCTCGGGAACGGGACAGCTTCGGCATGGACGACGCTGCATGCGGCTCTGACAGAGCAGAAACAAAGTTACCGATCTTAGCAAAATCTGGCGGGGTACGTCCTCCGCATATTAGGGCACGACACAGGAACTAACGAGGCCGTCATTGGACCACGGCCTTACATACTGTTTCCGTCTCTCCCGTGCCAGTTAGGTCGCACCGTTGAAAATTTGTCTGTAGTCCTTTAAGTGTCATGTAGTATCAAGTATTTGAATGTTCGCACCGTTGAAAATTTGTGTCTGTACTCCTTTAAGTGTCATGTAGTATCAGGTATTTTAATGTTTTGTTCGCTTATACCCTAGCAATTGCACGCACTGTTTATTCATCCAAGTAATAAAAAAAATCATAAGCCAGCGTTACGTCTAAAATAAAGTATGCCCCGAAGCGGCTGGTGCGTGTCGTTTGTAGTTAATCTTTAGATCAACGCGAGTCTGCCTTTAACAGATTAATGGTGACGCAAGCGCAGTTAGTGCTCCAGAAAGACTGATGCCTCAGCGCTTTCAAGTAAGATTTGGTATTGAACTGAGTGAAACCACACAGGGGCCACGGTGAGCGTGAACTCATTAAGGGAAACTGCATAGGTTTTAGAAATCAATCAGCTTAAGAGGGTCGAATGTGTGAAACTTGCAGGTATGCATGCGAATTCTTTTTGGGCTAGCACTTGAAATAGTGAAGTAATCGCCACTGAGCCACCGCCGCGGTGGCTCAGTGGTTACGGCGCTCGGCTGCTGACCCGAAAGGCGCGGGTTCGATCCCGGCCGCGGCGGCTGAATTTCGATATGAAGGCGAAATTCTAGAGGGCCGTGTACTGTGCGATGTCAGTGCACGTTAAAGATCCCCAGGTGGTCGAAATTTCCGGAGGCCTTCACTACGGCGTCCCTCATAGCCTGAGTTGCTTCGGGACGTTAAACCCCAATAAACCAAACCAGCCGATTAAATTCCGGACGCCCTTTAAGCTTGTCCGCAGCGCGAAAAGCCAAGTGGGGGGAGGGGGGGGGGCATGATGACGTCATCGAAGGTATGGGTGCATTTCCAGCGCACAAACGCCAGCTTTGAAGGAAAAAAATGGCTGAGGCTTAGCTAAGGTTAAGCCTAGTCAGATGCGAAGCATATTGATGGCTAGGCTTGGTAATATATGGCTTTCCTTGGTTGAATACTTGGTCATTTTAATACAACCACTAGAAGCCTTCATCGTGGGGGAAGACAACGGCATGGCTACAGCGGAACGCCGACTAACCCCGAGACGCGCGTTGGGTGAGCGCCTGGATTGCCACGGAAGCCGCGTCCGCCTTCCCGGTGGAGCGAGCGTTTCACCTGCACTGAGTGTAAACGCGCGTTCGAAATGCGCTGGAGTGTGACGTCACCATACCACGTGATTCACACGGCGTGCAACCGCAGCGACGGCACAAGTTGGAGCCCCGTCTCATCTGTCGTGACGTCATTGTGTCACGTGGTGTGACGTCACCATACCACGTGGTCTGCACGGCGTGCAACCGCAGCGACGGCACAAGTTGGAGCCCCGTCTCTCATCTGCCGTGACGTCATTGTGTCACGTGGTGTGCACAGCGTGTAACCGTTACGAAGGGCTTGGGTTACCTATTGTAATATGCTTCGCATAAAAACGAACGCCACTGAAGGCGAACCCTGCCTAAAGTTGTTTGGCAGCGTCCAACGCGTCAGGGCAGGGTGTGGCTGACGACAGTGGTAATTTGAAATGATACCTTCCGTGAGGTCGCGCTAAGTTTTCCTGCACTCCTTCATTGCATTGAGGAGAAGCGCAAAATTCAATCGTCGATTACGTCACTAATATAAATGCTAGTGGAAAAACATGTGGCATGCTTTACCTACAGCCTACTTAGATTTGGATCCTTGAATATCGCGAAATTCTCAAAAAAAGTGCTGCAGCTGCCCATAAAGCGGCTGTGTGGCGAGCGCGAGTGGAGACCGCTCTTGGCCGAATGTCGCAGGCAGCGCGTACCAGTCGGAGCTGTCGGCGGCCGTGATCCGGCTCAAGAGCGAGGGCACGCTGCAGCTGCTGCGCCACTACTGGTGGCGCGAGCAGGGCGCCCTCAACTGCCCCCGCGAGCAGCCCGTGTACCGGCCCACGCCGTTCACGGTGCGCTTCGGTCGACTGAGCCTGGTCTTCGTCTTCCTCCTTCTGGGACTGGTCATCACCATGGTCGTCATGCTCTTCATCTTCGTTCGCGGACACGCCCGCAAGAACCTCAGCGCCGAGTCCATGGTCAGTTTTATTCTCGCCCCTTCTTTTACTCCACCCACCCTCCACATGCAGAAGAAGCCTGAAAAAACCAGGCAGTAGAGTCAGTGAGACGAAGTGTGTTCGGAAGTAAAATTTCAATATAACTTATTTTGTTGCAAGGTGATGCATAGCGGTCTTGTAATGCTTTGAAGAAACCAAGTTGCGCTATAAAAAAGACAGCCACAGGAAAAAGCGAAGGAGACAGACAGAGCGCAAACTATCAACTATAAAATTCTAGGAAGAAGTAAAAACAAAACAGCGCGGGAGCTTTTGGAGGCCTATCACATAAAAGAAAACGGTGATAAATGTGTAAGCGACACTTCTGTCAAACTGTACAATAAGGAAAACCATTTTCTGCGCACCTTTTGTTGACCAGGAGTTCATTGGCTGTACCGCCTCTCTCATTTCCCTTGTTCTTTTGCTGTGATTCTGACTATATAAGGCACTTTCACGCAAATAAACTCAGTTGATAGTTTGCGCTCTGTCTGTCTCCTTGGCTTTTTCCTGTGGCTGTCTTTTTTATAGCGCAACTTGGTTTCTTCAAAGCAATGCACCAACTTGTCCAACAAGAAGTTCTTCTAAACTACGGTCTTGTAATACTAGCGCAAACACTTACAGACCAGAAGAAAGCACACATACAGGCGGTACCTCAGCTGGCTTATGATGGCGGGAGGTCGCACCTTATATAAGAGAAGAAATGATGTAACCAAAGAATAGGGGAATCATCGAAGAGCAAGCAGAATGCATGCACGGGCACTCAGTGACATCACACAAACGATGGATCTTCAGTTCTTACGGATTGATAATTTTTGAGACTGCTTAAAGAGACTCTGAGAACACTTCTAGGCTGGCATTTCATACTAGGGGACCGCGTTCTAATCACAATGAGTCCACTCTGACCAAAAACAAGACTTTTATAGGCTAGAGCAAAATACAGGTGTCGCCATCACCGGCCGATTTGGCGAGTAAAATGCGCGCGTTGACACCAATTTTTTAGGGCGCGGATCCAAGAGGCCATATGCTACATCGCCATTGCCTTCGAAACAGCTGCAACCTGTCCATTTCCCTAAGGGCGTCACGAGTTTGAATCGGCTGGCAGGAAAATTATTACGTACCATTGCCTCGCCGATAAATGCTTCTTTGGCTGCTGGACAAACGTCAGCATAGCCAGAAAGAGCCTGCGGTACGGTTAAAGAAATAAATACTATCATTTTTTTACCGGTAACTATAACAGGACGGAATTGCCCTCAGTGACCCTTTAAACGGCCGTTAACGCAACGTCCAGTCTGAGAGATTCCGCCAATAAAACGCGTGTCATTTAGCGCCTGTATGTGTGTCGTCTTTCTTGTGGTGTGTGTGTGTTCACTCCAAGAAGAAACGAATGATACAGGTAGTTACCACGCAAAACGAAGTGACGACGTGGTTACTTGCGAGGTTAGGAGAAGACAGTTCGATGACCGAAAGCTCATCTATTTAGTTTTATAAAAAGCGGACCCATCTCTATATAGCAACAAGCTCAGGAAAAAAGACCGGTAGCACTGACTGTTGCCCTGAATTTGGAACGACTGAGGTTCATTCAGTTCGTTCCGAACTCCCGCAGGTAATAATCGAACCAAAAATCGAAATCTCGCAGGCCCTCGCCTTCGTGTCAGTCTTTGTCGTCTGCTGCCAAAGACGCCGTATATGTGGAGGCACCGGTGGAGGCCGCTGACCTTTTGAAACACGTTTTGACCCGATGCAGAGTGCCGTGTGGAACACCCTGGTAGAAGAACTGCGCGCGGCGATACTGTGTCGCAAGGAGAAGAACCCGAAGGAGGAGGAGGACTCGGCCCAGGACCAGACAACGCCCACAGCAGCAGCAGCAGCACAGCCGACGCAGACCCCGACTATCACCACGCCCAACGATGCCCCGTGATTCGTGATGGGCTCGCGCCCATCCTTCTCCGCACACGCAATAATGGCGTCGGCCGCCGATCATCTGTACGACATGCGAAAGCACGCGCAGTGAAAAATATCTGGAGGAGGAGGGAAAGTAGATCAAAGGCAGCGGATTTGTTGCGCATTTTAATGCATTGTGCATCGTCGACGAAAACATGCGATCGATATGATGGAGCAAAATACTCCAGGGCAGTGGCGCGAAAAGGTCGAAATCAGCTAATGGAGGAAAAGCAAGAAAAGATTCGCATTTGCCTCAGGAGCGAGAAATATATTTCTTCACAGAAGAAACGTTTGCAGCAGCATCGTAGATTCATGAATGCATGAACGCCTGTAAGATAGGCTCACGCCAGTCTGAAGTGGCCAAGATAAAGGTAGGGGTTTTCGGCAACAAAGCTAGATCTCAACATAAAAGTGAATTCTCCTATAAACTTTGGTTTTGAGAAAAGCCAAGTCACAGTAGTAAATCCGCTTGCGCCACAAAGTTTCGTCGCTGTTTCAGGTTCGATGTTCCTAAGTGCCTGGTGAATGCTCGGTCCACTTAGTGTTTTGGACTATGTACTGTTCTGATTACACAAGGTAATAAAGTAAAAACTAATTTATTGTTCTGAAATAAATCATCGATCCCTGAGGTTATTCATTCTGTCAATACAAGTAATTACAACTTCAAGAATAAAATTTACCAGGCGGCTCTAGAATACCCGTATACACCCTGTAAAAGCCGCCCGAGTGTAAGAGCCACGGTTTCCAACTTCGCACCCGAAAAGTCGGAAAAAATTGGTAGTGGCCTGGCTGTGGTTTAGCCTGGATATACAAGCGAAAAGGTTCAGTTACGCTTGGTTTGACGTCATGGCTGTCGCAGTTCGCGCAGAATGCACTGGGAGCCCCAGGATAACGGTGGAGGCGTTCGGCCGTCCACACACTGCCCGTACGGAGGCGGTGGAGGAGACGCGCGTGAAGTGAATACGGGTCTGCCTTGGAAGGTTGCTTTAGAGATATGTACTGTGGTGTCCATTCCTTTCGGATGGACACCAAGATATGAGAGACAGCCAAATCCTTTCCTTAAAAGCAATTTTCATTTAATTTCATTTTTCTTAAGGCCCTTACGGCGCGGTTCGGGTATCCACCGAGATATGTGTGTTTCCTGGCGCACTGTTTGTGTTTTATTTATTTTTTTATTACTGATATTTTATTTCTTTCATTTCTTTTTTATTCTCGTTTCTGTGCTTATTTTTTTTTTTTTATTACGGAGTCGGCGGCCACCTGCGCTACGTGTGACGTCACACGTTTCGCGCATGCGCAGAAGTGGCAATTCTGGCCTCCGGCTCACGCGAAGCGCCGTGTTGACGAGCCTAGTGAAGCTTTTCGCTTCAAAAACAGTAGGTAAAGCGCTATTACTCTTCCTTTACGTATCGATTCCTCGGGCGGGTTGTTCCGCTTGGAGCTACCTACAATAACAGAATAATATAATCTGACATTAAAATATAGGGTGCTTTTGATATGCGCAGCGGTTTCTGCAGTGAAGCGTACGGAAAATTAATGAATGTGAGAACCGCCTCACGTCGAAGGTCGCAAGTCCGTCATTCCGGTCCAGCGCAAATCGCATCGATATCATGAAGCACGTGTCTGAGCCTTGATTCTTATTCGGAATCACGTGGGTTCACGTGAAATCTGTTAATAAAGCGATAAATTGATCTTCCAGGCTGTTTTATTGGGGGGGGCGGTTCCCAGATTTTCTAAGCGTTAGCTCAATAAAGAGTCCTCCAGGTGCGCGCTAATTTATCTTACAGTGGGGCTGTCATACAAAGGGGGTAGGCGCAATCTGGGTTTCACTGCATAGTGGGAAAACTTAAATGATAAAACCGCTTTCGTGCAAAGGCCGCACCCCATTAAAATGTGGGAAAAAAAAACTGCGGCCTTCATAGGTTCATGCGGCACTTTTCATAGCGATAGCCCTGTGGCTCAGAGCCGTCGAGACATTACAGAGCTTCAGAAAAGGGGGAGGGGACCTTATTGGTTCGGGGGATATGGGGGAAGGGGAGTGCGCGTGCGCCGAACGACACCGCCTCTCGGGTTATTATCCATGGTAAAACAGCGCGGAAAAAAACACGAGGACGGAACAAACACGACAACACGAGCGCTGACTTTCAACTGACGATTTATTAGTCTCGATCATTTCCATTTGCATTTGTAATGCTAGGACCATGTCCTGGCATGCTAACCATCACTCGTGCCCCGTGGAAGTTCAGCGCATGTGTGGATGGTTGCAGCCTTCCCCCGGCCATTCAAGAAGGATCTGCCGTATTTTCGCCTCGGAATGGTGGAGACAAGCGCGTTTTTTCAAAGAAAGGTTGAATGTTTGTTGTGGAAATGGACGTGAACGAAGTCATCGCCGATTGTTCGTTGAGTGGTGCAAGACAGCTGACCAGCACACTGATTTCCTGTGGAACAAGGTCCGCCGCTCATTGTCTGCAAGCAAGGAACGCATGCCTGCCTGTACTCGAGGAAGGGTAGTGGTCTTGGATGACGCTGTTGTGGAGGAACGCCATCGCAAGACTCTGGAGCTGGGACCAAAATTCTGTTTTGAACCCCGGCTATTACCAGTTGAAGAGTTGGCCTTGTCATGGAGAATCGCTGGGCAAGTACCCGAAGTGCAACGCCAGCAGTGCGTCTCCGAGTGCTTCTCGGCTGTTCAAGGCTCCCTTGGCAAGCGTAAAGCTTCGAAAGGGTTTGGAGCATTGGTGAACCACCTGGCCGCGAAGGACCTGAGACCACTGATAGCAGACAAAGAAGGGTGCTTTGTTGTGATGAAGGAGAGCGTGTTCTCCGACAAAGCGTTTGCTGCCATTTCCAAGAATTTTCGACAAGTGCAAGAGAATGCCGCAAAAGTTAAGAGACGTGCCGTCGCCCTTCTTAAAAAGGTTAGTCTCGACCGTTTGCGTGAGTCCGTAAAGAAGTCGGAACGCAATACGCTTGAAATATTTTTTACGGTTAAAACCCACAAAATAGGTTTTCCGTTTCGGTCCACAATTTCGGAGAGGGGAACGTGGCAGCTGGTTGTTTCCAGCTACTTACAGAAGGCGCTTGCTTCCCTTGCTTTTGAAGACCCTTTCCGAACGCGAAACTCTGAGGTCGTTTTGGAGTACCTTCAGAACAATAATCCTGGTGACTGTCATGTGTTCAGTGTTGACGTCGAGGATCCATATTATTCGATTCCCCATGAGTGTTTGCTGCGCTTTGTAAGAGAATGTATAAGTGAGGAAAATGATGAAGTACGCTTCCGCAATGTTTGCGGTGTATCTGTTGATGCTTTTCTTGAAGTGCTGTGTATGTACCTCCGGTCTACCATTGTTGAATGGAATGAAGGTGTGTTTATACAGCGTTCCGGGATATGCATTGGTTCTCGCGTGGCTCCGCTGCTAAGCGATTTGTTCCTTAGTAGAACTGACAAAGCAATTGCAGGAGAGTTGCCGGACGGCGTACTGAAAGTACACAGATACGTGGACGATTACCTCGTTTTTGTAGAAAACGAAGAATGCACGCAGGATGTCGTGAACACATTTGTCAGAAATGGTCATGGACTTGCTTTCACCATGGAGAACGTTAAACAAGGTAGGATTCAGTTCTTGGATGTGGAGCTGAGACTTGAGCCCGGACACGTTTGCTGGTTGTATTCGCCTCGCTCCGTAAAGCCCTTACTCAGTTTTCAGTCCGGGCATTCCAAGCTGGTAAAGGAAGGCATCGCCTTGTCTTGTGTTAGCGCCGCTCTGACCAAGTCGTGTGTCCATCGTATTGAGGAAGGAGTGGAAGGCCAAATTTCCAGGCTTAAGCACGCTGGTTTTCCTGAGGCAACTATTGGAAGGTTATGCGAAAGGTTGGTGGCCAAGATCAAATCGGACCATAAGTGTGTTCCTCAGGCGAATGAAGTCTCAAAGCGCCGGAAGATAGCTGTCATCCCATACGTCCACGCATTTTCACACCGTTTGAAGAAAGTGGGGCGAAAATTTCAAATTGATGTGGTATTTTCGTCTCGCAGAAAATTAAGCAACATTTGCCGAGCTGTGCAGCGGAAGCGAGAGGCCCTACTAGGAAGGAGGATCGGTGGTGGTTGTACCACAGCACACGTAGAGAGGAGGGTTGAGTGCATCGAGGGTGTTGTTTATAAGATTCCCCTTTCTTGCGGTGGGTGGTATGTTGGCCAGACTGGGAGATGTCTAAACGAACGCCTGAGGGAGCACCATAATTCTTTGGACAAGGCAGCCGGTTCGAATTTGGCGCTTCACTGCAGGCAACCTGAGCACACGTGCGCCCCATTGCTTCATCAGACATCCGTCATCTTCAAACATAAGGATCAGATAGTAAGGGAAATAGTAGAGGCATATCACATTGACAAAGGGGGTACAGCATGCATTAGTAAGCCCTCATTATCACTGGCTAACCGCGAAATCACCTTTTTGGAGCATGCATTTGTAGATATGTAGAGTTAATATTTTTCAGTGATGATGCAGTGTTTTTTTGTTTTGTTTTGTTTAGTGTTTGGCGGGAATGCTATATATGTACACATGTGCGTAATAAATCGTCAGTTGAAAGTCAGCGCTCGTGTTGTCGTGTTTGTTCCGTCCTCGTGTTTTTTCCGCGCTGTTTTACCATGGATAGTAATAACCAACTTGCCCACATTTCTGTACTTCTCGGGTTATTGTTCTGCGCATGTGCCCTGATGTCCCGCTGTTTCCTTGTCGCCTTAACCGGTAGGCTTCACCTATTCTAAAACTCGCTGTTGTTTACTTGAATGAGATAAGATAGCATTGCATCCCATTTTAGCCTCTGCTTTTATGCCAGCATCGCGAAATCGCTTGTCATTGCAACACGTTCAGGTCGATCCTCATCGCTAACGTCCTTTTGCTGACGTCCGATATCGCGAAGACGCATGTGAACTCGAAGCGCATAGCTTTCGAAAATGTCCGGTATGTGTGCACATCAGCTGCATAGCCCCGCGTCCACGGAAAGCCTTAAACGCTAGACAGCCTCTGGTCAGTAGACCGATAACTTCTGGACAAGCGCATTTTTCAGCGGGAAGTTGTGTATGGGCGCTATTCTTCACGTACCGTAAGATTGTACCATAACAGTCAATGTATCCGTAGATACCCCGTTGACAGGCTTGCTGACTTCTCCAATTTATTGTCCAAATCGCAACCTATTGTTCCTTTATGAAAGCCTTTACTCTGCAAGCATAGCACAAACAAAATCAAGGTTTTAATGCGCATCGGAAGGTTAGACCACTCCAATCAAAATGTTCTTAAGGGTATCTTGATATTCCAGAATTCCTCGCCATTAAAAAAATGTCGACGACAGATGGACGTCTGTCCGACCCGGACGAAAGCTCACCGCATCCACTGCGCGAGTTTGTGACACTTTGCTCTAAGTATGATTAGATTAGATTTTAAATTGCGGCGTTAGCAGTTGATGGTAAGCAATTACTTGCGCTAGATGATGGTAGTTTTACGGTTGGCTTGGTTGTGTTTAAGTTTGTTTCAAAGCTGGTTGCGTTAGGGCTAGGGTTAGGATAGATTTTAAATAAAAGCATTAACAAAAAACGGTACTACAGCGAGACTGGCAGCATTCTGTGTGGCGGGCTTTCGCAGAATGGCTCTCTTGCAGGCTGGTTGGAGTCATTCCATTAGCGGGGTCAGCTTGAACACTGGGACGTAGGGCGACACACAGAACACTCAGAAAAGCGGCCTGTCCCTACGTTCAGGTGTTCAAGCCTGCCCCACAAATGGCGGGAGAAAGAAAGCGGTCTGTCCCGGTCGCTTCAAAATTGGTGGGCATTGGTCCGGCATTGATGGCCCGTTGTCTCGGCAGCCTAAATGTGCACTCAGGTCAGGGTTACCGCATCGCTCTTAGCCGATGCAAAAATGGAAATGCTGTTCGCACGTCCCTGTGAATGCGAAGAGAAAGCGCCTACAATAAGAAGAGGACAAAACTCACTTGTGCAAGGGACCTCTTCCTTCGCTCTCTCTGGCGTGCCGGCTGGGAAGGAGCTCAGTAAACGGTGATTGAATAGAGATTTATTTACAAGCGAGTACAAAGGAAGGTGAGCACCCAGAAGTCGTTGCCTATCAACAAATAGACTCTCGAGCTCATTCTTCACCTCATATATCCGTCGTATGGCAACACAGCCTTGCTTCATCCCGCAGTAGCTTCAATATTATGCGAGCTCGAGCATTCGGAACAGAAATGTGTCCGTCCGAGCCATTGTTGAATGGAGAGCAACATCCTTTTCTCACTATTTGTCACAGAAGGCATAAAACAACACTGAGGAGCGCAGAAGCCTGAAACTGCAGTCTGCACGCTCGCGCAGTGCTCAACGAAAAGCGCCCTCTAACCAACCCTCAGCGACTGAGCTGCCATCTCTAATCAGAAGCGTGCTTTAAAAATACGGTGCCACGAAGTTGCACAAAAGCTCTATTTCCTACATGGCCTCGACGTGTTTAGGATTCAAACGAGAGGACTGCATCGCCGGTTTTCTTGCTCTTGAATTCTCGGTTCACCCTCTTGTGTCTAGTATATTCATCGACATCATCAGCCTGACTAGTCCCACTGCAGACCAAATCCCTCTCCTATATCTCTCCAATTCATCCTGTCCTTTGCAAGTTGCGGTCACCGTCGTATATTTTTGGTTGTGTTCGAATCCTGTATTCTATGAACCACAAAAGTTCACGCAATGTCAGAGCCCTCAGAGAGCCGGTCGCGCGTGCTTTCTCTATTTTTACTTCCAAGCTGCAGTGAACATTAAAAGAGTACGGGTAGTCACCCAAGCAACTTTGCCCTTAGGAGCGTATAAGCCAATCATTTTTAGTGAACGTCTTCCTTTTCAGTATAAACTCTATGCTACGGAACCACTTCGCGAGTCAAGAACGTTTGCTATTGTAACTTTTTAGTCCAGAATACACCCGCGCAATAATCATTGCATTGACTAAAAGACAGTACGCTCATACAGTTGCTGCAGTCTTAGTGTGACTTGATGAAATATAGCAAACTGGAAGTAGTGCTCGGTGTACGTGTCGCGAGGACCCTGCAGACATTTCTGATAGCCCGCCACGGTGGCTCAGAGGGTTATGGTGTTCAGCTGTTGACCCAGTAGGCGCGGGTTCGGTCTCGGCTGCTGCGGTCCTATTTCTATGGAAGCGAGATCCTAGAAGCCCATGTACTGTGCGATGTCGTTGCGATTTACCTTCTTTACATTTAGAGCAGGCGACGAATGCAGGTCAAATCTCAAAACCATTAGGTCAAATAGGTGGAGCTCGCAGATCTGTAAAGCGTGTGGCGGAACTCATCAGTAACACAGTGGAACTTACGATGATTACCTGCAAATTTCTCACGTATCGCCCTCTTCAAGTTTAGCATCTTAAAATAACGGAGTTGCATTTCCGTAGTGCTTATTCAATAAATGAGACAGCTGTAGTTCTGCACCAAATTAGGCGCTTGTGCGCTAGCTTACTCCTCCTTGAACTTAATCATCTTCAACATCATCATCATCATTATTAGGGAGAGGCCTTTGCCCAGCAGTGGGCGTAGTCAGGCTTGAATTTCTTACCCGGCACTACTGCGCCGCTGTAGTGACAATTCTAGATCGTCGTAAAAGAGTATTCAACCAAACCTAACATGATTGAAGGTTGCCACTTACGCACCGCGAAAGGCGAAATGTCCCACCTAACATTCTACTAACGAAATAATAAAATAATAATTGATGCGCTTAAATGCAGATTTAAAACATGAGGTAGGAAAACAGGCAGCATCGATACTTAAGGTCTCATCCCCGGGTGAGGCATGGTGGCATCTGATGTCAGGAGCCTTGTGTTAAATTGCCCTAACGTGATTCGAAGCTTCGTTTGTCCCATCTGCGAAAGCTCCGGGTTAAGAAATCCCCGACAAAGTGGCTCCATGTCCATTGCCCCGGCACGCAGTCTGGTCAGCCTGTTTGGGATCTTTCCGTGCCCAGATCTCCTGCTCATAATAGAACTCTCCTCCATGTAAACAATCTGGTGACACCAATTCTCTATATCTATTATAGATAGACTCAGTTTTCCCATTAATGCGCCTTAAATATTTTCAGGCAGGCTTGTACTCCCTTAACTATTTGTTGCTGAAATGTCTCCAGAGGCGTTTTACATTTATTTTTTTTATTTAAAAAACTGTTTGTCGCAGTGACAATCTGGCGGCGCTTTTATTTTTTTAATTGCGTTTTCCACACTTAGCCAACGGGCCATGTTTACGCCCTTTCTCTTTTCTTCCTGGTTTGCGTATTTTTCATTGCATCCCGGGTTTTCGATACTAAAAGACCGGCAAAATGCTGGCCGTAGAAGCGGCGCATTCTCGGCAGAGTCAAAGAGGGGAATATCATGCGAATGTTCTGTCCGAGGGCTTTAGGCACGCGAGGATTATGCAATGGGGCAAATGTTACCGGAGCTTTTGCAACGGGCGCTTCGCACTCGGGTTAATCGTGCTACAACCTCATCGCCCTCTACTGCAGCCACCAACTTGTAATTTAAAGCGGAAAAAGAGCCAATTCTTAAATTTACCGGCGTCGAAGCGAACAGAAGAATGTACAAGAAGCTACGGATCGAAAGTAAGTATTCACATTCATTGCCTCGCGAATAACTCTTGCTCGTAATAGCCGTGGAAGAGCACACTTCTCTTAACAAGACGCCTTGCAAAATGCGGCATGCCGTACCGCAAAGCTAACAACAAACAGTCAAAGTCCTTTCTCACAGTACTTTAAAGTTAAGCGACAAGAATTAATGTATAATATTTGGGGCGCTAGTGAGCGTAAAGTGCGCAGAATAAAGAAGATATGAGCGGTTGTCCTTCCTGCTTATTCCCCTATGACTTCGTCATTTACGCTGCTGCAATGTCTCAAAAGACGTATACTTAGGACGCAGTTGTGGGGCGCACTCGTGCTTCTGAGCACTAGAAGAGCAGATGCCTTGATGAAGAGCCTTCCGTCACGTTCCGGAACCGGGCTTAGGGTTCAAGCCGGAACAGTACGGCTCAAGTTTCCGTGATAATTGGAGCTCATCTTAATTTATTTTGCGCACCATTTAGAATGGGCGGAAGTTTTTTGCTTAATGATGTGGCGAAAGAATCGAATGTATAAATTGGAAAGTTTTCAAATGCACTTAAAAGGCTTTAAAGCTTCCGCCCTAATATTAACGCTGGTAACATTTGCTGAGCGATTTTCAGTTGCATCTGTAGCCGTTCTTCAGTACACCTCTGGTTGTGCTAAAGCATAACGCAAAGCATGTCTGAGCACAGGCGAGAGTGACGTTTCAACGTTAGCATCAGTTTTCGAAAAAAAAACATGCACCTTTTTTCAACAATCATCAGTACTCTTTAGCTCTTGAGCTCGAAAAGCAGTCGGTAATTTCCAGGAATTTACTCATCCTTGAAATTCCTCGAAAAACGAGCTTCGTGGGGCTCACTCACAGTTAAATATGCAGAAATGGTAGACTGACCTTGAAAGGCCGAAACTCTACTGCGCCGAGACGCGGCAGCGCACGACATCGACGCTTCGGGCAAAGAAAAAACAAGAGCGAGGCGCGCGACAGACTCTAGTGGAGAGAGAGCGAGGTGAGAGTACGTCGAGGTGCTAAGGATGACCACTGGGACCCGAAGTCTAGACTTCGGTACCGACGGTGTCCTCCGGCCGGTAACTTCTAGGGGAATCCCGGACAGGGCTGCAAAAAAAAAAATGACACAAGTGCGCCCTCGTCAGGCAACCAGAAGAAACTAGTTTAGAGCTGCAGCCAGGCAACACAGCAAATCGGCCAAGACATTGCAACCACTGCAAAGACTGCACCCCTCTGTTCCATAATGTCAGAATCATCGGCCGCGGCAAAACGCAGATAGAACGAGAAATCTTTGAAGCCTTCAAAACCAAGCAGTTAGGAACTGAATGCGTCAGCGACAGCTCTGTCAGGTTCACGGCAAAAGAGTACAGTTTCATGAATGGGACATAGGTTGCCACATGCAATCTTCGGCCACTTAATTTTCTTGGTTTATTCGTTGGTTTTTGTTAACGTTAGTGGTTGCTCTCGGGCATGTGCGCCCTGTTGTGATGTTGGCGATACACCAAGTAAAGAATTTTCAGTTGTGTTTCCAGCGTTGTCCTGTATACTTCTCCTCCTTGTGAACGCGTCTTTTTCGCTGGTTTTCTGCTCACGTAGTTTAGATCGAATCCACAAACCGCGTTGTCGCTCGTCTGCACTGGCCTCTCGTATGGCCGTCGTTGCGCACGTAATCTCTTGTGACAAAACACTGCTTTACTTTCTTTATCTTCGCCTTAATGTCCCTCGTTGTAATGGCACGCTTGAGGACCACGTTTTATAGTGCAGGTGTCGCTTCCTTCCTTCGACTTGGGAAGCTTGGGAGAGGACAGTGAAGAAGTGGCTTGCATGCGCGGAGCAGCAATGTCGAAAAGGCGGATTCGCACTAGCGCTCACAAGGGAGACCACCTGTCGGGCATTACCGCGCTTCTAAGACCGCCAAAGAGTGTTTTATCTGAGGTGAAACTTAGGAGTCGGTGAGTTCAGCTCGGTATATCAGCATTCTAGGCGCCCTGCGGCAGATTTGTAAGAAAGCGTAACTCTCCCTTCGTTCATACGCGCAAGTTTACCGTCGAGTTTGAAGTACCACATAAAAAAAAATGTGGCCATTTTGTTCAGGAAGCAAACTTTAGTTGCGGAAGAAAAAGTCTATAAGCTTGGGTTCACATTTATGGCATTCATAGAGCCGCCAGGTTTTCATAGCACGCCGGTTCCACGCCAGGGCGTGGAACCGGCGATACCGAAATGGCGTTGCCGCTCACGCATTTACTGCTTTTCACGCAGGTATTCATCGCTGGTAATTCAAGTCACTGCTTTCATGCCGAGGAATTGTCTGCTGCGCATGATTCGTCTACGCTGGATACTGGTTCCTTCACCAAGCTTTCACCTGTGCTAACCACGGTCGACTTCAACGATTGTGTGTGCCTCGCAGCCGATTTTGGACATTGTGCGGTGCCAGTCAACCCACCATGGTTTTACAGCCCGTGCCACTACACTCTACAAAAGGCGGGAATCGTCACTTCATCGTTGGGGCGTGGAACCGGCGATACCGAAATGGCGTTGCCGCTCACGCATTTACTGCTTTTCACGCAGGTATTCATCGCTGGTAATTCAAGTCACTGCTTTCATGCCGAGGAATTGTCTGCTGCGCATGATTCGTCTACGCTGGATACTGGTTCCTTCACCAAGCTTTCACCTGTGCTAACCACGGTCGACTTCAACGATTGTGTGTGCCTCGCAGCCGATTTTGGACATTGTGCGGTGCCAGTCAACCCACCATGGTTTTACAGCCCGTGCCACTACACTCTACAAAAGGCGGGAATCGTCACTTCATCGTTGGGGCGTGGAACCGGCGATACCGAAATGGCGTTGCCGCTCACGCATTTACTGCTTTTCACGCAGGTTAGTGACACATATTTCAATATATGTTTAGTGTATGCTTTGCCGGTTCCACCCCCTGTATTGTATGCATGCGTTTCTTCTCATTCTGTAGCACACAGACCCATGTTACGCAGAAGGTGTCGTTTTTCTTTATTTCGAAGAGCTGCGTTTTACCTTTTGCTTCTGGTTTTGTGCGGCGACATAGAAGTTAACCCAGGACCTAGCGATGCAGTCCTGCAGCAGCTTTTGCAAGGCCAGACAGAAATTAAGGAAAAACTTGCCACTATCGAGAGTTATCAGGATGAAAACAAAACAGCTATGTCGGATCTGAATGCCCGTATGGCCAATTTAGAAGCAAAGATTGCAGGTCTTGAGGAAATGAGGGCCGCTGTCGAGGACTGTAGGGCGAGTAGTGAAAGACAGCGTTCCGAGTGGCAGACTCTGATGAAGAAAGTGGACGATCTTGAAAATCGATCTCGACGGTGCAATCTGCTCTTTTACGGAATTAAGGACGAGGATGAACGCGAGTCACAACCACTTTCTGAAAAACTTGTCCTAGATTTGTGTAGATCTACTCTGGGAATAGACCCCAGAATCGAAAGAGCCCATCGCCTCGGACGGTTCCGTTCAGAAGGAACTCGCCCAATAATTGTTAATTTTAGTTCATTCAAAGAGAAAGAGGCTGTTCTGTCAAATGCGAAGAAATTGAAAGGAAGTTCTACTAGCATTTCAGAGGACTTCTCTGAACCAGTACGAAACAAGAGGAAAATGCTATGGGACTACGCCAAACCTCGCAAGGGACCCAATGGCAAAGCACATCTGAAATACGATGTCCTTTACTTGAATAATGTCAAGTACATTTACGACGAATCTCAGGGGCAGGTAGTTCGAGCCTCTTGACAAGTTAAGCCGGATCACTCTGTTTTGTCGATTCTAGTACTAAACTGCAGAAGTATTAAGAATAAAGTGGACAAGCTACATGGTCTAATTGACATGGCGAGACCTTCCGTTGTGATCGGATGTGAATCATGGCTGGATGGGGATGTTAGCGATAGCGAAGTTTTTCCGAGTAACTATATCAGCTATCGAAAAGATCGAGACAGGCACGGAGGAGGCGTATTTATACTGGTGGACGTCTTAGTTAGTTCTCGTAAGATGGAAATTGATGTTGGGACATGTGAGGCAGTATGGGCTCAAATTAGACTTTTAAATGGTAAATTACTATCAGTTTGCTCGTTTTACAGGCCACCTGGAAATCAGCTTGAACCCATCAGCGACCTAACTGATATGATTGAAACTGTTAAAACTGACTGTTTAGTTGTTGGAGGTGACTTTAACATTCCTGAATTAGACTGGAGCTCAGGATGTCTTCCGTCTAGAGCCAATTCCGCAGTAGGCAAAGAATTGTTAAATCTGTGCAATTCATTCAGCTTATCCCAATTAGTGCTGCAGCCAACCCGTGGCAACAATGTTTTGGATTTATTATTCACTAACCAACCATCGGCAGCTTGTTCTACCCTTGTAGTGCCCGGTATCAGTGATCACAGTTGTGTTTTAGCGGAAATGAACTTTCAGTATGTTAAACTTGAAGACTGTGGCAATCGGCGCATTTACAGTTACCGAAAGGCAAATTTCCCCGAGATAGCCTGGGCACTTGAATCCTATGTCGATGTGTACGAAACATTGTCTGATTCACTCAGCGTTGATGAGCTGTGGCGCACACTGACAGCCAAACTTTTTGATTTGCGTGAGCAGCATGTGCCGTCATGGGTGATGACGAAACGTCGCAGCAAAAGCAAGCCATGGTTCACAAAAGCGCTGCGCAGAGTCGTTGAAAAGAGGCAACAACTATATGCGCGCTTCAAAAGAAATCCGTCGGAAGATAACATGGATCAGTTAAAAAAGATTACAAAGGATATGAATGCTTCGGTCAAAGAGGCTAAATTTACCTACTTTCAGTCTTTCGACATGCGTATCCAGGATCGCCCTAAAGAATTTTGGCAGTACATAAAAAAAAAACAGAAAGGATGAATTGTCTATCCCGCCACTCGATCACAACGGAAGTATCGTTCATGATAATCTGGAGAAAGCCAAGTGCTTTAACACGTTTTTCAGCTCAGTTTTTTCTGCTGAGGACAGCAATAGCCCTGCCGATTTTCGCCTTGCCTTGAACTGTACGGAACCCATGGAGAACATTGAATTTGATCAGCGAGGAATTGTGTCGCTCTTAGAACGCTTAAAAGATAACAGTGCCACCGGTCCGGACGGCTTACCCACGATCCTGCTCTCTTCTTGCGCTTTTGCGTTGTCAAAGTACCTTCAAATTCTTTTCACAAAGTCATTACAGGAAGGCTCCTTGCCTGATGAATGGAGGCTTGCTAATGTTGTACCTATACATAAATCGGGACCTAGGAATGTTGTTTCAAATTATCGACCAGTGTCCTTGACCAGTGTATTATGCAAAGTTTTAGAGCATGTGTTTTATACTAGTATTATGAATCATCTAAGTATACATTCATTATTAAATACTAATCAACATGGCTTTCGCAGTGGTTACTCGTGTGTCACCCAGCTTACCGAATTTGTACATGACCTGTCAAGTGCTTTAGATAAGGGATATTCTGTTGACTGTATTTTTCTAGATTTTAAGAAGGCCTTTGACGTTGTATCACATTCCTTATTAATACAAAAATTATACTGGTACAACATAAATGAGAAAGTTATTAGGTGGATAAAGGAATATTTGAGCGTTAGGCGTCAATGTGTTGTTGTCAACGGGAAACAATCGCATGAGGTGGCTGTAACATCAGGGGTGCCTCAGGGATCCGTCTTGGGCCCATTACTGTTCATAATTTACATGAATGACATCTTTTCAGGTATTTCTTCATACATGCGTCTTTTTGCGGACGATTGTGTATTGTATAGAATTATTAACGATCAAGGTGACTGCGATGCATTACAACAGGATTTGTGTAAAGTGGCCCAGTGGTGTGAGAACTGGAGAATGCATATTAACTTACAAAAATCTGTACATATGTGTTTCACTAAAAAGAAGGTTCCCCATATTTTCACTTATAACATAAATAATAGCAGACTGCTTTCAGTGTTGGAATTTAAATATCTTGGTGTATATTTAACAAGTTCAATGTCTTGGCATCGTCACGTGCATTTCGTTACTGCCAAAGCCTGTCGTGTTTTAGGTTTCCTGCGACGTAACGCTAAACTTTTCCCTTTAAAGACTAAAGAACTGCTGTATAATACAAACGTTAGAAGCATACTTGAGTATGCTTGCACAGTCTGGGATCCGAAAACCTTGCTTGACGTTCAGAAGCTAGAAAGAGTTCAGAATTTGGGCGTTCGTTTTGTTTTCAATAACTATGGGCGATATTTTAGTGTAACGAGCGCGAAAAAATCTTTGGGTTGGGACTCACTTCAAAAACGTAGGAAAGTACTGCGTTTAAAATTATTTCATAATATTTTTCATTCTAGAACTGGAATAGACAGAACCAAATATATAGCCAACCCTGATTACGTGTCTTTACGTAGAGATCATTCACTTAAAGTTAAAGAATACAGGTGCCGGACTGACCTTTTTAAAATGTCTTTTTTCCCCAAAACGGTTTCTGAATGGAACAAGCTGCCTGAGGAAGTAGTGTCCATATTATCAAATGATTCATTTTCTTCCATGCTGTGACATTTTTTTTGTGTATAATAATTCCGTGTTCTTTCTATCTCATTGTTATCTTTTTTTTTGTAACCACCTGCACGCGGTGGCATTTGTGTACTTTTTCTTCTACCCCCCCACTGTAATGCCAGCCAATGGCGCTGTGGGTATGATGATAAATAAATAAATAAATTAATATTGTTTTATTAAGGGTTTTATAGAGCAACTAGGGCCTACTGCTACTGTCTAAGGGTTTCAAACTTCTTTGAGCGGGGGAAGTGACGAAAGAACGACGACTACTCTAATGTCATGCCAGTGTGACGTTTAGCAAACGTGGCACTAACGACGTTTTTTGTCATGAAATATTGAACACCTTGCTGTTCCCTAGCATGGTTGGTCTGTGTGCTGGCTCGAATGTTTCAGACAGAGCGAAACTTTGAGCAGCAAACATGCTGGTAATGAACTTCTGTGAGAAATAGGAGCAGCTCTCCTAATATACATACGCAGAAGCCAGCTAACTGTTCCGCACGTACTTGTTATCTTGTTAGACACTGCATATATAGTATCATAGCCTGACTGGTTATTGCTGTGCACCTGTAATTGATTTGTGGCTCAGTGTCTGACTGTTCCACCTCTGGTGAGGGTTGAAGTTTTCTGACTCGGAGCAAATGTTTCTGTTATGATCACTACAAAGACTTGGAAAAACGTGACAAACCTTAGGCTTTTTTAAACCCGAAGTTGCCCAGAACCACACAGGTTGATATGCTCGAAACTAGGCTTTCCCCCGAAAGGGCGCAGCGGAGTTTACGGAGCCTCTGAAGGTGTACGCCCCCGAGTAAGTCGGGCGCTGGGCCGGGGAACGTTAATACCCATTTTCACCGGTGTGTGCGCCATGATAATCGACATATCCGTTCAGAATCTCTCCGGACTGCCTAGGTTTCTCAAAATTACGAGTTTAAAATATTCCCACCGAATAAGAAAAGGCAAGCGTAGCAAGTGGCAGCAGAAAGTTAGGTGGGCGGATGAGATTACGAAGTTTGCGGAGAAATGATGGCCGCAGCTGGCATAGGACAGGGATAACTGGAGGGATTTGGGAGAGGCTTTTGTCCTCGAGTGGGCGTATTGAGGCTGATGATGATGCTGATCAGGCTCATTTCACTCTCCCGCCAGATTGCTGGGAGTTCTCTATATTGCAGTGAGATTTGAAGGAGTTTATACTTTTGTCGTTTCTTTAGCAGATAAGACACGTAGTCTCACTGGAACTTTATCTAAACGTGTTGCTTTGTTTATTTTTCACCTGTAACTGACCTCTGACAATGTTTTAAAGAAACCAAGTTGCGCTATAAAAAAGACAGCCACAGGAAAAAGCCAAGGAGACAGAGCGCAAACTATCAACACAGTTTATTTGCTTGAAAGTGCCTTATATAGTCAGAATCACAGCAAAAGAACAAGGGAAATGAGAGAGGGGGTACAGCCAATCAACTCCTGGTCAACAACAGGTGCGCAGAAAATGGTTTTCCTTATTGTACAGTTTGACAGAAGTGTCGCTTACACATTTATCACCGTTTTCTTTTATCTGATAGGCCTCCAAAAGCTCCCGCGCTGTTTTGTTTTTACTTCTTGCTAGAATTTTAATCTGCTTAAGCAGAGGCTCGCATCGACTGCAAGCAAGGCAATGAGCAGGCAAGTTTGCTCCTTCTTTATTCCGAATGGATAGGGCATGTTCCCCTGCGCATTCATTCACGCATCGGCCTGTTCGGCATACATGTAGGCGCCTCCACACTTGAGTAGGATTTCATACACCACTCCAGTGGCACATTTCACGTACTTTTCGGCATGTTTTATGTCGCATCCACTGCCTCTAGCTCCTTGGTTCCCGGTTCTCGGGCACAAGGCTGCGAGTTTCCGTGGGGCAGAAAAAACAACAGGGACGCCATGCCTCTTGGCCACTTTTTTTACGTTGTGCGCCACTTTGTGTATAGAAGGCATCACCACAATCTTCTTTTTTGGCAGCGGCTCATCCACACTACTTCGACTTCTTCTTTTTATCTTCCTAAGAAGATTCTCGACCACAGCTGATATGACGTCGCAGGGGAAGCCGGCTGAAAGCAACCTTTCAATTTGATTATTAAAACTTATATGCATTGCATGTGGGCATGAGTTGGTAAGAGCGGATTCGAGGCACGAGCTTGCAATTGCTCTTTTTACTACCTTCGAATGCGCGGAATCAAACGGCAGCAACTCTTTCTTTGCTCGTGGGGCATAGTGCCAGCAGGCGTGTTGTGAGCCGAGATTCAGGTTAATATCTAAAAATTGCAACGACCCACTAGAAGGAAGTTCATGCGTAAAGGTCAAACCTCGCCCATACTGTCTAAAGGCAGTTAAAATCCTACTCACTGAATCAGTGTGGGTCAAGGTTATTTGTTTGGATAAAACAATCAAAAAATCGTCCACATATCTAAAACACTTACATACCCCCAGACTAGTAAACTCGTCATTTAGGGAACGGTCAATGGCGGCTAAAAATATGTTACTAAGAACGGGGGCGACGCAAGAACCGATACAAATTCCTTGTTTCTGAATGTAAAAGTTGTCTTGAAAAGATATGAAGGTGGCTTGCAAATAAAATTCGAGCAATGACATGAAGCTATCAGCTGATACACCAGCCGAGTTTTGGAAGCCTATTAACCCACTTCTATCAATGCAATCTCGGACAGCAACAAACAACCCTTGATGCGGCAAAGAATAAAACAAATCCTCGACATCTACTGAAAAGGCGTAGCCGATATGGTCATTGGAGTTGAAGAAGGTTACAACATCAGTCGAGTTCTTTCTAAAAAAGGGGTCTTCAATTTGGAAAGCATTAATGTGCTTCAGTAAATACTGGCTTTTAAGAACTGCCATGATCCCTTCTCGCTAACAATTGTTCTAAAAGGCATTGACTTCTTGTGCGTTTTTGCAGTGAAGAATACAGACAGCGCTTTTGTTTTACATGCAGTTATTGAGCTAGCGAGCCTGGACAGTTCAAGGTCTCTGCACAAAGCAGCAGCTCTGGTCTTGATCCTTGTAGCGCTGGGTTTCACCCGGACGAAGTTCTTTGCGATGGCTTGGCCCGCCTTCTCGTTGAAATCTTTATCACGTAGTACGAGAAAGCCTCCGTTCTTGTCTGCCTGAAGCAATCGCAGTTCATTTTGCCTAAAAAACGAGACCACCGTTTTGGTTGGGTGTTTGGCACGCCTGGTAGACGCCGTGTTGACCGTTTTGTTCAAAGCTTCTACACCTTCCAACAGGCACCTTTCTTGATCTTCTTGGTCAGCCTGGCTTGAAATCCGTCGGATGATTGCTAGCAGGTCGTGGGCTGGGATTGAAGGCTCAAGACTGTACTTGGGGACCTTGCTAAGAACACATACAACATCTTCTGGCAGTACCACGTCATTCGGGACCACAAGGCTGCTGGTGCCAGCAGTCTTGCTCATTGTTCTGCTGTGAGTCAGAGCCTGCTGAAGACACTGGGCCCACCAAAATTCAGTTATCTGGGCAGCAACTTTTCTGGCAGCACGCAGCTTAATTTCTGCTAGCCAGGTCGGGTCCATCGCAAAGCAAATCGAGCGCGAAAGGTCTTGGAATATGAACTGCGATTGCTTCAGGCAGACAAGAACGGAGGCTTTGTCGTACTACGTGATAAAGATTTCAACGAGAAGGCGGGCCAAGCCATCTCAACGAACTTCGTCCGGGTGAAACCCAGCGCTACAAGGATCAAGACCAGAGCTGCTGCTTTGTGCAGAGACCTTGAACTGTTCGGGCTCGCTAGCTCAATAACTGCATATAAAACAAAAGCGCTGTCTGTATTCTTCACTGCAAAAACGCACAAGAAGTCAATGCCTTTTAGAACAATTGTTAGCGAGAAGGGATCATGGCAGTTCTTAATAGGCCAGTATTTACTGAAGCACCTTAATGCTTTACAAATTGAAGATTCCTTTTTTACAAAGAACTCGACTGATGTTGTAACCTTCTTCAACTCCAATGACCATATCGGCTACGCCTTTTCAGTAGATGTCGAGGATTTGTTTTATTCTTGCCGCATCAAGGGTTGTTTGTTGCTGTCCGAGATTGCATTGAAAGAAGTGGGTTAATAGGCTTCCAAAACTCGGCTGTTGTATCAGCTGATATTTTCATGCCATTGCTCGAATTTTATTTGCAAGCCACCTTCATATCTTTTCAAGACAACTTTTACATTCAGAAACAAGGAATTTGTATCGGTTCTTGCGTCGCCCCTGTTCTCAGTAACATATTTTTAGCCGCCATTGACCGTTCCCTAAATGACGAGTTTACTAGTCTGGGGGTAGTAAGTGTTTTAGATATGTGGACGATTTTTTGATTGTTTTATCCAAACAAATAACCTTGACCCACACTGATTCAGTGAGTAGGATTTTAACTGCCTTTAGACAGTATGGGCGAGGTTTGACCTTTACGCATGAACTTCCTTCTAGTGGGTCGTTGCAATTTTTAGATATTAACCTGAATCTCGGCTGACAACACGCCTGCTGGCACTATGCCCCACGAGCAAAGAAAGAGTTGCTGCCGTTTGATTCCGCGCATTCGAAGGTAGTAAAAAGAGCAATTGCAAGCTCGTGCCTGGAATCCACTCTTACCAAGTTATGCCCGCATGCAATGCATATAAGTTTTAATAATCAAATTGAAAGGTTGCTTTCAGCCGGCTTCCCCTGCGACGTCATGTCAGCCGTGGCCGAGAATCTTCTTAGGAAGATAAAAAGAAGAAGTCGAAGTAGTGTGGATGAGCCGCTGCCAAAAAAGAAGATTGTGGTGATGCCTTATATACACAAAGTGGCGCACAACGTAAAAAAAGTGGCCAAGAGGCATGGCGTCCCTGTTGTTTTTTCTGCCCCACGGAAACTCGCAGCCTTGTGCCCGAGAACCGGGAACCAAGGAGCTAGAGGCAGTGGATGCGACATAAAACATGCCGAAAAGTACGTGAAATGTGCCACTGGAGTGGTGTATGAAATCCCACTCAAGTGTGGAGGCGCCTACGTGTATGCCGAACAGGCCGATGCGTGAATGAACGCGCAGGGGAACACGCCCGATCCATTCGGAATAAAGAAGGAGCAAACTTGCCTGCTCATTGCCTTGCTTGCAGTGGATGCGAGCCTCTGCTTAAGCAGATTAAAATTCTAGGAAGAAGTAAAAACAAAACAGCGCGGGAGCTTTTGGAGGCCTATCACATAAAAGAAAACGGTGATAAAGGTGTAAGCGACACTTCTGTCAAACTGTACAATAAGGAAAACCATTTTCTGCGCACCTGTTGTTGACCAGGAGTTCATTGGCTGTACCCCTCTCTCATTTCCCTTGTTCTTTTGCTGTGATTCTGACTATATAAGGCACCTTAACGCAAATAAACTCAGTTGATAGTTTGCGCTCTGTCTGTCTCCTTGGCTTTTTCCTGTGGCTGTTTTTTGTATAGCGCAACTTGATTTCTTCAAAGCAATGCACCAACTTGCCCAACAAGAAGTTCTTCTAAACTCTGACAATGTGCACAGGTTTTGTCGATTTCTTCTCGCGTACTTTTCAAATGCATGCACTTTGAGTTTACAAAGAAACTGCAAGGCTTGCCGTGTTTTCCAGTAGGCTGCCCACACCACCTTCTGCATTTCTAGGTGTTTCCTGAATTTCTACCGGGTACGTGACATCAGTGCGACTATATTCGGATCTAACGGTTTCATCCTCAATCTTTCCCTGCGCTACTGATGGGGAATTATCTTCCTCTTTTATGCATTCGTGAGATTTTTTTTTAATTTTTCGTGTCATAGTAGCCTGTTTTTGTTTTGTTCTACTCTTATAACGCGAAAGTGGCTTCATGCAGCGCAGGATTTGTTACTCGGATGTAATGTGTACTGTTTCTGGTTAATGAAGGTTGGTAAAGTTAGTGTTGGCTGAGCAGAGCAGATGGTGTGCTTCTGTAGCAGAAGAAGAGAAAACGCAGCAAAATGGTGACAGCCAGGCTCAAGAAGTAACCTGTGTGCACCAGAGGCCTCAAGATAACAATGTTCGAGAGGAACAGGTATCCCGGGAAAGTCCGCATCTCGTGAGGAATGGTTTGGGAACCTAACTACTGAAAACGAATTTCCATAAACGCACCTTCACCAAAAACAGATGTTCCGAACCCCTTTTGGAGGATCTTACGATGTCACTGCAGTGCGTTGAACACCGCACTGCAATAGTAAACACTAGATGCACTGACACATGGTCCCGACCACATTTTAAAACAGACGGCAAATTACAATCCTTGGCTCATGATCTTCCCGTTGTTGTCAACAAATATAGACACTGTTGGTATTAGTCCTAAGCAGTTGAGAACCTACATTGTGGAAATATAATCTATCCATACATGTGTTCTTACTTTCAATATTATACTCGCAATTACAGACTTTCTGCCTTGTTGAGCTTTTCCCATTTATTTTATTATTGATCAACTTTTTTGTTTTGTTTTCATATTGTGCTACAGTGAGGTATGCATTGTATAACACTTTTTAATGAACTTCTGAAATTTGCTGTTTGCTCTTGCTATGTTGTGTACTGGTTTCCTAGGCCTTTGTCAAGCTGTCTGTACAGCTTTTAGCCCAGGCTATCATCCACTTGTTGGAAAATAAATTTGATTTGATTTGAAGTCGCAGCACCGTGTGATTCGTCGAGCCCCCTCGTATCCAAGTGTGTGGCCCAGTTTGCAAAGCGAAGTATTGTTCGGCTCGCGGCGGTACTAGTTCGCTCACCGGTAGCAGGAGCTGAGTTTGTCGTCGGGCGCGCCCCGGGGCTCGTCCTGTCAGGAGAAGCTGTCCTTGGAGACAACCGCGCCGTAGCCCGTGAGGGGCATGAAGGGCAGCCCGTTCTCCCCGGCCGTCGGGGGCACGCGGTCGTCGCCCTTGGTGCGCACGGGCTTCTTGCCGCCGCAAGTCAGGGTGAAGCGAAGCTCACGGCACAGCTCCATGCACACCGGCTCCTGCGGGCGACGAGTCAGGCACGTCTTCATTTATGTCTCATTAGGCTCGCCAGAAATCTTCTTGTCGAATCATGCTAACGAGATTTGCTTCCATACCCTTACATCGTCCTTTCTCGTTTATTAATGCGAAAGCGTTATAGATGGGTCACTGACACAAAAGCCTGGCGCCTCAAAACGACGCAAATGGTAGCAACGGCGTGACGTCATCAAAGGTGCCAAAATACGAAATGTTAGCCGGTAATAGTCCGTACTAGTACTTACAACTACACCACCTACAAAGGAATAAAATAGAACTATGAATAGAACTGTGAACAGTATAACTATGAATAGAATTGAAATAGAAATGGAAAACAATCAGAATGGAACTGGAATAAAATTGGAACAGGATCTCAATGCTTTCACAATGCTCGCACTTAATTTGTTAAGTGTCCTAGCTAACTTCTTCTTTTTTTTCCGCTCGAAACAGTGCGGTTTCTACCGGGTGATAAATCTATGTCACACCTGAAATAGACCTTTGGCGAGAGTTTCAAACGCTGTCATTTCCTGCGCGGGCCCAGTATGCCGCTGCGTTTACCGGTAGGTATAGCCCCGACCAAAAATGACTAAAAATGACGATGATGATAGCCCCGACTGCGTCCTCTTGTATCTACACTTAGATAGAGCCCACATCTTATGGGCTTGCCCTGCTGACCTCCTATAACCATGGCTGCAACTCAGTATCTTTAAGCAAAGGGAGGCGACGCTAATCAGTTCGGACATGGCTGTCCAACGCCGGGCTCTCGAGCGAGCGCCGAAGTCATCACGAAGCACCGTCTTCTGATCACCTAGCGTCGACCTCAAGTTCCGTCTTCTTTTCTTTTCCGGAACTAATAAACTTTCTCTGGTGTTTCTGACCTTTTTTGACACACAGTTAGGATAACTTCTCGCGAATGTCTCTGTTAAGGCATCGCTAAGACCAGAGAAGAGCAGGCAAGCAAAGAATCAGGAAGCGAAAGCATCGAAGGACAGTCAGTGGGCCAGTGGGCTACTCAGCGATAAGGAGCGGTTGGTAAAGGCGGTTGCTCAAGCGACAACAGTACCGAAATGCGCTTCACATCACGAAGAGCACTCCGTACGCCAAGAGACCTGGCTGATAACCTATAGTGCGGCTACACCATTTATGATTGCACTAACAAGCAGGAATGGAGGTTAGTTAGCCGGTCATTGTGCAAAGAACCGTGCTAAACTGCTTACAAGACGAAAGACGAAAAACGCAAGAAAGAACCGTGTTACAGACGAAGCGCGCACTCACAAATAATATTACTGCTCTGAAAAAGAGTTCATTTATACATTAAAGTCGATGTCACATCAGGTGCGACACGAGCAAACACAAAACTAGACACGCTACCAAAAAAAAAAAAATACAGTGCACCCATCTCCTGTGATCATTACGACGACTCCAACCAGGCCAATAAAGATATCTCAGAATTGCATCACTTGATATCTTGGGTAGCGAATTCGAATGGCAGGGACTATCGTACTAATCACTGTTGGTTCATTTATTGGTAGCGTTATTGTCTTTGTTCGTGCTGGACCTCGTGTTACACCTACGTTTGTGTGTGAGTGAGTTCTCTCCTGAGCATTAAAGCCAGCTGTGAGTGCGAGATTCCTCTCTCTTATCGTTCCTTTGTGCGTTTCTCGTCTGTCGTCTTGAAACCAGCTTAGCGCGATTCCCTGCACAGTGCACACCATACATGAACCAGCGTGAATGAAATGTGCAACCCGCTCCTCCAGCGCACTGCTTGCTTGAACCTGCTCCCGAACGGTGATAGGCTGGAAATCTTTGACAGCAGCGCTTGGTGCAACGATCCCGCACTCCTAGAAGAGAGACCTGCCAGGTTGCATCAGGCGGCCATCTATTACGGGTACCATGATGTTATCTCGCTCTCTCACGCACCCCCCCTCCCCCCACACACACACGTACACAGACGCAAACACAAACACTGCGTGTACCCGTTCCTCGGGCAGCGCCTTGCGGGAGCGCCAGACGAACTCGACGACGGCCGTGACGCAGGCGATGCAGGACCCGGTGAGCAGCACCACGAAGACGCCGCCCACGTTGGCCAGGCCCAGGGCGGAGGTGCCCTTGGACGCGCTTGCCTCCTCCTTGGGGCACTTCTTGACGATGTGCCGCTTCTTCCACCAGCGCTCCTTGAGCACGTGCAGGGTGCCGCTCTCCTGCAGCTGCAGGATGGCCTGGGACAGCATGGTGCGGTACGGGGACCCTGCGACAGACGCATGCGCAGCACGGCTATAGGAAAGCGCCGATACTGCGATACACCGGCAGGCACCTCAGGGAAGGACAAGTTTGGAGACAGGTTTCCGTCACGGACTGAGCGGGACATCCTGCCTCTTTTAGAAGCAGCACTTTTCGTAGCGAGCGAATTCAAACCACTCGAAGCGCTGATTGGCTAATATAAATTACAACTGCGAGCCGAGCGAAAAGTTTATAAATTTCGTTACTTCCTTCTACGCTTCGTGTCCATCAGAATCCGGCACTAGCGCGCGGGAGTCGAACCCATGTTCTTGTAAGCATGACAAGAACGCCATAGAGGCTGTACACCACGGAAATGATCATTTCGTTGGGCAAACTGCAACTTTAAAGAACGAGTGGTAGTCTTCGGTATTAAAGGAAAAATGCTTTGTTGAGAGGACTAATGAGAAAACGTTGGGAGGTCCCTCTGAGGAACGCTGGAGCGTACGAGGGCCTAAGCTCTTTGATGGCAGTTGTGTTAAGTTCTTTGCGAAGTCATTTCTTGCGCACACAGCAATTAATCTTCCGGGTAAGTTGTATCCAGACGAATGTGGCAAGAACAAAAGGAAGACACTAGAAGTGTTCGTTCGGGTCTTGATTTCAGCAACGCGACGCGTGGTAAGCACGTAGGACGGCACCTTACATCATCGCTGTGAAAGGTGCACACCTGCCAGTGACTGACAGACAATCGAGTGTCGCTAGGCTTTTCCGAAGCGTGCGTTCAGACTGAAGGCTGGTTCACATGCAAGCGACTGAGCGATAGAGCGGCGCGTCGCAGCGAAAATTTCCAACTTGGAACCTCGCCGCTCATCGCCGCGACGACTCAAAAACAAGTTTTTCCGCCGCGGTGACAGGATTCACTAGCATTTTCGCTTGGATGTGAAACAGGCTTGAGAGCGAACACGCGTTGCGTGTTGTTGTCACACGTATTTCCGACTCCTATTGTCTGTATTTTTCCTGCCGCCGGCCGCGAAGTAGAGATCAAAGGATCACTTTCACATATATTTGCACAGGTAAAACTACATATTAATCATAGAGATATTACACGAATCTTCGTTGTACATTTGTGCTAGAATCTAAGCCTGGTTCTCTATTAGATTGCAAGTTAAACCGTTTTCTACATGCTCCGCCTTCCCCTCATGTCTCAGCCTAAACGCAATTACAGATCCAGGAGGAACTGACAACGCGTTATAACGGTCTTTTGGCGTGATTTCACTATAACAGGTGTTAGCGACTAGGTGCCGGTTAGTTCATGTGCCAATCTGTTTGTTATACCACTCGCTACTGCTGCTTTCTGCTAGCATGGTCTCCGCAGGTGGCTACAGTGCACCATGCGGCGAGGCCAAAAAGCGCCCGTAGGAAAAGCTCGGCTTACAGGCGGGGTGGGGAGCCTGCATGCGACTGACGCCTCGGTCTCCTTACCAGGCGGAGTGGCAATGCCGTAGCCCTTGTTGTCGAGGAGCGAGCCGATCTGCGTGAGGTCGCAGTTCCTCTCGATGGCGTATTCGATGGAGGTGGACTCCATCAGGTAGGCGTACTTTCCGCGGCGCACTCGTTCTATGCCCTTCTGGTTGGACTCGGTAAACACGCTGGGCCGTGCGGCCTGCATCACGTGCCACATCTTCTTGTAGGTGGGGAACTCAGACTCCTGCGACGAGAGCACAGTATCGACCGTCAGCCACGACCGCAGATGAGACCTTACAGCTCTGGAACCTTTCCTCGTGATTCAGCCACGGTGTTGTATTTACACTGATAAGTTTTCCTGTGCTGGATGTTCTCTGAGCAAAATTTTCACAGTGCGGGGAAGCCGAGGTGGACACGCCCCGTGCTTACTTGCGTTTCGATTTGCCCGCGCTGTGTAACACTTAATCTTGTGCTCAACCAACTAGCACACTCCTTTACCATATATATTTTCTCTTCACCACACTATGTGCGGACGGGCATGAAAGCCTACGGTTTGTAGCAGCCAGTATCTTTTGCGATTAATTGTTTTTTTTTTCGTAGCCTTTGGACGAATATTGCTTATTGATGCTTAAAAAAACGCGCTAAATGGAAGCCGAATACAACGAGATAATCTGATTGGAAGCACCCAGAAACGTAAATAAAGAGCGTGCATTCAAGTATGTTAACACGGCTGGAAGAAATGACAAAAAACAGATGCGAATTAAATTTGCAGGCCCCTCATAATCATTCTTGATACCCGACTTGACGTAAATGTAAGTCAACTAACGTATGGCTGGTACAGTATTCTTCATAATTGATTATTTATTTAGGTATCTATTTCAAAATACTTCAGCCCGACGGCCAAGCAGAGTTTCGAAAAAAGAATAAAAAACGCAGGTGAAACCATTATCTGATTAAAAAAAATGCGCTATATACAATCCATCTCATAAGTGAACAGAAAAACAAACATGAACGCCGTCAAAGGCAACTAAAGCATAGTGGAAGACAGCATTGTTTTTTTTTTTCTACAAACGGGGAAATGTTTCTTCAGACGACCAATTTTTGTCTGGCAATAGTTCTTTGAAGTCTACAGTGCGCTGTTGCCGTTATCTAAGCGCCACCCACTAGCCAGAACCACCGACATTTGATGTTTCAACTTTCTGTACGGCGTAAAACTCGCTGAAGACTTGATCGGCAGTTATCATTGTTGCGCCTGCATAATGTTAACGATTTATGAGCTTCATACCGAGGACTCTCGGCACACTGATTGCGGCGTTTCCAACAGTAACTTTCTTTGCTCTTTTTGCCGCGGCATGGCATCGAAATTCAATGGACTTGGAAAGTTTTTCGCCTAAGTTTAATCGAGGACGCGTTTGTACATCATCGCATAAAATCTGTTGTCTGCAGTGCCACTTTTCCTAGGACAGCTACGAATTTCTACCACCCGGGGTTCATTAACGTGTACTGACATCGCACAATACACGGGCCTCTAGGATTTCGCCTCCAACGAAATGCGGCCGCCGCGACCGGGATCGAACCAGCGTCTTTCGGGTCAGACCCCGGCCACGGTGGCCGAATTTCGATGGAGGCGAAATTCTAGAGGCTTGTGCGATGTGGGTGCACGTCAAAGAACCCCAGGTGTTCGAAATTTCCGGAGCCCTTCACTACGGCGTCCCTCATAGCCAGAGTCGCTTTGGGACGCTAAACCCCCAATAAACCAAGCCAATAAACCAGTTACAAGATTGCATGCGAAGCCGCGCACCTTGAAGAAAGCCTGGGTGGAGCCCGACTGCAGGCTTCCGTACTGGATGGTCGTCTGCTTGGCGAGGTCCTCGACGCTCTCGATGGGCGACACGAGTCGCTCGACGGTCAGGAAGGCGGCCAGGTTGGCCGTGTACGAGGAGACCATGATGAGGGTGAAGAACCACCACATGCCGGCCGCCACGCGCGTCGACAGCGCGCGGGGCGTGACGTCGCAGCCCTGCTGCATGAGGCAGCCGATGGTGAACCACAGGGTGTTCCATATGGTGAAGCGGTTCTCGAGCTCCGCCGGCCGCGGGTCGCACGGGTGCGGGTTCACCCACTCGTAGGGGCTGAAGCGGGCCACCACGAAGAGGAACAGCGACACGCCCAGGAAGGCGGTGGACATGTAGATCCACACCTCGAGCGACAGCGGCGCCAGGAAGGAGAAGAGCCAGGGCGGCTTCTTGTCCGCCTTGCGGTACAGGATGCTGATGCCCAGGTTCATGAAGGGCATCGTGAAGTCCACCACTTCTTCGCGAACGTACGTGATGGTCAGGTCCGCTATGGCCAGGTCTGCCTTCTGCGAGATTCCCCAGCAAAGCGAAAGCACGATGAGAGTGCAGCAGCAGTGCTCAGTAAGCTGCTGCTGCTGCTGCTGCTGTAAGACCGTGCAGATTACTCGCGTGAAGCTTAATGCATCGGTTCTCCTTGGCGTTTGCTTTTTATTGACCCCGAAGTCCCGGTTAAGAATACCGCTAAACATGGTCGGGCTAAAAGAAACATGATCAATAAAAGCAGAAAGATCATGCCTACCTAAAAACCTAACCTAACAAAAAGAACGATCTAAAAGAATACTATTCTTTGAAAATTTGCGCAGCCATCAAGGAGTCAACTAATGTGGCAATATTCGCGTTCTCAAAATTGGGAGCGCGCGACGAATATGGCCTCGGTATGGGAACCATGATTTACGCCTATCAGAAGCAAAAAGAACGATCTAAAAGAATACTATTCTTTGAAAATTTGCGCAGCCATCAAGGAGTCAACTAATGTGGCAATATTCGCGTTCTCAAAATTGGGAGCGCGCGACGAATATGGCCTCGGTATGGGAACCATGATTTACGCCTATCAGAAGCAAAGATATGAAAGAAAAAAAAATTTGACATCCATGTGTCGCCTTCCCATTTAAGATTATCCCGGCGTGCCACTTATTTATGCCGCACCGGCGCTTATGCCAGCTTCCGCTTGCCATTATTTTTGCGATTACACTTCTTGTCGCACATGTCGAACCTAATTATCAGCCTGGCGCGTTGCAGTGTTAGCGGCCAGGCGTTTCTGAGCCTTGCTGATTATCCCTGTGTTGTTTTCCCGTTCACGCGGACCACCGTAGAATCTGCACGGCCTCACGCTTTTCAGAGTATGTAATCCGTGATCCGTAGCGCGTGGCGCTCCTTGACCCGTCTCCTTAGCCGTCTCAACATGTCCGTTCAGAAACCGTTGCCGTGGCTCAGCGTGATTTCATGCTATGCGTCACCTACCGCACTCGTTGTGGGTTCTCACGCTCAGCACAGCGGACACGCAATTATGCGTGCTAAAGCACAGAACAGCCTAGAAGGTAGGGAACAGTAGTCACTCAGCAGCTCGCAGAGCGGGGTTCTCTACACCACCCAACAGCCCCTCCGATAAAAGGCTGGCCGGTCACCGCTTTATCGGCACTCGCCGTTCGTTCCCGTTTTCCTTCTTTCCCTCCTCCTTTCCCGCACACCTTGGGTGGCACACACACACACACACACACACACACACACACACACACGCGCGCGCACGCACGCACGCACGCACACACACACACACACACACACACACACACACACACACACACACACACACACGCACACACACACACACACACACACACACACACGAACGCACGCACGCACGCACACACACACACGCGCGCGCACACACACACACACACGCACGCGCACACGCACGCACGCACACACACCAGCACCATTCTCCAGACCTCGCACTGCTCCGCAATCGCTAATGGCGGATTACTCTTGCGCTGAGACAGCTAAAGTTCTAGGCTGGGGAAGCGGTGTATGCCAGCTAAGGTGGATAAGATGAACAAGGTAGTGAGGCGCTGGAGCCAAAAAAAAAAAAGAAAGAGCAACAAGACCGTCAAATTCGTGTTTCCCTGGACCAAAATTAAGATCTGCCTGTCTTTTCTTATTTATTGCTAAGAACCGTATTTGACACTGGATAATTAGTGAAACAGAGGAAGCACAAGTGTAGGTTACTGTCAGCATCCCTTAGAAACACTCTCGTAAAATGAATCGGTTGGAATGAACCGCTCTTAGAGCGAGCTGTGCTTTGTGTGATTATACGTACTGCCCGTTACGGTCACTGGTGTCTAACGACTGCTACTCGTTCTGTTGTACGCGCAGGGTGGGAAATTCTGTTATGAACATGCTCTAGTAGAATAAATCTCGGCGCATCAGGGAAACTGCGCACGCACTCAAACAAAGTGTGGACAGCCCACGCACCCCTTGCAGTAGCTCTCCGATCATGCCGTTCCACTCGTTCTTCTCGTCTCGCCGGCCGTGCGCCTTGTCGGCCACCTCGCGTATCTTGTACTTGATGTTGATGTCGGGCAGCTTGGCTATCTCCTCCAGCAGGTCGATGCAGTAGCCCTCGTACTTGGCGTTGCCTTCCAGCTCGGCGTGGTTCTCCTTCAGCATCGTGTACGGGGCTTGCTGAGCAGATGCAAGAGAAGGGAAAAAAAAATTGCCGACGATTACGTTACTTCCTAATGCGAAATTTGAGCGCAGCTCATAAGCTGTTGCAGCTTTTCAGTAGATTGAGGCAAAGAATTCGAGCAAGACATGCATGTACAATTACAGACAACCTCTTTTTTCATACATTTTCCTTCTTCAAGAAACGCTCCGCTAACAGTTCTTGGTTGTCATGACGGAAGCTTTGTGGTCGGAGAAATAGATGGATATATGCTCGACTTGCTGCACCAATGCCTGATTCTCAATGAAGAGGTGTGTGCAAGTATTTCGTGAGGCTGTCACAGCAGTGGGAGGCATTACGAGCGAGAGGAACAGGTTGATCTCCCGCATAAGCGGTAAGAAATTCCTGTTTGTCTTTATACAAGCTACGGGAAGGCCGTCTATCCTCCCCCCGCCCGCATATCGGCGCATCTGTCATCATTTTTCGTTCATACAGCAAGGGACCGGAATGGCCTGCCAAACGCTATCGTGGATCAGACCGACTCATCGTCATTGAAATCGTCCATCGAAGAAATGTACTGCTTAATATCCACCCCCTCATGTAATGCCCCTTCAATGGGGCCTTTTAGGTACAAATAAATAAATAAATAAATAAATAAATAAATAAATAAATAAATAAATAAATAAATAAATATGTAGCACATTAAAGTCCCCGCCCACTCTGCCACCCTGATAGGTGGCAGTTAATGGCTGATCACGAGAGAGCGCTCTCGGTTGTCAGTGCTAACGCATGCAGCCCACATCTCTCTCTCATCACCCCACGTACTTCAAAGCGCGTACTTCAAAAGCGTATTTCAAAGCGCGATTCAGGCGTCCGCCGACCCAGGGAGCCAGTTATGCGCCCTTTCATTCCTTAAAATGATCGGAGTGTAAAACATTGTCAATGCCAACCCCAATGAGTACAACGAACGCCGACGGCCTATGGCTTTAGCGCCGCGTTTCTGGCACAACGTTGTCAGTGCCGGTAGCTCACATCTCTCTCTCATCACCCCACGTACCTATAAGCGCGATTCAGGCGTCCACTGACCCAGGGAGCCAGTTGTGCTCCCTTTCTTTCCTTAAAATGGCACAACGTTGTCAATGCCAACGTGGTGGTGGAAAACATTTATGTACAGGTATAATACAGGAGGTTATGCATGAGCTGACCCAGAGGGGGCCAGCCCTTACAAATACTAGGTGGAGGTCCCTAGTTCGGGACCCCAGTGGCATCGGCCGCTGCCCAGGCTCGCGCGACCAAGGCCCGTTGGGCCTGCAGGTCAGAGCGGCCGAGCAGGGTCGCCTCCCAGTCCTCCCGGGTTGGGTTGGGGTGAGGGAGGATAGCAGGGTTGGAGGGGCAGGCCCACACCATGTGGTAGATGTCCGAAGACTACTCCGCACAGTGCGGACAGCTGCCCGAGAAAGAAGGGTCGAAGTGTTTCAGAGCTGCCGGGCACAGCAACCTATTAGTATACAGGCGGAGCAGAAGCCGCTCCTCCGCCTTTGAGAGACCTTTACACGGGCGGGGATAAAGACCATGGCCAGATTGATAGAGTGAAACGATGTCTTTGAAGGTGTAAGCTGGAATAAATTCGAGTTCCTGGTCGTCAGGGTCGGAGGGGAATGTCCGGTGAGTGAGCGCGCGGGCAGCGGCGTCAGCTGCCTCATTTCCCTCAAGGTCCATGTGAGCGGGAGCCCAAACGATACGCCGGTGCGCGGGGTCACCGGTGTAGACGCTGTTTTGAAGAATGCGGTAGGCTAGATACGGTACCCAAACCTGCTCGACGTTCCGACATGCCCCTCGCGAGTGGGAAATAATTGTTTTTGAATTGGAATCAGATGCAGCCAACGCAATGGCGACCTCCTCCGCGTGTGTTATGTCACGGGCTCGGAAAGTAAGGCCGTTCACTGTTTTGGATTGGTGGACGACTGCGGCTGTGTACCATCCCCCATGGTGGGGACCTGAGGTATCCACGTAGAATACGCCGGGTTTCGATCCGTAGACATGCACACGGACATGCAGCACGGTTTTTACAGACATGCAGCACGGTTTTCGTAAGCGACTGTCTTGCGAAACTCAGTTAGCATCATTTACGCATAAACTTAATCTCATCCTTGATCGCCGCTCAATAGCTGACTGCGTCTTCCTCGACTTCGCAAAAACCTTCGAAAAGGTATGCCACAAATTACTACTTTTTAAGCTAAGCAAACTAAACCTTGATCCGAGGCTTTTTTCCTGGCTCGAATATTTTCTTTGCAACCGCACTCAGTTCGTAACTGCTAACAATGCCACCTCTCCATCAACCGCCGTCCATTCTGGAGTGCCACAGGGATCCGTCTTAGGCCCTCTTTTATTTCTTATTTATATTAATGACCTACCTTCTTGCGTAACCTCGAACATACACTTATTCGCTGATGACTGCGTAATTTTTCGCGAAATTAACGACACTAACGACGTATGCGCTCTACAGAATGATCTATCTGCTATATCTGCATGGTGCAACTTATGGTTAATGCAACTTAATTCTTCTAAATGCAAAGTTTCACGTGTCTCCCGCATATCATCTACTACAGGTGCATATTGTCTGGAGGCCGGCACGTCATATCGCTACCTCGGAGTTCATATATCTTCCACTCTAAATTGGTCGCTCCATATTAACGTCATAATTAACAACGCTAACAGCATGCTAGGCTACCTACGCCGGAATTTCTCCAATTCCCCTACCTCCCTAAAACTCATGTTATATAAAACCCTTGTCCGTAGTAAACTAGAATACGCATCTGCAATCTGGGACCCCAGCTACGCAAATTCAATTAATGCACTCGAGCTTGTACAAAATAACGCCGCCCGTTTCATCCTACTTAACTTCAATCGTACTGCAAGTGTCACCTCCATGAAAAATACGCTCAACCTCCCACCCTTACCTTCCCGTCGAAAATTTTCACGGCTATGTTTATTTCATAAAATTTTTTACAACTGTCCCAATCTACGCGATGAATTGATATCTCCTCCGTATTTCATCTCTCCACGGCTAGATCACGTTCACAAGGTCGGTATAACGTCGCACGAAACAAAAGCTTGTACTCAGTCGTTCATTCCCCGTACATCAGCAGATTGGAACCACCTTCCCGGATCGACAGCCTGCATTCAAGACATCCTGCGCTTCCATAACAATTTAGCTAACATTGTATACTAAGGCTCACAACAAATGTACTTATCATTCTCCATTTCCTTTGTTTACTTTAGTTTCCTCTGTTTGTTCTCTTACCTTGCACTTACATATTATGCTTACTTCTTTTACTGAATTGTATAACCAGGAACATGACGCTTGTATGTTGAATTTTTGTTTTTGTTCTCTTTCTGTAATTTGTAACCACTCCCCTCTGAAATGCCTTTGGCCCTGAGGGTATCAATAATAAATAAATAAATAAATAGTGGAGGGCCAGGGCTTCCGCCCGCGCCAGGCGCCGGCCATTATGGTCCTCACGATTCATGTTCGCGGGAAGAGGGCGCACGTGGAGGGCGCATCTCCACTGGGGTGGAATACGTACGCGCTCTTCCATGAGAGTGGTGTGTTGGATGTGTAGTCGGGCAAGGAGGCGGCGACCCGACGATGTCTTCGAGAGACGTGTGTATTGGTTAGTCAAGTGGGCTTCCCGGAGCTCCCGAAATGTGTTCACCATGCCTAGCCCCAGGAGGCGCTTGTTGGAGGTGGTCACGGGGAGGCCTAGAGCCCGCTTAATAATTTTGCGGAGCATGACTTCGAGTGAATCTTCGTCTTGCTTCCGCAGGTGGAGGTATGGAGTCGAATATAGAATTCGACTGGTTACAAATGCATGCGCCAGCCGCAAGGCGTCCTTACATCGTAACCCCTCGCGCTTGTTAGAAACCCGGCGGACCAAGCGGCCCACCTGGTCCCCCACCTGACGGAGTTTGGCCAATGTTGTTTCTGACCGTCTGTCTTGATGTATAAAGAGCCTCAGTACCCGGACTTCGATATTTTCAGGGATTGGACCTGTCTCGAGAGACAGTGAAATTTTGGCTGTGCACTTTGGTGACGGGCGTATGTGCACAAATTCAGACTTTTGGGTGGAGCATTGGAGGCCGCAGCGGCGAGCATAACGGTCCACTATGGTTGCCGCCTCCTGCAGGTTAGCCTCAACGTCTGCAAGGGAACCCTGCGTGGCCCACAGAGTGATGTCATCAGCGTACAGCGCATGCTGCACACCGGCGACAGCGCCCAGCTGGGCCGGTAGGCGCATCATAGCCAAATTGAATAAGAGGGGAGAGAGCACCGCGCCCTGGGGTGTACCCCTGGTTCGTAAATGAAAAGGGCCATGTTCTTTATCCTGGATCCGAATGTAAGATTGTCTGTCGGCTAAAAATTGCCGAATGTATTGAAAGGCATTTCTGCCGCAGTTAGTTTGAGAGAGGTGGGTGAGAATGATCTCGTGGGTAACGTTGTCGAATGCACCCTTCCAATCCAAGGCGAGTACGACCTTGTCATTGTGAGGGCATTCCACGGGGTCGAGGACAGCCCGATTGAGTTGTAGCAGGACATCTTGTGCAGATCTGTGTGGGCGAAACCCGAACATGGTGTCTGCGAAAAGGTGTTTGGATTCCATGAACTCGGACAACCTGTCACGTACCATCGTCTCCATGAGTTTGCCCACACAGGAAGTCA
The DNA here is from genome assembly GCF_055824585.1 of Amblyomma mixtum. NCBI lineage: Eukaryota > Metazoa > Arthropoda > Arachnida > Ixodida > Ixodidae > Amblyomma > Amblyomma mixtum. Next base: position 12,202,601 of record NC_143021.1, read on the forward strand.
GAGAGATGGGGCGGAGGTTGACCGTATTGATGGCCTTGCCAGCTTTAGGAATGAAGGTGATCGGGCGGTCTTCCACTCGATGGGTAGAGGCACTTCCCCAAGCCAGATTGAGTTAATGTAATTCAATAAAGACAGGTATGCTGGGTCGGGGAGGTTGGCTAACAATTTGACTGTAATTTTGTCCCGACCCGGAGAGGTGCCTCGTTTCATTTTTGCCAGGGCCGCCTTCAGGTCGTGGAGCTGGAACGGTTGATCCAGCTCAACGTTCTCAGAACCTGCATAAGAGTACGCCGGCCCGCGGGAGTCCTGGGTGGTGCACAAGTACTGGTCCCGGAGCTTGTGCGCCAATTGATTTGTGTTGCCCTGAAAGCTGTGTATTGCTCTTTGGAAATGTTTTTGAGTTTCCGTGCGTGTTTGCGTTGGGTCAATTAGGGCGCGAAAGAGTCGCCACGTGTTCCGGCTGGACATTTGCCGCGCGGCCGTATTGCATCGGGCCACCCAGTTGGAGTCGGCGAGTTGGGCCGCATACTCAGCCGCTCGTTGAGTGAGCTCGGCGATGCGAGCTTTAAGTTTCCGGTTGTGCTTTTGCCGGCGCCACCGACGGACGAGGCAATGCCGGGCCTCCCAGAGATGGAGCAGGTGGTTGTCCACATCCGAGACCACCTCTGAGAGCTGAATTTGAGTTTCGGAGGAGCGAAGGCCAGAGACCAATTCTTGTGACCAAGACTGGTAGCCCTGCTCATGTATGGGTGTGACATTGTTATAATTCTGCCTGAACTTGGTCCAATCTGGGAGTCGGGCTTGTGTTATTGGTCGCGCGAAAGGATGGGTCCTAATCGTAGTATTCAGGAGGCAGTGGTCGCTGCCGAGGGTTTCCTCGGTGTTGACCCAGTCTGCATATTGAATGTTGCGGGTGAAGGTCAAGTCCGGACATGTTTCCCTAGTCACGGAGTTGCCTATACGAGTTGGGTGGACTGGGTCAGTGTGAAGAGTGAGGCCCAGCGTTGACGCAAGCTCCGCCAACTTGCGTCCCCGCTTCTCTTCAAGGCAGTAACCCCACATCCGAGCGGGAGCGTTGAAATCGCCCACAATCAGGAGGGGGTCTTGACCCGCAACTCTCAGTGCGCGGCTAAAGAGGTCCGCAAATGATACATTCGGCAATTTCGGATTGCAGTATGCATTGAGTATGTGTAGCGGTGGATCCTGTTTGCGGAGTAGGAGGAGGGTCACCATTACATAGGAGTATTCAAGTTGCATGTCTAAGTCGGCCTGGTTGGCTGTATAATTTCTATGGACTAATAGACAAGATGAGGGGTCCTGCTGGAACGTCGTATAATTTGTTAGTACGGCGCCTTTCCCTGGCTCTTGGAGGGCAACTACGGCAGATAAATGCTGAAAGGTTGAAAGGAAAAGTCGGAGGTCGGCCCGCTTGGAACGGGTCCGGAGCCCCCGACAGTTCCACTGAGTAATCGTAATGGGGGAAGCCGATTTTGAAAGAGGGGAGCGCCTACACCGGTGGTGTCCCGCCATGCTCAGATTTAGAGGTGAGAGTTGGAAGTGAGGCTGCCCCCGAGCCAGATACCAGGGGCTGAAGCTCAGCAACTGGAAGGGGGCAGCTGTCTTCGTCATCGTCAAGGTCATTTACTCGGCGGGACAATCTGGAGGGCCGACCAGATACGTCCTTGAGAGGACCGGTTCTGCGAGAAAGGCGGGTGTTAGTCGCGACGTGGTGAGCGATCATAGAGGGGATGGCCTCCATGACTCTAGCGATGAGGCGTTCCATCGCAGTTTCCAACAGGGTGTCAAATTTGGCATTAAGACGGGCTTCGAGTTCGGCAAGGGAAGGTTCCATAGTCGGCGTCGCCGCCGTCTCGCTCTCCATAGCGTCCGTATAGGAGGGACTAGCGGGAGGGGGAGTTGTTTTATCCTCTAAGGCTTCAATTTTGGCAAGTAGCATCTCGTTTTGTGCCCGGAGAGAAGCTACAAGGTTGTGGAGCTCAGCGTCAGCCGGCGAGTGAGGGGGAGGGGAGAAGGGGTGCGAACAGGAGGCAACCCTGCCTGAACCGCTCACCTGTTTGCCATTTTTGACGCATGCAGCGCACATCTGTCCCTACCGCTAGCCACGTAGCTTAAATCACGATTGAGGTGTCCACTGTTCTAAGAGGGCAGCCACGCGCCTTCCCTTTGCTTTCCAGACTCCCTCTCCATTGGTTTCGCAGCTTAAAGCGCGACTAAGGTGTCCACTGCTGGTTACAACGGACAACGGCGACGGCGACACAGCGCAACGCAGAAACGGGCGCCAAAGAGCTGCGCTCTAAAAAAACGTCGCACCTGATACCATGAACACCCTGTCAAAGGCAGCGGATATAACCATAGTGTTGTAGCTGGGAAAAATATAGTTAATCTCTTTGCCTTGCTTACCCATTAAAGTTAGCGTCACTAACACCACCACCTGTAAATTTCTAATAGAGGCCTGAGGCCTATTTATGTAGAGTGGCTTCAGAAGAGCTTTTCTCGTCGAAGACAAGAAACGGATGGGAGGCCTCAAGTGGTAACAGACTAAGAGCCCGTAAAGACGCTAAAAACTTGACATTGCTTGTCTTAAAAACCTCACTAAAGCAATTCTTCACTCATAAAACATACCATCTCGTATGCTTGTTGACTGCCGTGCCTGCACATATGCCAGCAAATAATCCTAAGCCTCGACAAAACCGTCCAAACAAACAAAGTAGACTACTACCACACCCGCCGCGGTGGCTTCGTGGTTACGGCGCTCGGCTGCTGACCCGAAAGACGCAGGTTCGATCCCTGCTGCGGTGGCTGAATTTCGATGGAGGTGAAATTCTAGAGGCCCGTGTACTGTGCGATGTGAGTGCACGTTAACAAACCCCAGGTGGTCGAAATTTCCGGAGCCCTTCATTACGGCGTCCCTCATAGCCTGAGTCGCTTTGGGACGTTAAACTCCAATGAGAGAAATCAAATCAGACTACTACCACAGACAACACAGCTGGTACCTTTAAATGGTACGAGAAGAAGAAAGGAAAAAAAGCGTCAATAGAGCAACGTATATATCTCACCACCAGCGTCGTAACGATCAGCGTCTTGTTCATGAGATGCAGACGGGCTTCTTCAAGCTGCCGAGAGTAGTTTGTGGTGATGTTGATTCCACCGTGCATGGTCCATTCACCGGCCTGGAAAATAGGCACACGCGACTGAAGAGATGCTGAAAAGCGTTGAGTGAGGCACTGGTGTTTGTACCTGAGTGCGAGGAATAAAATTATGCAGTTTGCCAAAGCGAGAGACCAGAGTGACTGGTGTACCGGGTAGCCTGTGCCTGCTACTCCAGTCTGGACTATTATGATTAAGGAAATCGATGGGACCAGACGAAGGACTGGCATCGATTAAAAAAAATTGCAAGTCACGCTGTGCTTGTGCTTGCGTTCATAAAGCAAGAACTCCTGGCATAAAATTTTTACTCACGTTACTTGGATACTGCATCTATAGCGGCTCTTCGACAGCGTCCAAGCCACGTTAAAGAAATAACCGAGGAAAGTGCAGCCTTTATTAAAAGCTTGGAGCCCAGGGGGTTTGCTTCTGAAGCACACTGTCTGGTTCGTAATGCATCTCCAGCGCTCCAAATTTGCTGAAGGTAAGAAGATTTTTGGTCTTGCCTCCTCCATTCGGTGTAACTACCTAGAGATGTGAAGGCCTGAAAAAAACACTGCAATTTTGGAAAAAAAAACGGTTTTTTTCGTTTTTTTCAGACGAGGGAAAATGGAAAGAAACATCGAAAATTTCAATTTTCAATTTCAAAATGCAATTTGAAGGTTTTATGGCTGCTTGCTTTCAGTTTAGATTTTTGTTTTTGCTTTGAAAACCATTACAGCATGCATCGTTAAAAGATTGGAGAGCAGTCGTCATCGCCGGTACCAGGTAGTGCTTTTAAAACGTTCGTGCTGCGAGTACGCGGGTTGAAGGCCGTCACATATAAGCTCCAGGCTTGACTTAAAACACACTAATAGTTTGAACAAAATGGCTGCAAATTCTACAGCGCTACACACACGGCATAAATAACATAGGCTGCTGTGCACGTAAGCGGTTTTAGCCAAATACAAGCCTAGCTTCTTGATTTCCAACGTAGCAGGGTACAGGACATCCGCAGGAATTTGGTCCAGGACAGGGGTCTTCAGCGAAGCACGTGGCCGCATCTACCTGGTGGCAAGACCTTTGCACCAACCAGCCGCTAACTCGTCTGGCTTGCCGGCTGCTGCAGATGCCTCCATCATCCGCCAGCTGCGAACTAAACTAGTCCCGTTTCGGAAACGTCCATACAAGGATTCGCAACAGGCTTTCAGGGGAACGCGTTCCAAAGCTTGTGTATGTGCAGTCGAACCTAGCTGTGGACACAGCTTCAATCCATGTTGCTGCGCGCAGTGCCGCATCCAGCGACAGTGACTCTGAGTCCGATGTGGACGGACTTATAGATCAGTTTCTATGTTCCCTTTTTCGGTGCAATAGAACAAGAAGTTCGTTCCACAAATATGATATTTATATTTCCATATTCGCCTGAAGTGTAAATCATTATTTATCTTCTCGGTGCAATAGAAAAAGAAGTTTGTTTCACAATATGACGTCTATAACTACATATTCGACTGAACTTCGGAGCATTATTATTGATCGTCGTGCTGTTGCAAATAAATATGTTTTTGTCATGTTTTGCAAAATTTCCAATTTTTCATGAAAAAAAACCTGAAAAAAGCGGTTTTTTTTTCATTCCATTCAAAAGTTCATGAAATTTTACATCTCTAGGACTACCACGAATATTACAGGAGTCCCACTGCGAGGCTTAGAAGCAAACCCCCTGGGCTCTAAACGTTTTACAAAGACTGTACGTATGTTGTTTTACTTCTAGTAAGCCGATAGAAGTGAGATACTTGCAGTAAGGTAACAAAAGTGACGCCAGGTGAAGTTTGCCGCAAACATTCGCTTACACGAGTGATTTTTGCCTTCCTCTCGCTTTCTGCTGTTTTGTATTGGTGTACTGTGTAGCTGCTTCTCTCCATCGGCATAGCTGTCAAGCGCTCTTCCGCTGCTGCAGCAGATACTGCCACGTTTCTCGACACCATCAAAACACGTTCGGCAAGGTCTTCCCCCGCAATCATGTAAACACTTGTCTGTAGAAATAACGAAATTGATTTCATATGATTTGGCTACCAACAAGGAAAAGGTGCTCTAAACATCTTTTCTTCAAGCAGTACGCAACACCCCGAGGAGGGCACGCGTAATGATCAAGGATAGGTTAGTTCCTTTCGCTCCGCTGCGCAGAGATAGCGGACTCTGCGGGACCGCCGGCCTGTGACCATTTCACAGCTGGCTTACTTCTTAAGCCCACGGCAAGTGAAGAAAGCTTTTAGAATCGATTATCAGTATGGGCAGTGAGAAAGCACACAAAGTGAACGGAAAGCTTGTTTAAATTGCCAAAAATAACAGAAGAGAACAGAAAAAAAAGACCATAAAGTGTCAAAGCTCTTCCTTGCATCCTTTCGTCATTTCCTACAACGGACCCTCATTACTTTCGTGAGCAGGATGTCCGAATATTTTAATTTTCAGAGAATGGATGAACTGCGTTTCAGAAAAGATGTCGAGTTATTGTCCTATTAGTTATGCGGGACCGCAACATGGTGGCTGTCACAGAGGCTAGAGATGAGGCGTAGAACTGAGTGATGGAAAGTGAGATGACGGCTGCAACGTGCAGAAACATAAAAAAGGCGCTGAAAATTAGAGTAAACGCGAATTGAGGATATTTTTGTTGAAATGCCACGCACTAATAGTCCGCAGAAGTTTCAATAAACAATCTATTAGAGCGATTGAGGGAATCGAAAAAAAAAAATGAAAACTCGGCCGATAGCCGCCGTCATGAGCGCAGGTTTAAACTTTTCTTGAATAATTTGCGGCCGCTGACGCAATACACGATTAATTTCAGCACTTCGGAGAGACCTTTGTCATGTACTGCCTGCAGTTCACTAGGCCGATAAAGGGGAACGTTCAGACTGGTTCAGGTTCGTATGGATGAGCAGAGCATTGGGAAAAATTAAAGTGAGTAAAAAAGAAAGCAAGGGCATGCACATTCTATCCTTGTGAACTTGGGCATGTGAGAAGCCTTGGTGTGGCAACTACCTAACGAAAACCGTCGCGGTGGCTCAGTTGTTATGGTGCTCAGTTGCTGACCCGAATGACAGGGGTTCGGTCCCAGCTGCGGTGGTCGCATTTCGATGGAGGCGAAATTCTAGCGGCCCGTGTACTGTGCGATGTCAGTGCTCGCTGAAAAACCCCAGGTGGTCGAAATTATTACAGAGCCCCGCACTACGGTGTCCCTCATAGTCTGAGCAACTTTAGGATTTAAATCCCTTAAAACCAAACCACCTAAAGGAGCTGCACGTCGTCCGGCCTGTGTAAGGAAAGGGCATAAACTGCTCTTCAGTGAGGCGCAGGATTGCTGTACGGAGCACAAGATTTCTTTCTTGAGCATTTGGCTGATGCTCTTTTATTTCTAATTTCCCTGAGGGCTGGCACCGCAGTGCTGACACAGGCTACCTCTCTCTTTTATTGTTTGTTTTTACTATTCAAAAAGAGGAGTATCACACGGGGGATGCACCGAGTGCTCCAAAGAGGATACCTCAAATTACTGCGTGACAATGCTGCTCCTCAGAAGTGGGCGCCTGCCTCATCACATGAAAACATATGAGGAGAGTAACATCAGCCTAAAACCAGGTGCTGGGCGAGTTAGTATTTCCTGCTTTCATCCACGAACAAGGGGTGCGCCACAAAGCGCTGCGTGGTGTCTCCCCTCATGCCCACGTTCGTCGCCTCACTGTGTGAATGATAACATGAGCCCGCAGCATGCGCGCACATGCACACGCAGAATCAATTGATTGTGTGACATTTCGAATGGATACTGAACTTACATGCTAATGTGGTAATGCTTGCCCTATATCACAGATGCTCATAAATAATATTTCTTTATTAATACTGCTGAGTCGCTCCGACTCCAAGCAGGGGTGAGCACAAAATATCACAATGAAATACCATGAAATACAAATAAATACACTTGCATATACACAGACACAAGATATGATGTGTTCATGCTAATATATACACGTACATATCAAAAAATAATATTTTCATTGCCAAGAAATCGAAAGGCCTTCGCTTACTAGGCCTAAAGATATAGCAGGGTGGTGTCGCATGGCACTGAGTTACTGGTGGGGCCGTAAGCGATTGAATGCATACGATACGCCATCTCCAATCGGCAACATTATAATTTTCTGAAAACTTCTAGTATCTGTTATGAAACTCATGGAGTTCTTTCATATTCACCACACAATTGTCTTGTACCAAATGACTGAAAATATTTGCGCAATGCTGCCACTGCGATTAAATATAGAATAAAAGATTGTGATGATGGTAATTAATTTTTATGGCGCAAGGGATCTGTTGCCAAAGAGTACCATGGCAAAACGTATTTTTAATAAAAAATAATAAAAAGTCAGAGGTGCGAGAGAGAGGCAAATATGGCGCCAAGTAATAAAAAATTCTGAGGGCACTTCTTTCGCCTCCTACATACGGGCGAAAAAAAAAATGCCTGGCATCGTGCGCTACGATGACAACGGAGATCGGCTACGGATATCTTTTTCCGCCTTATTTCGGACAAAAATTTACCGTTGTAGTCCAGTGTGGACGGCGCAGCAAAGAAGGAAAGAAAAAGTGCTGGTTTCCATTCGGTGTGTTATTTATAAGGACTTTTTAAAAGTTTGAAATCAACTTACCTCACGCAGTCCGTTGTGAGTGATTTCGAGAATGGCGAGCTTCATGTCTGTTCGATGCCCGTTGGGATTAAACCTTATGTTGCCAGTCAGACCTTGAACGTTAATCTGCAAGATGAACCAACCACTGCTTCACAACCCGCACTGTTATTTATGGGAGCAAAAGATAGCTTTTTTCATTCAAACAGAACTTTAAGTCGTGTGCACCTCTCGTCTACCTGCTGTGTCTAGCGTACTTTTTAAAGTCAGGGCTACTAGAACGTGCGGGAAACACCGGTTTGTTTGCTGGCGACACCGCGAAGGCCGACGACAAGCCAGGTGGCTCGGTAGCGGCGATTTTCAGTGCTCATACAGCCGCCATCAAGAATATCCCCTAGCCGAAACCACAGCCATCCCATAGCTCCCATGAAAGGCCGCACGTCAGCGAAGAATGATTCATTCTTTTCAGATGCAATAGCCCGTTGGAATGTCCTGCCTGATAATATTGCTTCTTGCACAGATCGAGCAATTTTCCGCGCTAAACTAGCGAGTCATATGTGCCTTACGTGATTTATTCGGCTTTACCAAACAATCCGATCTTCTGTTACTGTCTCTTTTCATGACTTTTTTTTGCTTTGTTTCGTTCCTTTGCTTTTTGTTGATCTGGTATCATATGTTGTTACACACTGTCCTTGCACCCCCCTTATGTAATGCCCACGGGCCCTTAAGGCTTCAATAAATGAAATGAAATTAAATTAAATTACCATCAACCCAGCCTCGACTTACAGCTATGCTGGCCTTGTGAGGCCAGTGATGTCTCACCACTTGCTATAGAGTCCATGGTAGAGAGAGGGTGTGGTAGATGGTCCTTGGCGATCACAAAATGAACAAGGGAGGGGAAGACCTCAGGTTGCTTGAGCCAACGTTTCGACAAGGGGAGTTGTCTTCGTCTGGGCGAAGAAAAGTCCCCTTGTCGACACGTTGGCTCAAGCAACCTGAGGTTTTCCCCTCCCATGTTCATTTTGTGATCACTTGCTATAGAGTCACGCATGTGCACTATCTGCACCATCCTTTTCTGCTTGACGCCAGGTTAGGCGCAGTCGTCCAGAGCAGACTGCCTGGGGTCTGCTCGAAACCGTGCGAGGCGCATGCAGCGGCGCTCAGCCCCCGTTCCCTCACCATGCGCATGTACTTGACGAAGGAGTTTCCCTGCGACCAGGGCTCCTCCGTCTCGCACGACAGGGGCCGCACTTGGATCTTCGGTCCGTTGTTCGGCTGCAGATCTCGGAGCGCCGTGGCGAACAGCCGCACGGCGTCGTACATCAGGGCGACTTTCGTCTGGGGGGGGGGGGGTGAAGAAGGCGAGCAGTGTGGCACAAGCATTCGCTTCAGAGGCTCTTCAAGTCTTCACGTGCCCCATGAAATTTCACCCCTACCACAGAGAACACAAAGGAGATAAAAATAATTTCTAGTGCAACAGCGCAACGGCACAAGGATAGAGGACGATAAGGGACGATGCACAGCGCTGACTAACAACAGAAGTTTATTCAGGAAGCCATGCTTACAAAGGCGCCAGCGACACTGAAAAACAGAAAAACACAAAGAACCCTGACAGATATCCCTCCGACCAGACACGGATTTGATAACACAAGGTTAACACGTGTGCAAAAATTCAATTTTTTTTCTTTTGTTTTGTTTGAACGATAGGCTGAGGGCGCACAAAAACGACGTCAAGAATGCTGCCCGCCACATCGGTGTTCACTGCCGTGATTGTTCTTGCCAGCCTTTATATGACAAAAGCAGGATTGTTGATAAACACAAAGATCAGCTGACTAGAGAAGTTATCGAAGCGCCTGAGATCATGAAGCTGGGTCAGAGGTGTGTAAGCACCCCTTCTGTCGCTATCTGGCAGAAAGAACTTGAATTTTTGCACACGTGTTAACCTTGTGTTATCAAAAACGTGCCTGGTCGGAGGAATATCTGTCACGGTTCTTTGTGTTTTTCTGTTTTTCAGTATCGCTGGCGCCTTTATAAGCATGACTTCCTGAATAAACTTCTGCTGCTAGTCAGCGCTGTGTATCGTCCCTTCTTGTCCTCTGGCCTTGTGCTGTTGCGCTGTTGCACAAGAAATCATGTCTGACCAACGTGCCTATCAGTTATTGTTGTACAGATAGAATAGCATTCAACGTTTTCCATGACTGCCATCCTGTACTGTGTTTTCTTCAAGCAGCAGTTAATTCGCAGACGTGAAAGTAGCAGTTTATCGTATTAGGAGTGCCTAGCAGACAAACATGCAGTGAACTATGGGGCGCATTCAAATCTTCAATAATTGCGTACTCCTCTCGCGCGGCGCCAGGACTTCGCTGTTTGTGCACCATGTGGGGCTCCTATGTCGAAGAACAGACTTGTAAAATCCGCTCACGAGACGGTGTCATGCTCAGCTAGGAATACATACTCTCCTAGTAGCGGAACTTCGTTCAACCATAGTCACGAGCTCATGGAACGCAATGTAGGGAAACCGATGAATTTCATCGCAGCCTTCGCGCAGAGCCTCAAGTAGTTAGTACATGCAGTCTAATTATGAGCATTTGAACTACACAGTGCAGCATGAAGTCTCAAGATAAAGCGGCCTGCTGTAAAGGAATTTATTCTTCGTTCGGGTCACCTTCAATAGAGCTCAAATAAAGTGAAGCATGTTTTAGCCATCTCGCTTTCTAGAACAGTTCCTAAGCCTGAGCATGTAATTTTGAAAGCCTCACACACGAATGATATTTTTAGCACTCGGTCATATAGCCCAGACGGCGACTGAAATACACAGCATATTTGCAGCTTCCAAGCCTCTAAGTGATCGAAAATTTTACATTAGCGATCTTTGAAGGGATACGATTCATGACAAATCATAGACACGTTGTACTCACCGTTAGGTTCTTCAAATTGTTTCATGGACAGGAAAATTGGAAAAGAGAAAATTGAGTTTGGTTATAGAGAAAGTAAAAATGGTAGCATGAAAGAACACCTGCAAGCAGTACATTAGTAGCGCCTTGAATAATATCAGGGAGATATGTGGTAGTACATTATTATTAATTTCAGCATACTGCGCTAGCCTCAAAGGCGATGAGGAAGAGTTAGGGGCACGAGAAACATCTTACGCACACTTTCTGAAATAAAAACTGGTATGGCGCAAGAAACGGGGACACAGAAGGCACACAAAACACAGGACTGACGCCAACTTGCAACTGGGTTTTTTATTTCATCATGAACCAACTCGCCCAAACTAGAGTTTTACTTGAACACACTTTCTGTCCGCAGTTTTTAAGAAAGAAGAGTTTGCGTTACATGTTCACCAAGAAATAAGAAAAAAAGTAACATATAAGGAGAAGCTACAACTGCAGGAAAAATAAAAATAAAAATCAGACAACTACAATGCCTTTGAAATCGTGATAACTGCCAAAAGAGAATGTAGTGATACTCATAAGCACATTTTTCATTGCCGCAGCAATGGCATATTTATAAAAAAAATAGAAAAATTAAACACCAAGTAGCAGCAGCAGCTACACGCACGAAAAAAAAAAAATGCCACGCTACGGCGTTAGAGACAATTAAAAAGGCTGGAAACGGCATAAGTGGATAGATTTGGCTCTGAACGTAAATATTTGGTTTTCGCTTGAAGGAGCATGATGAAGCGTGACAATATGATTACTATATCTCATAGGCGGGGCAAAAAAGAGTGTGTTCAAAAATTATCAGCCGAACGTTGCGTCATAGCAGGCTTCTGCATGGCATTGGCGTGAATATCTTAAGGCGTGCGCATCATTGCTTACCATTGTTGTGTTAGTAAGTTCCCCAAATTGTACTACGTTCCTAAACCACTACATCATTTGTCGGACTACTATGTGAGCTTCCTAGCAATTACTGTCCGCAATGCCCTTAGTGTTCAGCAGTTAAAAGACCGCTGTATGGTAGCACCCAGTTCTCTAGCATAAGCGCTAGCTTTTGCTCCCAGTAGTAGACTATTTTTTTTTTTATCAAATAGCAACTTCGTATAATGGTTGATTCATTTAAGTGTGTCGATCATTAGATAGCGTGGCGCGCTCGTATTTATAATATAACATCATTGGGGAAAAAATACATTATACTTTCATAACGCCTCTCTGTCGAGCGCCTGAAGACGTCAGAATGATGACTTAAAATCTAAAAGCAAGGCTAGGCCTGAATACGTGCTTTTCACAGAGCACGCGCGTGGAATGTATACTGCCCCAGTAATGCCTTCGTACCGCCCAAATGGGGTAGATACAGTCGGCCTCTTGAAACTTGGAGCCTGTTTAGAGATTAGCAACGAGCGCCATCTATTGGCCACCATTAGCGAACACAGCGCAACTGAGGGGGATATTATAAACTTGCAGTTGTGGGAGAATTAGAGAATACCCAGAGATTCTGCGCGGACATGAATTTTATGGCTGACTCTTCCTCTCCGCTGCAAAATCTGACCAAAAAAGTGTTTCTTGCGCTCACATCATTTCTGACGGCCACAGAAAATCAACGTGCTGTACCGAACATTCGAAAATCCCGCGGTCATTTTGAAGCCAACGCCACGCTCCATTTGATGGGAGCCGTGTAAACTAGAAGCGGTTGACCAGATTTAATGAGGTTGAGGCGCTACTTTTTACGGCTGTATAAATTCACTTCGTATATGCGTTTGGCTGCTCATAAATTATTTTACAGAAGCGCTAACAGCCAGGCTGTGTTTCCCAGCGCACGCCCCTTCCTGCTACATTTTCTGACTCCTACTTTTCCTGACCAGCTTAAAACGAAACTGGTTCTAGCGACATATCTTGGATACTAGTTCTACAAAAATATTAATTATTTATAAATGCTAAAGTCATGACTTTAGCACGAAAACCACATTTCAAACATTCCACTGACTTCTTTGATCTCGTCTCACAACTCAGAAGTAACGTCCGTAGGGAGTCTTCACGGCCATAATCAGAGCTAAACACATAAGTCTTGAACCGCAAAGAGACATAAGGCCAGTCTGTGTGAAATAACCGCATCAGAGATTCGGAAGAAGCGCATAACTTGCTTAAAAAAAGGAGTGCCTCTCAAAAAACCTAAAGGAAAAGAACAGCAAAAAATGATTCAGCAGTGACGTCAACGGAGCTACAGAGGCTGGAGCAGCACGAAAATATTTTATTTTATGTTTTATTTTTACACACTGCAGTCTCACGCGAAGCTGCATGAGGCTGCAGTGAGTACTTCTTTTTACATACTGCAGCATCGCACGAGGCTACAGGAGTACTGCTATGAAGGAGGTTTTGACACAGTCCAGTGCACAGACGCAGTGCAACAATTCAGCTGCAAAAAGCAGCGCCAGATAGGGCGGGTCACAGAGGATACATTGGTAGCAAAATTCGCACTGATCTCCATTGGTGCAAGCAAATATTTCACCTAGCTGAAGCACACAATATCCGCAGCACCACCCTTAATACCTCTACTCGCGAAATGAATACAGGTCGTTATGGATTCGCTAAAGCGGAAAGGGAAGGGAAAAAATGCTGAAGGTATACGCTTGAAAGACCCTTCATCAATGTAAGTAACGAGATCGCTTTGTACATCTAAGCAACGAGACGCAAAATCTTGCAGGCTGCCGAGAAAAGGCCGATTAAGTTTTGCAGTTCATCTCCCAGGCCAGCAGCCTGGTTTCGCCTTCACTAAACTACAAAAGAATACCGATGTCGCCCGTGACTGCGTGTGCAGGTTGTATACGTTTCTACGAGACGCCCCTGGTGCGACCACGGCCGTTCATGCGCTCGAGATACGTACCCGGTAAAAGTTGCCCTCGCCTTTCTGTCCATGTCGGAGCCTGCGCGTCATCCAATCCCGGGCCACTTCGTCGAACTCCTTGGCGTGCGTGTCGACGAGGCGGAAGGCCGAGATGTTTGTCCCGCCGTACTGGAAGTCCTCCATGTCCACCGTGTGTGCGTCCTGCGACAGAGAGAGGCAGATATGGCGCAGCTCTCAGAGGAGCTGGCTCCAGTGAAGTCGGGACGTGCTGATACTTTCGCGTACGCCACTCAGGTACAAACGCATATCCTAATCAACGAAGCCAGTTTTTACGATGCAGACGCAAATACTCCACTCGGAACTTGCACAGGAGCAAAAAATTGGTTGTGGTTTAGCTCTGATTAAACCTGGTAGAGTAGCGAGAGTCTAGATTCTTTCAGAGGCGCAGAACTCGGCACGTCGTCTTCGACCGTCGCGGATTCACTGTCGGCGGCTAAGTGACCTCGTCTAGCCGCGCCGTCATTACGACGCTTATCGAGACGCTTGACACGCTCTTCTTCGGTCTCTTCGGCACGCTGTCTACTCCTTGTTTCGTTCCGACGCCGAAGTTGATTTCTTTCAGCCTATCCGACTCTCGCCTCCCGCTACGCCGAACCATACACTGCGACACCCCCCTCTCCCTCTACTACGCATGCGCCCAACTGGCGAAGCGAGCGGCGTCTGCTACACGACGAGCGCAATGGCGGAGTGACGTCATGCCAGATGGCGCGCCGAGTGGCGACGCCCTCCAGCTGCGGCGGTTGCTAGGCAACAGCTCAAGGTCGGTGCGACGACGGCTGAGGTGCAACCACGGCGAAAGCGCGACCATGCTGAAGAGGCGAAGCGGCTTCCGTACTGTAGCTGTCGCTAGAAAATCGTTTTTCTGTCCTGCTACCACATTATACGTTGAAGAAAAAACTACAAAATTTCAGTAGTTTAAGCGCACAACTTAACTCCAGAAGACTTACGGTGCATTTTCTCGGCTACTAGCGACTGAGCAAGCTCTAATTACCGTTACGTAGCGTGCAATAATTGCCCAATAACGCTTCTGTGCAGTCCTCGCGTTAAGGAATTCATAGACAACACTGCCGAAATGGTGATAACGCCAAAATGGTGACAGCGCTTGCCACCAAATAGACATCTGCTGCTCATTTCACACTGAAGTAATAAAAAATTTCGCGAATCATTTGGAACCGAAAATTGAGTATATCAGTAGGAAGTTGCAGAAACTTGAGCGAACACTTGCGCCCGCTTGCTTGCCGTGATGGTTTTGTTACAGTGACGCACGGTTGCTCAGCCCGAGTTTAGTGGTGTGAGGCTACGATGAACGCGAATTACCAAATGCCCGTCTACTCAGATTTGGGAGCACCTAAGAGTTCTAAGTGGCGAAGAGTTAATCCGGAACTCTCAACTATACCCAGCGCCTCATTGCCGAGAGTGCAGACTGGGCACGTGAAAATTAATGTGTTCCTGCGTACAAGCGTCTCCGATTAGATTAATAATTTTATGACGGGAAAGCACTCGCTTTAAAGCCGGGGGCCAAAATTGTGGGCAAGGCTGCATGTTCCGTATTATATATTCAATGTCAGAAATTTACATGCGCACTGCACGTCACATTTAGATACGCATGAGTCTGTATCTACGCACCAGTGACGTGATGAAGTAGTTATGGTACTCGGACATCATATCAACCTGCTGGGCCTGAAAAAGAAGAAAAGATGATGTTAGTGCCATGAAAATACCTGTTATTCAATAATAACCTGGGAAGAACAAAATATGGCCGGACTGCTAGGTAGGATGACGTCTCGGTGTGGCTTCTGACAACAATAAGAGCCGGAATTTGCTCACGTTCCTGCACAAAGATAGCTTTCAAGACTCCTACCTTTGAGTGCCTATGCCAACACAGCATATCATACATGCACGCTCTAACGAATAAAAAGAAAAAGGTTCTCAAAAGATCATGGCCACAAGCGGCCGATGCTGTGCTACGGGTGACTGTTCGCGACGATGTACGCGCGTTATCTAGAATGTCCCCCGAGTCACTTTCGCGCAGCCAAGTGGGCACAATTTCACAGTGGCACAAGTGTGGGCACAATTTCGTCCAATAAATTGATCGTTTTCTTTTTGCGTCAGCTTTCCTGTATGTCGTATACGCTTGCGCCATGATAATTGCCATGTTCGTTCAGAATCTCTACGGACTGTCTAGGTTTCTTAGAATTACAAGTTGAAAATATTCCCACCGAATTACGGCACACTCGGTAACGGCGGTCAACAGATGACGGTATTTGCTGAGAGTCCAGTCAAAAGAAAAAAAACTGCAGAGATTGTTTACTTCATTCGAATCGGAGCGAAAACATGGATTTGTGCTACGTAGAAGGCGATGGTGAACCGGCAGCGACACGGGACGGAGCAGATGGAAGTTGATGAAGACGGCGCTCTGCAATGCACAGCTTGAGCGTGTGGTACAGTTTAAAACGAGGAGAGTTGGCTGCGGCGATAGTCTAGTGGTCGACTAGTGACTGGAGAAATAGTCAACCACTAGACGACCATTTGTGCACCGATCGTAAAATTATGCTATTGGGTGATTTCCATTGTGTTTGCAGGGATGAAGGCCGAGCTACTTTACTTGCTGATTTGGCATGCGAACGCAACCTGGTGGATGTTGGGCAAGATAAGGGGCATAACATTAATTTCACTTATTTTCAGTGCTCCTCTAGTGCTCGACTTGACAGCATTTATGATTAAGCAGACACGCTAGCCAGGATTTTTGGTTACTGAGTGTGGCCCATATTCTTCAACGGTCCCTGCATGGTGTTATAGCGCCCGGCGACGCTATAAAGCGCCGGCGCTGAGATCGGCGTTACAGCGCGCGCTAGAAGAAAATAAAGATGGACAGCGCGTGTTCGGGGCGCACGCCCGGCACGGGCAGTTCGGAACTAGAAGCCTGCCACGCTGGTCGTCTCTCTCTGGCGCTCCGCTGCGACCCCGCAAATCTTCAACAGTGTCTCTTCAGATAGGGAGGTACAGTCGGCGCAAACTCTATCCTCGATGGGAGCTGTGGAAGCTGATAGCTGTCTGCTTTCAGATGAAATCTTCAAACGTGCTGCATCTGCTTGCTTGAAGGAGACATGGACACACGGTGATCTCTCAGTTTTGCCCAAATTAGACTTATTTAAACAAGAAACAAAAAAAACATTGCGATTGAAGCCTCAGCAAGAATCGCGTTTTTGAAGAGACATCACCTTCGAGAGCTCGGCCGTACTTTGGTTGAGCTACATGAGTTAGAGAGGATTAGTATAGGTGCCTATGTAGAAGATGTCACTGCCGTAAAGGCAGAGCTTCATCACTTTGAAACCAAAAGATACAAAGGGGCCTGATAAGGTCTCGGTCCCATAGATTTCTTGATGAGCAACCATCTCGGCGGGCCCTGAGTGATGAAAGGCAGACCGCTCTTGCTAAAGAAATATTGGAAATTCAGTACTGTGGTTGCGCATACAATGATGGTCCTGGTATTAATGATGCTTTCTTTGACTGTTCTCGGAAGCTGTTTGGTGATTGTGCGGGCATAAATGTGAGATCAGATTACAGTCGCTTATTCGAAGCCTTTCCCCGACTTGACGATGAGCAGCGTGCTGTAGTGGAAGGGCCTGTCACTTTGGACGAAATTAAATCTGCCATTTCTGACCAGACGGCTCAGAAATAACCTGGGCCAGATGGCGTTACTAGCGAGTTCTATAAGACATTTTCCACTTGCCTAGCGCCTGTTTTGATGCAAGTTTTCCATGCTTCCTACGATCTTGTTTTTTTGCCCCCCACTTTCTATTCCGGGCATACTATATTAGTTACAATAGCACAGATACAAATCGATTGAAAACAGTCCGGAGATATCGTCCAATTTCCCTCTGTAATGTAGATTACAAATTTTTTGAAAAGGTTCTTTGCAGTCGTCTGCTGCTAGTTGTCGCTCACTTAATTGGCGCGCGTCAGGTCTGCGGTATCAGAGGTCGTAGCATCCAAACCAATATTAATATTGCACGTTCAGTATTGGAGACAGTATGAGATGAGACCGGACAAGTAGCTCTAATTCAGGTTTACCTTGTCAAGGCCTTTGCGGTCTTAGAGCACGTCGTCTTAGAGCTCGCAAATATTGGAGATGTTTTGCTTAGGGGCATAAGACTGTCCTATAAGGACCACTATACATGGCTAATTGTTGACTAAGAGCTAACCAAACCTATTCCATTAAAATTAAATTACCTGTTCGCCAAGACTGTCCATTATCGACTCTGTTGTTTGCCCTATATCTTGAACCCTTTGCCTCAGTATTATTAACAGCGCAACTATCCGTAATTTCTACCTGGCGCAATGTGAAATTAAGATTTTAGCCCATTCAAATGATGTCGCCATCTTTTGTTCTGACAAAACGAGTGTGCTTTAGGCATTACATTTGACTGAACAATGTTGCGAAGCATGAGGTGCGGCTCTTAATTTAGATAAATACAAGGGGTTCTGGTTGGGCCATTGGGGTACAACGCCAAGTCATTATGGTGGCTTAAAGGGACACTGAGGAGAAATTGAAGTTGGCTTGTAATCGACAGAATACCAGATCCTGATTACAAAAACGCCACTAATACTGACAACAAAGCTCTTGTAACGTAGAAAAGAGCAAGAACCAAAATACAGGTATCGCCGCCACAGGCCAAACTCGCAAGTACAAGCGTGATGACGTCATAGGACAAAACAGTGTTGCTAGAACCAATGGTTCTAGCAACACTAGAACACGACACTCCACGAATCACTGAGGCGCAGCTAATTCCTGCGCAAATCTCCTTGACGTCGACAGATGGCGCCACGTACCCGTCAGCTACGCGCGTGCCTGCAGCATCGGGACAAATCAGCGCCTGATCACCGGCGGTATGCAGGCTCCGGGTATTCCGCTAACGGTAACAAGGTACACGGAATGCTACAGGTGTCTATTTGCTAGAACTTAGTTGACGACTTCGAGAACGGGATGCATCGTAACGCTGGCAAAACGCCGGTGCAAACGTAAACGAAGCGACGGTAGCGACGGCCGCAATAGCCGATAGATGCCTTCAACGTGTGGCCGGCGGTAGCTCTCTTTTCGGCTGCTGCCAGGCCGCACTGTTGGCTGACACAAATCACGGAGTCTGCGTTACGTCATGCGCAAGTCATGTTACACGTCACTTAGTCCTGTGTCGTCATAAGAGAATCCCAAGTTTGAATCAAAGCGGCGGGAAAAACTTTTTCAACTTCGAATCCAAATTTCTTAGAAATAAATGCATCTTTCGCTGCTGGCCAAGTGGCAACAAAGCCATGAAACGCCGAACTATCGGATTTTGTTATAAAAAAATATTAATAGAGCTCTCCTCACTGTCCCTTTAAAACCCTTTATGAGACGCGAAGTTGTGAGCAATGCACACCGGCTGTTCAGGGCGGGATTCTTGTTCTTATCAGCTTTTTATGAAATATGCAAATTTTGAGTTCTCTAGAGTTAGCGGTTTTCGAGATAAAAGTGGGACACAGGAGTCCCACCGCACCATGAAGGCGTTTGAGAA
This sequence comes from Amblyomma mixtum, assembly GCF_055824585.1. Lineage (NCBI taxonomy): Eukaryota > Metazoa > Arthropoda > Arachnida > Ixodida > Ixodidae > Amblyomma > Amblyomma mixtum. The sequence continues at coordinate 12,221,796 of NC_143021.1, forward strand.
AGTGGGACATATGTGTCCCGCTGACCTGTGAAGCACAGTCGCTCAAGAAAAGAAGTAATTTTATTTTGTACAGAAGGGTGTGCATACCAACAACAAAGTATGGAGAATACAAAAGCCTACTTTCTATGATAAAAAATCTAAAATATATCGATCTATGTCCAGCACTCAGTCACTTTCAGAGAATGAACATAGCACAAAAGGGCATAGCACAGGATAGCACAAAAGGGCATTATTTGCAGATTTCGTCAGTAAAAAGAGAGGTTGAAACTTACCCTTCATGGCGAATACCAGCTGAAAAGCGCGCCAAAATCTACTGAAAACCGCACGCAATGCACGCAAGGGGATCGGTTCGCTTGAGGCACAGGTATGTGCTGCCTCCGCTCGGCGCCCTTGTAAAGAGCCATCACGACAGCTTCTTTGAACATCCACGAGAGAGCAGTAAAAGCAAAAACGAAATTGATTCGAGCGGTTTTAACCCCAAAAGTCAGTGTAACCCCGAAAAAAGTGGGACATATGAGTAGCTAACGATAATTTGCATCATCCTGATTCTCCGCCTTGTCGGCATGTATTTATTTCATTACCACGTAAGTCGTCCAGGAGTCTAAACACCAGCTCAACTACTTCCTGCATGGACAGAGACTTCCGTGCATGAAAGAGAATGAAACTCCCATCCACCGATGAGCGGCAAAAGAGCTTTAGACTGGATATGCCTCCCGAAATATATGGATGAGGAATGCTGAATTTGACTATGAAATTTTTTTTTGCAAACAGTACACACAGGACAAAAGAAAATGATGTATAAAGCACATTTAAGAACTAGTCAGTAAAAAGAAAACTTTTGAAACTTGTCGTTCATAGTCAACCGGCTGGACAGAGTGCCAAAATCTGCTGAAACCAGCATGCACCGCGCGCAAGTAGAACAGTTCGCTTGAGACGCACGCTTGTGTGGTAAGTGCGCCGCTCAATACAAGATTGCTATTAGAACAGCTTCCTTGGACATCCAGGAGGTTGCAGTGGAAATTTAAGCGAAATTAATTAATCGGTTTTCAGCTGAAAAAGCAAAACATTACCATGAAAAAAGTGGGACGTATGAGTCCCGCTGTCCCACAAAGGGTTTTAAGATGGGACTATGGAACCCTTCGCTACCCAGAGGTTCCTCTTCACCAATTAAATCCGCAACAGTGGAGCCTACTGTGATTTACAGATAATCTCCAAGAGGCGACAAACCCAGGCTTGGTTTGGTAGGGAACTATCACTGTTTGCTCGTGCCCAAGTCTGCAACATGTTTTTATTTGCAAAACTTGCCTATGTGCTGAAGGTTCTCCGCTGTGCGAGGAAGAAAGTGCAGGTGATGTTCAGAATATCTGCTACTTTCGTACGGCGTTCCCAACGGGAACCCATGCGTCACGATAACGTATTTCTTTCTCTAGAGTCTGGTGGAATAAGCCTTGTTCACTTATTCGTGCATCAGCTTGTTTCGCGTTTTTTTCTTTTTCAAATCGATAAACCCCATTTTTTTAGTAGCTGTGCTTATTAGGCGTCTCAGTGCTCATTTGCGTTTCCTGTTCGCACCGACTGGACGCACTCGTGAGGGGCCTTTATGGGGATTCCTTAAGGAAGTTGCTAATACCTTCAATTTCGTCACTTTGCCCTTTTCTTCAGACTACCTGTATAGCCTCTCTAGAAGACAGATGAATGAGGCAGTTACAGAGAATTTGTTTCCTCTACCGTTGTATCGGCAACCTTTCCTGAAGTTCTTTGACACCAGTGTTTTAAAACGTGTTAGGCGAATGCGCATTTGTTCTGCTGCAAAAACATTTTTCTTTAAACTGCACACATCTACGTTGCCTGTGAAGGCATGACAGTACACCAGAGACAATCGACCATTGTTTTGTTCAGTGCATTGCTGCTGTGTTCTCCTGGGATATATTACAACGAACAATTAAGAAGGACAAGAACATCACGCCATACAACATCTGTTTTTTGCGTGTGGAAAAAAAACTGTGTTGTGCCATATGGTCTATTTATTTTACTGGGACTATTTAGACTCTGGAAGAGCCGCATGATGGACCGCCGCGCCGAATCACCATGATCGTCGAAATCTGTGTTTCGTGAACAATGCGCTTTGGTGCCCTGCAAGAGCCGCCAAGCTGGCTCCCCTATCTGGATGCATGTGTGTGTCTCCCAGACTTTTGATGTTTTCGACGGTGGGGTCATGTGGGGGTATGGTGGCCTGGTGTTTTGTGGCGTAATCATGCTTACATTTTTCTTTTCGGCACTATTTCCGTGAAATAAAGAAAAGAAAATGCGGCGATAGCCTAGTGGTCTCGCTGAGCGGCCCTTAAAGGAGATCTGTTCGCGTCGCAGTGGGCCGACTCCCAGACATGGATATTGATTCAATTTATTTTTCTCTTTTTCATGGCTTCACCTCTAACTGAAGGTCAAATTTACACGGTCCGCGATTGAAGTCCGAGGTCCCGTAGTGAAGCTTTTGCATTAAAAAAAAAAAAGCCTAGCATGGTACTATTCTCTGCTTTCAAAGAATGGAGCACCGCCTAGTGAACTGTCGAAAAACGGCTTATCTCTGGACGCATTTCCTCCCCTTCTGATTTGGCCCATACTCGCTGTATTTATTTTCTAATTTGTCCAGACCATGCCCTCTGCTGCTTAGATCCTGCATTTAATGATGTTTATTACCACGTTTCGGATTCATGCATGCTTGCTGGCTGGTCTTCTAGTTTTTATAGAGTGAGCTACCAGTGCCATGTTTATAGAGGTCGCGGCGTTGTTCGCAGAAGAAAGGGGCGAGAGCAGGTAAAGTCTATGGAGGAATAGAAAGGAGAAGAAGTGGAAAGACGTGCAGAGGAGAGAAGAAGAGCTAAAGGGAGTGCGGTCACATCACGGGATGATTGGAAAGATGCGCAGCAAATTTTAAAGGACTCTCAGGAAGCTGAGCACATGCTCCGCAGAGATCAACCGACGCCCCCGGTACTGCACGTATTTGCATCTGCTATTCTTGTCGCACGGCACTCGGCTGCAAACAAGCGAGAAGCAGTGCAGCAGCGGGGGGCTCACGTGTTTGAGCGCCGTGTGGATGTGTTCGGTGGGCACGTCGAGCACGATGTTCTTGATGCCGCTCTTGCCGACGTCCTTGAGCACCTTGCGGTACTCGACGCCCGGCTCGAACTGCCGAACGACCACCTTGCGCTCGCGCATCAGCGGGTCCTTGAGGATCTCCTGCAGTCGGATCAGCGCTGCGAGAGAGAAGGGCAGGCGCGGGTTTTGCGCGGCCTTCGACGGAGAGATCTTAAACTTCTACCCTTATAGATCTGGTCTGGCGGTCTCCCTATTGTACCCGTTCTGCGGTGAACCCGAAACGATAGATCGTTTCTTGTTGACCTGCCGCCGTTTCTCCTCTTTACGGAGCCGCCTGCTGGGGCATCCGTTACGACAGCTAGGTCTAAGTCTGTCATCTGGGGTTCTCCTGTCTCTTAGTGTTTCCTCTTGGGCACAGTAACTGGAATGTGCTCTCCGCCATGCAAAACTTCCTTGCAGACACTAAAGGGCTGCCGTCGTAAGCTTTGCTCTTTCTCATGATCAATATTTCTTTGGAACGATAGCTTTCCGAAACATGGAATATTTAGCCCCGTTCTCTATTGCAGTCACCGATCTCACAGTTTTTGTTTAGCTTATTTCAATTCCCACGTCTGAATTTCTTTAATTTATTTCCTAATTATTATTATTATTATCATCATTATTACCATTACTTTTTCCCCTCATTTATTTGTTTAACATTCTGAGTACCTATCAGTTGCCGCCTGTGTCTTGGCCAATCCCCCGCAGTGGGTACGTGCCATTATTTAGAGGGCAACCGCAACAACAACATAAGAGCTTTTCTGAAACACTGAGCTGACAGAGGACCGGCCGGTTTTAGAGCAGTACCAAAGAAGGTGCGTTCCTGAGGAAAAAAAAAAAGGCGAAGAGACACGGTCGGAGTGAAAGGAAAGCACTATGGCGCTCGTCCTGCCCTACCTGGCTTGTGCTCCTGTTTTTTCTCTAGTTATAAAGCACGCAATCAACCACAGATCACTGCTCTTGTGTAGTCTGCTTACATGTGTTAGCACTCACCCGAATTCCGGGAGTCATCATCACCATCAGCCTGAGTACGCCCACTTCAGGGCAAAGGCCTCTCCCATGTATCTCAAATTAACCCTGCCGTTTGCCAGTTGCGGCCACAATTGCGACAAAGGTGGCTGAGTGCAGCGTAAAGGTCTTTTCTGACGGAAGATAACATCAAAGTACTCAGCTCGTTTTCATTTCCTGTTTGTGTGATCACAGATTTAAAATTGTATGAAATAATATTGCTTAACGTGCAATAGCTATTAAATCCAAAGGGAAGGTCTTAGATTTGGAGAATATAGGCTCGTGGAAATTTTTCGTTCTGTGGATAGATGCTGTTGTGATCGGGGTCCCAGACAGCGGAAAAAGACGTGCCAGGCAGGCGCCATCGAGCTACCGTGACCAAAAGCGCTGTGGTTCGGGGAAGACGCAAGAAACGTCGGCGCGGGGGCGGCTACTGGCGACGGCGTCGTCGTGAACAAAGGCGTATAATCCCATTCGCCGGTGATGCTGAATGCGGCCTCCCGAACTGCGCATTACTGCGGACCGACGGACTCGGCACCCAGTGACGGCGGAGGACACGGCGGCGCCAACCCATTGCCCGCGTGCGCCCTCAGCAGCCGACAAAGCGCGGGTGGTCACGGCTGATTCATCCTTCCCTCGTGATGAGTCCACTGGTGCGAGCCATCAGATCTCGTGTTTCCAACGGCAGGATCGCCGCACAGAAGCCGACGACCCTTCGGCCTGGTCGGGCCACGAGAAACATCGCAGTTCGCGACTGCAAGGCGCCGGGATTCCTCCTTGACTGCGCGTGTTTAGGTGGTGTGGGCGCGGTCTCGTGGTCGAGGGCGGAGCCTATGTGGAGGCTCAAGGACCACTGGACACTCGGTCAGAGATCGGATTCCCTAGCTGGGTGCCTAGGGAATGTTAACTGTAGTTAAGCCGCAAACTGCTGTTTGTCGAGAGCTTCTTTCCTGACCTTTGGTCTTTCTGTTTATATTGTAAATAATGTAAACAAACCCTCAAGTTTACTGAGACTCTTGACGGCTTCCCTCCGTAGTCTGCCCACCTCATCCTCATGCTTGGTGCCGACGCTTGAGTACAGCAATGCTCAGTATGTTGGGGCTGCATGACTACTGATCTGTAGTGTTTGTGTAGCTTTATCTATGTTTCGCATATCCTTGTTGCTAGACATGTTCGCCATCATTGAGGGATGCTATTCGGATTTTATCCGTAAAATGCCAGCACTCGGCCAAGCAACTACATCCACCATTGTAATCAGCTGCAGTCATTTCTTTCTTCACATCTAAATCACTGAAATTTGAAATTAGGCTTTACCGATACTATTCCCGTCGGCCCGGCAAGTTGCTTTCTCTTGGGCCCATAAAACTGCCCAGGGAAATTTACCGTTATTTCGCCAGTGACCAATATCTCCTTTAAGGCCTGTGAAAATCCTCAGGGACTTCCTACGAACTCCTTTGGATATAGGAAATGCGGCCAAAAGGATATGCGATGGGGTTTAGGCGGGAGTTTCCGCGCGCTTCCTGAGGATACCCCATGTCCGTTCGATATTTCGCAGGGACATCCCTTGGATGTCACTGGAAAAAGACGAGGCACTCGATGATTCAGTCACAAGAGCAGTTTGCTGTGGTAGAGCGCCTTCTTTCGCTGTAAATACAGGACTCTGAAGAAAGACCAAGTGTTTTGCGATATCGGGGGTTTGTTCATCACGCTTGTTTTTGTGAGGAAGGAGTATTCCGGTGCCTTCCGAAAAAGCGCATGCTATCAACGCCGGCGAAGTGAACTTGAATGGCTGACCATCCGCGCATCGCTAAACTCCTTTTTCGGGTCCTTAAACTGCCTGAAAAGTTGAATTCCATACTGAGAGTTTTTAGGTTGTTTGCGCTTTGCACCAATTTTTTTCACTTTATGCACTCTGATAAACAGCTGGGCTTCGTTGTATGTTCAGAACTAGCGGTGAAGTGATAATAAATGCCCCCATTAGTCCATCATATTTCACGTATTTGAGACAAAATTCACCTATGGTCCCGCTATTTTGATGCACATGTATTGTATGTCTTTTACATTGCTTAAATTTGTTTTCATTTAGCCGGCTGCATATCTTTGAATACTCAGATGCTCGTTGCTCGAATACTGAAGCCGCCTTTGCGACCAGTCAGGCAACGAAGGGGATGCGGTCACCAACACTCAGAAGAGCAAGGTTCCAGGCTAGTTGGTAATGCATTTAAATGGAAGAAACAGCGCGAAGAAACACATGCACAAACACACGCACGCACACGCACACGCACACGCACACGCACACGCACACGCACACGCACACACACACACACACACACACACACACACACACACACACACACACACACACACACACACACACACACACACAGCACTCTCGTGTGTGTCGTTTCTTCGTGTGCCAGTGTTTCTTCGCGCTGTTAGTTACATTGAAATGCACCAGCCCTCAACTGAAGCCACCAATGCGATCAGGAATGCAACGAAGGGGATATTATTACCACCACTCACTTCTTCAAACACATCATCACAAAAGACCGTCTACTAGCGTAAACCATTGTCAATGTTCGTAAATCATACAGAGGAATCTGCCTTCAATATACATACCCCTACGTAACGTCCCTCTCGCAGAGGCTGCTGCAGAACAATTAGTTCAGAAGAAAGAATCGAGTGGCCCGCTCACCGTCGTTCTCCTCGTAGAGGACGGCGAAGGTCCGCCAGTCCTTGTGCTTGATGAAGTCCAGATACGCCTTGCCCAGGGCGGCCGGGTGCGGGAACAGATTCACCGAGTGGTTGTCGGGCCGGGCGCGGTAGTCCCAGCGGGTCTCCATGTGCGGCACGTCGAGCACGGCACATGCCGACCGCACCGCGGCGCTCGCCTCGCCTGACTGGGGGCCGAACACCGCCGCCACGCCCTCCTCGAGCAGGGCGCACACCTTCCGCGAGGCCTGCGCCGAGAAGTACACTGCTGCTCCCCACCTTGGATCACACTGGCCCAAGCTTTTGTTCAGTGCTGCAGCCAGGCCAGGGGCGAGAAATCTAGGAGGCTTGTTCGGTGAGCGAATTGCGTCCTATTACCAGTAAGTCAGTGAGATGGTACTTGCTCTCGCTCACACAGCACGCATGTTCTGTCGTGCTTCATTGCTCCTCGCTGACCTGCTCTGCCCCGCTACGCAGAAATATTTTTTTTTCCTCGAACCCACATTCCGTAAACTTTTACACCTCAGTCACTGTATAAGTTCTCAGTACATTTTCATTTCTTTGAAAACTTAACTTTTATTATTGTTGCTTTTTAACCTTCTGCTTATTCCCCGTTTATCTATATCTCCTACATACACCAGCCAAACTTTATCTGTACCGGTACACTTCCACACCTCAGTGCCCAAACTCTTCACACCCATAAGCAGACATAGAACACTGCCTTACACAGCGCCAGGCAGCCTTCCAGTCCCCCTCCTATCCTTTCCCCCCACCCCCACCCCCACCGTGGCCCATCTGGCTCGCCTCCCTGGATCTGAAACTGCAACGCCCCTTCGTCACCTTGGCCCAGGACCTATTAAACGCCTATCAGAAAGGCTGTTTTAATAAAAGTGTCACACCACCACCACCACCACCCATCTGGGCCCTTCCCTGACGAAACGATGTCGCGTTATGCTTATGGAGACCACGGGCACCTATGGCGTTGCGCATAAGAATGCTCTGGCCGAGGACGCCTCACCATCATTATTTTGGTGCGGCCGGGTGTATCTGACGTGTGCATGTCCTACACCCATCTACAGCCTCCAGGTTCCACACTCACCCACCTCCACATTTCAGAATGCACCCACGAGAAGCCTATGCAGCACTGGAACGAAAAAGCGACGGAGAAATAAAGAACCTATGGGAAAGCTATCAATATAAGAGTGACATCAATAATCAATACCCATAATGCAGATTGTCGCATCCCATGGTATGATCGCCTGTGAATTTCCCCCTTGTGGGTTTTTCCAAATATCTCCGAACATTTCAAAGATGAAGCCCTTGCTCGTTTTCTGTGCTGGAGTTCTAACATGAGAAGCGGAGCTGTTCAAAGCTATAATGGTTCAGAGTGAAAAGGGTTTGGTTTGGTTTGGTTTGGGGGGTTTAACCTCCCAAAGGGACTCAGACTATGAGGGACGCCCTAGTGAAGGGCTTGGGAAATGTCGACCACCTGGGGTTTTTTAACGTGCACTGACATCGCACAGTACGCAGGCCTCTTGAATTCCGACCGCCGCGGCCGAGATCGAACCCACGTCTTCCGGGTAAGCAGCCGAGCACCGTAACCATTAGGCCATCCAGGCGCACCAAAGTGGGAATGGTTTCTTGAGAAAGCAAATGAGAAGCTACCATAAAACGAACAGCGCACGACAATAGTGGATGCAATCACTGCTTGCGGTAATGTTGGGAGGGGCCGCGTGTGCCGCCATGTAGACGCTTCCGGGGATGGCGCGACCCCTCCAATGTTAGACTTGAAGTTACCCAATAGACACATCCGGTATACCGGTAGATTAGCAAGAAGAAATTAAAAATGATAGCCCCCTCCTCCTCCCGCCCCCGAGCATCACATGGAATGTTTTCCGGCACTGCTCAATTTGCGCGAAACTACAATAATATAATGGAAATCTGGTAAGTAATTCCTATTACTCACCCTCGTTCCGGGGCGTGTTAGGTGCACTTGAAATGTGCCAGGAAATTATGAGACTAACTGCAACTGTTTTTCAAACCGTGAAACAACATTCTATTCAAGTGTTTGCACCCCGCTTTCAGTTCTCAACTTTCCTTAAACATTTTTTACCCCCGTGCTTCATATCGCTAGGAGTATGATATGTTGGCGTTAATAGCATGGATTCTTGCGATTTCATTTATGTCGCTGCCCTGGAGCGGGCAATAGCAGCGGCAGATCCGACCAAAGCAGCAGCCGTGCATACCTGGAAGGAATCGAGTCGCTCGGTGTGCTCTACGCGGGCCAGCAGGCGGGAACCAGGGGTGACGAACTGGGCTCCGGGCTCACCCAGGCCCATGGTGTTGATGCGATCCACCGCCGAGCTGAAGGCCATCTCGAGCACGTCGTCGCCCGTCTCGAAGATGCCGCCTGGGAGCGGAAAAGACTGATTGCGGGGCCGTACGGGGGTCTGCCGAACCGGCCGCCTAGGGAGCCTGCCGGCTCGAGAGGACGCTTTCTCGATTTTGATTCAGCTGAGGAAACAATAGTAAACTAAGACGGGAAAAGGGGCAATCACATGCCTAACCAAACGTCAATTTCGCATGACGAGTAAGTGACCTCACATCGGCATCGATAAAATTGCAAGTGGGTATACATGGATGCTGCATAGAGGGCATGTAATAAATCAAGATCACGTAATTGCAAATTGTAAGCAGAAGAAATGAACATTTAGCAAGGATTAATGCACTATACATTTCAACGCCTTTTCTGGAAACTCTTAACATTCTGTTTCAGCCGTAGTAGGCATAATTACCAAATGGGTACCGAAACTACCGAGCGTATACGCGTTACGCTCTGCTAAAAGGCAGGTAGAATTGAATGTGAAACGCTTTCTGTGAAAACTTGGACGCTTTACAAAAATATAAAGCAATGCACCTCTCCGCCTGGCCATAAAATTAGCTCGGTCGCGGTTGTTGAGAGTTATTTTATGTTAATTTTGGTTTTATTCATTTTTGTGTAATAAGTTTATTGATAGGTGCTGCAGTATGTATAAATCAATCAATTATAAATAAATTATTAACATTGGTGGAACTTGCGACAATTGTGCGTGCGGTAGCGCGGCTAGTTTATAAATCATCGCAGAGTGGATTTACTAACGGCCGAGACAAGCACAGGTGGCATTTCAGCCAGAGTGAAGGTAAGAACTAATCAGCGCCAGCCGCTGAAACTCCAATCTCATGCGCGGGAGACCAGCGATATAGATGCAATGTACTATGATCGCTTTGCCTTTGGCTTCGTCCGTATAGACCTGATAGTTTTACTTTACTTCAAATGCCATCACTGCAAGTGCAGGCCTGCAGACAGGAACTCTTCTCTGTCCTGCCATAGCAAAACACTTCGATCCGAACACAGATGGGCGCTGCCCGCACTATAGAGAGATCTGCGATATCTTTCACATGGTGTGGGCATGTACGCAGAATCCTCACCTTCCCCCCTTCCCCCACCCCCACCCGAGAGGCATGGGAGACTGCCCTCCTCAACTGCTCCACACTGGAGTCTCAAAGGGCTCTAGTAAAGCGGGCGCGAGACGGGGCCTCGTCGTACGGTGTTCCGGACTAAGGATACCGACCATGCAGCAGGGTTTTTTGACCCTCAAACTCTCTTTGAACATTAAAGTTTTTCACCACCACCACCTCCCATACACTCTCATGTTGTACAGTCTAGGAGCTAGTAGCAGAGGAGCTATCCAAATACAACAAATATTGCAACAGTAACCTGCCTGTAAACAATTCCACTCTGCATAGGGTAAGGGATGAAGTGCCTGCCATTAATTAAACGCAGCACAAGAATGCAAGAAAATAATAATTGCGAAGTTTGAACAAACAGGACTTTTTGATTTCGGCAGTGCAAAGCGAATGTTTAAATCTTTCTGACTAAAAAAGATGGAACAAGGATGGAAACGTTTGCCAAGGGTTGCCACCCTGGCATGCGTTTATCAAACCTGAGAGCATGGTGTAAATAAAAAGCAAGGCATGTTACGACAACTCTTCCGTACAGCAAGTAGGAAAAGTAAGGCAGAGTAACCCAATTTTATTCCCATCTGCTGTAAGCAACCGGCCTAGTGTAAGTTCAAGAACAGGGTTCGCCTCATTCTCGAAAAAAAAGCTCAGCGAATTAAAAACATCGAAGCGAATGCTGCACCGCAAAAAAAGTGCAAGCTAAAAGGGCAAGTTCAACTACGCGTGCGTGCATCCAAGCCAGAGTGTCTCGGGCGAATGTCGCAGACTCTTGACTCTGAAAAGCTGGGAGCTTCATTAATTAAAAGACTAGCGCATAAATCAAGGACACAGACATAGAAGGAGACAGGACGAGAGCTCGTCCTGTCTCCTTCTATGTCTGTGTCCTTGATTTATGCGCTAGTCTTTTTATTAACGATGATACACCAACTAGCCCAGCTTTCCGCCTTGATTTCTGGGAGCTTGGTAGGGGAAAGTTTTTTTCCTTTCGCGACATTGTCTGAACTTAGGCTTCCATGAGAGAAATTCTCGAGGCGTAGAAATTTATTTATTTATTTATTTATTTATTTATTTATTTATTCAACATACCCCTAAAGGCCTTCATTCGAGGGTAATACATAGGGGGGGGGGGGGTCACATGTAACAGGAACATTATTAACAAGCAAATGAACAATAAATAGGCTAAATATAACATGGGAAAATGATTAAGCACCAGAGGATAAAGAAACATGCTAATAGAAAGCAATATAATAATAGGTTTAAGAAAACAATAAGGCATAACAGAAATGAACGTACACAGCATGTACGTATTGCCCATAAAGAGAGACAGACGCAATCACATACACTTCAATCAACAGCATATTTCAAATGCCAACGTCGCTGCGGATGAGATCGAGAATTGTAGCCGCCGCGGTGGCTCAGTGGTTATGGTGCTCGGCTGCTGACCCAAAAGACGCGGGTGCGATCCCGGCCGCGGCGGCTAGAATTTCTTTGGAGGAGAAATTCTAGAGGCCCGTGTACTGTGCGATGTCAGTGCACGGTAAAGAACCCCAGGTGGTAGAAATCTCCGGAGCCCTCCACTACGGCGTCTCTCATAGCCTTACTCGCTTCGGGACGTTAAACCCCATAAACCAAACCAAACCAAACCAGATCGAGAAATGTGGAGGCGTTAGGTTCAGTGGCTATGTGTGCTGGTAGATCTTCCACTCTATGATAGTGCGTGGTATGAATGACTTCGCAAATGCAGATGAACGACACGCGATGCGCTTAACTTTGTGCGGATGGTCTCACCTATTTTGATGTCGGCCATGGTTGACCGGCTGCAAAACAGGGGCAGCAGCAGCAGCAGCAGCGGGAGGAAGGCGCGCTCCCGCATGGTGGCGTCTCAGGCGCTCAGCCCAGGGGCGCCGCCATCGCCAACCTGCGCGTGGCAGCAGCGTACTGCAGCATCAGTCGGCGGCAAGAAAAAAAAAAGAAAGGCCATGAAAAGGCATTCTTTCGTTATAGAAATAGATCAGTAGATTTATTTATTTATTTATTTATTTATTATTCCTCAAAGGTCCCTTTCGGGACATTACATGAGGGGTGGGGATAACACGGCAAAACAAAAATATTATACATTAATAAGAAATGGACAAATATTACATTGATGAATGGGCTTCCTCGATGGTGGTCTTGAAAAGTCGGTGAATCATGATGGTGGCCACTTCAGCAGGGAGGTTATTCCAGTCACGGGCAGTCTTTAAGAAAAATGATTGCTGGAATGTGGTGGTATGGGCACGTTCAATATGGGCACGAGCAATATGTGCAAATGGCGGTAGTGGCACTTCTTCGGACTTAAAACGTAATAATGAACGGGATAAGGGAAGGAGCCACCTTAAACGAGTGTTGTATAGTTACTGGGTAATGATAAATATCGCCTACGTTAAGTATAGTATTCTGTTCACAAGCACGACTCTTTCAAAACGGGCGGTCGCTCGCAAAGGGCTCGTTAGGAATTTGTACACATCTTCAAGATTTCGTAGCGGTTGTGCGTTGCAGCTTTTGTTTGATTTGAAACTGACACTCTTTCGAGGCTTTCACTGCAAAAAATTGACGTATTCATGAAGTATATTGCTTCATTACTACGATGAAAGAACAAAGAAGCTTTTTGAGGGAGCAGAGCAAAGCGTGTTGGTGTGCGAGGGAAGAGCTGCGGCCCATGTACGCATCACTCGACTCAACGCGCTGCCCACACCCAGCATACCGGCGGTCGTTGTCTCGGGCATTGAGCGTTCGCTGTTCAGTCAAAGCAAATAACTTTACAGATATGTTGACTTTTGATAGTTCTATTTATTGTAATGCAGCAATGA